>NC_089842.1:130366781-130701781 GCF_035609145.1 Eleutherodactylus coqui
CCTCCTATCTTCCTTTGTACATTTGCTGACCCTATGTGGGCCTTCTTCATTTTCAGTGATACCCCTGTACTACGATTGACCCCTACACCACTGTACACTATTTTGACCAATGTTTGGGAAGAGCACAGTGTTCCCTAGATGTGTTGATGTAATCCCATGAAATTTGGGGGGCTTTGGTTACAATGGAGGGTAAATTAGTGAACCACTAATCGCTCGTCACTAATATCCCCCTCCAATACACATAGCTTTGGGCTATAGAGTGCCATAGCTCCCACCCACTAAGAAGAGCAGCAATGACATAAGCATACAAGGTGGAGCCATCTCACGATTGAAATGCAAGCCTCTTACTATATGGACTCCATTTTTATTGCATATACAGGACCACAATGTCTGACATCAATACTAGAAGAATCCCAAAACACTGTTCACCAAGTTTTGGGGGGCTACAAGCTGCTCCACTGGTTTTACAGATCCCTCCTTTGTATAATATATGTAGTTAATATAGAGGTTTCCGTACTGAAATATCAGCTGACTTGTCTGCAGTATATTTGCTGCAGGCCTAGGTCTAGGGTAGTACTAGATATCCCCAAGAGGAAGAGTCAAGCCCCCATGATTTGCATTGATGCTTTTATATCCCTGAATTCTAGTGAATAAATTGAAGGGATGAGAGAATACTAGATACATTTCAGCCTATATAAACGGAGAAAAGCAGAGAGAACACTAAGGGAAGTATGACACCTCAGGCTGTTCTATGGTCAGACACACGAGACAAGATAATAGGGAGCTCTATGCCTATTCTGTCCCCACAGCTCCATTATGGACGCACCCGCAGCAGTTAAACCAGCAAGTTATTTCCATTATTCTTCCCCAACTAACAACTGTACAGTGAAGGATTTCAGCAGAAAATACATTGTTACCATGACGAATACAGAACAGAGAAGCCGAGCGGCTCAGGAAGCACAAATATTTGAATAATAGGAATTAAGTTTGGCTTTATTTGCTGCAGAGCGGTGGAACGGAGCGATAAAACTGCCAGCGAGCACGTGATAGAGCCGGAACGGCCTCTCAACTTATTATATGGGACATAAAACTGTTCTCTGGGACCAGGAAGAAAGAATCCTGGAGGCAAGAATAAAGTTTTGTGGATGTTTTATTTGCCGTCTTCCAAACAGAGTTTGAATGGACGATAAATATCCGATGCAGTAATATATGGCGATTATTCCGCTGCAGCAGAGAATAGACTTAGATTGTACTGTACACAGAATTGTGAGCTTTCCCTTCATTGGGTGACAATAAACGCTGAGCTTCAGGAGAAATACATCCTAGTCCCGCTCTGGGGATTTATAGCTGCTCTAAAAGTTCTGCCATTTCACGTGCTGTCGGCAATGCAGGAGGGGTGCAGGTGATCCGCAGGTTACCATGACATACCTGAAACTTCACATACATTCAAAGAGGCCTGTCATACAACTCCTCCATAAAAGCCCTATTATGCTGTTACCTATTGGGAGGGGCTCTCATATCAACAGCTTTCATTAAAGGGATTTTCGAAGATTAACCAAAAAAAATAAATCATTACTAGTCTCTTAAAAGTCCTGCAGCTGCAACACCACTCCTCCAGACCCAGAAGTTCCCAGAGGGGTTCACATGCCGTTCATCATTCACGTGATCTCTGCAGTCAATCACTGGCCTCAACGGTCATGTGTCTGAACGGCACATCACTGCTGAGGCTAGTTATTGGCTGCAGCAGTGGTAGGAACAATGAATAGCATACGACTGCTGTCAGAGGGCTGGGACTAGAGCAGCGGTGCTGTGAATGGAGGCAGGTGGGACAAAGATTGCTCCAGCCCGCCCGCCTTCATTCAGTGAGCAATTATCGCTAGGACAGCTGTGGGCCGCTGAAGCTCCCAACAGTTGTCCCATGTAAAGGGGCCCTTAAACTGACCATACACTTTAGGTAGAAGTATGTTGCTATTTGAATAAACATTGAACAAATGATTCATAGAATCCTAGAATGGTAGAGTTGTAAGGGACCTCCAGATATTTGTCCAACCTTTGTTTGAAAACTTTCATTGAAGAAGAATTCACCACCTCCTGTGGTAACCTGTTCCACTCATTGATCACCCTCACTGTCTAATATCTAATCTGTGTCTCCTCCCTTTCAGTTTCATCCCATTGCTTTTAGTCTTTCCTTGTGCAAATAAGAATAGGGCTTGTCTGATGAACGTTCATTTCACAGCTACAGCCACAGACATTTGAATTGTTGTAATTGTCCATACATGCTTAATGATACGGGGCGGCGGAGGAGTAGTCTTCCTGGGAATATTCTTAAAATGAAAGATCATTCATGCACTACAGATCTTTCTTTGACCAGACAAAAGTTTCAAACATGGCCAACTTCTTTCCAGATGATGACAGTTTGTCAGTTGTCGGCTTAAATGATCATTTGTTTAAGGGATTGTTCAGGACTTTTCCTATTGATGACCTATCCTCAAGATACTGTAGATCATCAGTAATTGATCAGCAGAGGTCTGCCTCTCGGGATCGCCACTGATCAGCTGAAAGTCTCACGTAGTGTGCAGAAAGCACTGCAAGCAGATATTGCTGTCATCATTGCAGCAGCCCAGGTTGATACGACAGGCACAGCTCCCCTTATACTCCATGGGAGCTGCACCTGCAGTACCCACCTGGGCCACTGCAATATCGACAGCGTTATCTGCTTCCAGCGCTGTCCACACTGACCAGTGGGAATCCCAAGTGGTCTACTCCAACCAATGAATGATTAATGACCTGTCCTGAGGATAGGTCATCAACAGTAAAGGTCCTATGAGACCTATGAGGCTATTTAGTCGAATAATTTTTCATGCAGACTGATGGTCTTCGTGAAAAAAAAAAACTGCTGCATATCCTATTCTCAGGCATTTTCACAGATGAGTATAGCGCAGACAATATGCAAAGTCCGTGTGCTGTCGCATGCAAGTGGTGTCATATGGCTTTAAATTATTAATATACTGGATAGTTTGGGCTCAGTTTGTGCCAAAATATCTTACATGCCTTGTATGACAATTATTATGTATTTTGGGTTCACATCAGCATTTCAGTCTTCATTTTCCTGTTCCGTGCCAAGATAGAGAAACTGAAAAGATAGATTCACTAAAATCTCCATTGATTCCAACTGTTCCAGTAAAAAAAATGAATGGAAGCAAACTGTAAGCATCAGTTTTTCTGAAAATCCACTGAAATCAATGGGAAAAAAACTGAAACGTTTATTTCAATTTTAATTCCATTTCTTTGTTCCCAGAGTGGATTCTGTAAACGCCTGTGTGAATTCAACCGGAGGTGTTTAGAGAGATTTAAGAATTGTGACTTTTTAAAAAGTAGCAAAATTTGTCACAATCTTACTCCAGTAGCTGGGTAAGATATAAAGTAACTCCTCATCTCTAGACATATTTAAGGATGTGACAAATTTACCAACATTATGTGATATTTAATAAATCCATCATGTTTTAAAATGGAAAAGGGAGAAAGCTGCCAAAAAAGTGTCATCAAAAACTCCCTAATGATGAATTACCCCCAATGTGTAGCAAAATGTTGTATCAGGTTTTGGACCTACTTAACAGGCAAATATACCAAAACGAATAATCTACTGTGCCTCGCTCCAAGAGGTGCTTAGTGGGAATGGGTGTGGCTTGGCGGAAAGGGCATGGCTTAAATACGACAACATGTGCTAAAATTTTTGATAACAAGTTTTGTGTGAAACTAAATCAGTGGCATAAAGTTAGACAAAAGTGTCAATAAAGAGGCACGAAATGTATCATCATACGCTACAGTAATAAATGTGATGCATTTTTTTAGACTGCCTGGTCTAAACACTATTGGATAGAAGTAGTAAATCTGCCCCAGTGTATTAGTTATGGAGTGGGTCATGGGGTAAATACTATGGAAGAATTTATCATCAGAGGAATTTTCGATGCTTTTTTTCTGACATGCTTGTTTCAGCTCTTCAGCACAAAATGTATAAATGATGTTGATAAATTTGTAGTATCTTTAATATGTCTAGAGATGTTTCTACACTCTTCACACCACCCGCCTACTGGCGTGAGATTGCTCCAAGAATAAAGCTGTCTAAAGACTTCACTACATTCGAACTCCACTCCCTCTTCTAGACACTTTTGCAAAGTGTCTAGTGAGACTCAACATCTGTTCTTTTTGGCACAATTCAGTAGTAAATTTGTCTAAATTGATCTGCACCAAAAAGACGGCGCAACTTCAGCCAGGATTTTGATGCATCACCAGTGATAAATATTCCCCAATGTATCACATTGGGATTACTGGAACCTTTTATTGTATTGCACACTAGCTGTAAAGGCTTATTCACACGAGTGTATTCCAATGCATCAGATCACATAGGCGTATTCCCGTGGCATAAATGCTATCTTCCTAGCTGGATCACGACCGCTGCCATTGACTCCAATGACAGCGGCTGGAGAAGGGAGGTGGGAGGGAGTTTAGGAGCTGAGTTCCATCCCGCCCCCTCCCATTGCTGACTGCAGACAATGAGTGGGGAGGGGCAGGAGATTAGATCTGCCCCTGTCCCGCCCCCTCCCATTAGGGAGGAGAGAGGAGGTGAGCCGGCGACAGGGAGGGAAGGGCTGTGAAAACGCCGGCTGATACACGCTTGTGTGAATAAGCCCTAAGTGCGAGTTGCGCCCGAAAGAATCTGACACAGCTTGCATCAGACAGCACATGGACATCAACCTACACAACATATTGACGTGCATTAGCATTTCCTATTTCTTGCCTATAGAGAGCTATAAGCCACGCAATGAGTTTTTTTACACAGACCGTCATGTGTATACCCATATGTGTATGGGGCCCTGTGCTGTCCGTGCAATTACACACACAGCACAGGGCACCAAAATTCGGTATTCTGCCAGAGGTCTTTCCCTGCCTAGAACTTTAACTAAAAAACGTAAAGTGCCCTTTCTGCCCATGTTATATTATATAGTGAAGACATATGATGTATATAACAGTATATCACTCCACTGCATCATAATGGATGGACTAAAGCCTTTTAAGTAATGGTCACTGCCCTAGGTTTATCAATTTTCAGCCTAATGTGAGAAATGGGTGGTGGTCCTTCAGTGCTGCAGGTGCCCCCACTAACGTCTGCTTGTCAGGACTTATATCATAGCAGACTCTACCTGGGCATGGAGCAGTTCTGTTCTATGACGTCCCCAGGCTGGAGGAGTTTTCTGGGGTGACTCTGGAGGCCCCCAGTAATAAGCAGTGGCTTGTAGACATTTTCTTATTGGTTTGTGGCTTTTCTGTGAAGGTCGGGGTGAGGAAGGAACCCCTCGCTGATCCAGGCATCTGTCCTTAAAAGTCTCATCAGTTTTCCAGGAACCAAATGTCCCCGAGCATTGTGATTGCAAATAAAAACCCAAGAGCGGAACTAATATGAAAGCAGAATGAAGTCCATTTAAATGAACAATACATCCCATAATCTGGGAGGGGTAGGTATGGGTTACAGCAGCTAATAACTAATGCATTGTACACCAGGGGAGCAGAGATTTACTCAAACCCCTTCCCCTATAATAATAGCTTCACCTTATCTCAAATGACAAAGGTATAGGATGCTTGTGCATGTCCTGGGGTCTCCAGGGGACAGTAAAAAGGACCTAACAATTCTAGAATCCTTCCCCAGACAGCGCAAAGATGACTCCAGCCACAATACAAGGCCCAGCCTCCAGTCATCTTTTAGAAACTGAATTAATGTCTACTGAAAAGTTCATACATTTTCCAGTAGACTTTGCATTTCAATTTCTCAAAATTTTCAAGATGCTTGATGTCAGTGTATGGGAATATTCTTAACAGAGATTGAAACTGACCTAGTCCTGGTACCACAACTATATCCAGTCTGGTCAGTCTTCTGTGAGCTAAGCAGCTCAGACTGCAGACTGGTAGGTGGTACTTACACTGATACATTGTAACTATCAGGACAGGACAGAGATTTGTGCTGCTGCTGCTGATGTGTTTACTGTCTAGACCAGGGGTGTCAAACTCATTTTCACTGAGGACCACTTCAGGCTCATGGTTGTCTTCAAAGGGCCCATTGTAATTGTAAGACTGTATAGAAACAGTGATCCCCATAGTGGCCACAGTAGTGATAGTGCCCCCATAGTAGCCCCAGTAGTAATAGTGCCGCCATACTGGCTCCAGTAGTAACAATGACCCCAATAGTGGCTCCAGTAGTAATAGTGCCTGATACTGGCCTCAGTAGTAACAATGACCCCCATAGTAATAGTGTCCCCCATAGTAGCTCCAATAATATTACTGGCCCCTATAGTTGCCCCAGTGATAATAAGTGACCCCTATAGTAGTCCCAGTAGTAATAGCGACCCCCTATTGGTCTGTGACCACTGACCCTTATCCCTCAGCATCTTCACTGCATACTGGACAGCGCATGCAGACAACAGGAGGGAGAGGTCAGCGATCACAGACTACTGCAGGCTGTTAGGTTGCTGCACAGCCAGCGGGCCACATCAAATGAGCTGGTTGCCGGATTCGGGCCACGGACCTGGTGTTTGACATGTGTGATCTAGACTGCATATAACAAATTATTGGCGGTGAGAAGTACTATGTCAGGATTGGTTTTTAGCCTCTTGTTGTTAAGAAAAACATTTTATTCACTGACAGCAAGCAGAGATCTTGAAATGGTGAGTAACGGAAACACAAAGTCTATCAGAAAGTTGTTGAACTTGGTATTATAGAAAGATTAAGCGTCATTTACATAAAACTGCCTCTAAAGGATCTGCACACTCCGTTCCTGAAATACTCTGTGCTGGCAATGTAAGTGACTCCAAGCGGGCCAGTCCCCAGGTCACTTTGCCTTGAGAATACCATAGGACATCCTAAATACAACATGGTCCTCTACATTGTGACTTCACTAACTGCGATGTAAACACCTGTATAATAACGCTGTCTGCTTCTTTAAATGCAGCAGCAGGAAAAGAGCAGATTCATTTGGCACCTAAGCAGCCGATTAATATTTATGCCTTTCTGTGACATTCGCTGTCACAGACAGTGTTCCTCCGTCGCTCAGAGAGCAGCACAAGGGAAAAGTGTCGCTGAAAGGGGGGAAGTGCTGAATATTGCAGCCAATTACAGGCAAATTGTAATGCGCTGGAGGAGATCACGCTGCCCGCCACTCCGGCTCATCTCCACATTTGTACTGGGACATTAAAAGAAGCACTTGTAATAAATGTTCCAAAGAAGATGTAGAATCAGGGTCCCAGCGCGGTAGGAGGGGCTTCCAGAATCAGCACCAACCTCTCCAGTCAACACGATGGCAACAGCAAGGGCGGCTGGTGACAATGCAGCCCCTACCCTAGTGATTTCTGGGGTATGCTTTGACCAAAAACAACATTATGGGTAAAGCGCAGGATATTCATGCAAGATGCGGGGAGGACACATGTGGCCTATCATAGGCAATGCCGTGTACTGAGCTGGTGTATCTAAGCCTATTATGAGTCATACTGTATAGTGAACCCCTGTGCCTTAGTCATATGATGTATCATACCATTTGTTGAGCCATGTATCTACTTCTATTGCGCGTGGTGCTGCAGCGTCCCATAGGGGAACCCCGGACACCTGACATACGTGGGGAGCTGGGAGGGTAAAGTAATGGCTTGTCACGGCGGCACTTACTGAACTCCTTTTCCAGAGGCATATACGCAGTCAAGGCCAGAGTAATACTGCAGGCCACCGTTGACACTCTTAGGAAAGGGAATGCCAATAACACAGGAAAATGGGGGCTGCAGTTATCACGGGTGACGCCACCGTTCCTACACACACCGGAATGGCCTTCGGCGGGGAATAAATGTAGACAGAGATAGTCTTTGAGTGCCACCGTTCCCTGGGAACTTTTACTTGGAAAATTTAAACAAAGTACACAAGGCAGTTCACTTTAAAACATTACAGTGCAGACAAATGACTTTCAAAAGTAATAAAGATTATTCTCTTGCAGTACCTCCACCCCAACTCAGAGACGCGCAGGTGTGGCAATTAAAGGGTGTACCTCTACGCGGTGATCCTGGCTCTGGACAGCCACATAGGAAAATTAGACAATCAGGAGGTAGTACCCTCTGCACTGGCCTTGTCCTGAAGAATTACTTACAAATGATCTCTCACTAATGGGGGCTTACTCCACTCACATCCAGAATTCAGACATCATGGGAAATCTCTCCTCCTCTTCCATCTTCACCACAAGGAGACTAAAAGTGCCTCCATGTGGCTCTGTGCTTTAGGTGGAACTCCGGTAGCAGACAAGATGGAACTCTTGTACTCTAGAAGATGGACCCTTTCCTGCTCTCAGACACTCCTATTTATATCTTCTTTTGTACCAAGTGACATGGCAGACTTGACACATTGACATGCAGACTTGGATTTTATTAAAGTTAACCTCTCAAGCGCTGCAGCTGTGCAACACACATACTGGAAATGACAAGACATGCTTGCACAGTGCATCCACATAGGACAAATATGTATGACATTTATGGAGGGGACCAGGATGATGTGCTGGGCACTACAGTGCTGTCTGCTAAATTGCAGTATCTAAGCCTATCATGTGTGATGCTGCCCACTGAGTTGTTGTATCTAATCCTATATGTGTGATGCTGTCTGCTGAGCCGTTCTTCTAACCCTATCATGTGTGATACTGTCTGTTGAACTGCACATGTAAGGGTTTCTTTACATGGGACAACTCTTGCCCGAATAATTGGCCCATGTAAACAGGGTGCTGGACGAGAAATCGCTCAGTAATCGCTATTTGCTTTGTTTCAGCTCACTGAAATAAAGGGACTAGTGAGCAATTTCTTGCTCAGTGTAAAAAGGCAGTCGCTCATCTTTGAATGACTACCTGTTCACAGTGAATAAAGGCAGGCGGACGGAAGAGATCTCTGGCCCCTTCCGCTTCCATTCGCTGAATGACTAACGCTGCTGTGTGAAAGCACAAGAGCAATAAGTCTTGTGATGACTGACGGGTGTCAATGCGCCCAACAGTTGCCCCGTGCAAAGCCACCCGAAAGGTCCCTTTACACAGGACTGTCAAGTGCATAATTGCCTGACAGCCATCCCACCGAATACCACCTATCGCTAATATGCTTTACACAGGAGTGATAGTAGTTCAAGTGAGTGGAATCGTTCCAGGGATCGTTCCAGCCCATCCGTCTTCATTCACAGTAAACAGGAATCACTCAAACATTGAGCGGCTCCTGTTTACTGCCAAAAACCAAGCAATTTCACCAAGTGAGTGATTTCCTGCTTAGTGTGCTGCCAGCAGCCGTGTGTACACAAGAAGATTATCGCCCACATTTGGGCAATAATTACCCCGTGTAAAGTACCCTTAAGCCTGTTATATCTGATACTGTCTCAAGAAAGCATACAACTACAGATATTAACCCTTTTAAATCCAATTTTGGATTCAGGGTTTCCTAAAAGCCTTTCTCTTTTTGCTGTTAAACAACAGTGCCATCTGCTGGCTAAAGCCAGTGTGTGCCCCAGAGAGGCTCCGACAGCAGAGTGGCTGGCAATAGATGGTAAGAATACCCTGTCCGACGTCTTCTGACACTGCAGCTGTATAGGCTTCAATCAGAATGTAGGAAGACGTCAGAGAATGGATTGGAAAGGGTTAATCTTAGGCTTTGAAGTTAACTGTAATTATTCTGTGGTCGTGGTGCTGGGGATCAGACAATTGCTGCTCTAATGATGCGGTTCAGTGAGTAAGCCCCTCAGTTCTGTCACCTCCACATCACATGATCTCCTCGTGGGACACCACTCTGCCTCTATCCTTCCGCAGCCGCTCTCAGAGCTCAGAAGCCAATCATTTCATAGACAGACCTTCTAAATGTAAATCGTCCCCCTGACCAGAAGCCCCTTCCTCCAGCCGCCTGTACTGATCTTCCTAATGTGGTCGCTGCTGTTATATCAGGTTGTGGGAAGACATTGGGGTTTGTTCATCTATGAGCGCCCACCATTGTAATCATGATTATTCCTACACTGCAACAACAAGAAAGGTCCTGTATATAAAACTCCATGACCCGCTACATCTAGACATACTGGACATTTCCTCACCGTGCAGATCTTTCACTTTACTTATTTTCAGAAACATCCAGAGCTGAATTCATAATTCTGCTAGGTTTTCTGTTACTGGATACAGTACAGTGCAGAGATTAGATGTCAGTTACAGAGTTTAAACTGATCCAATTATGTACACATTTGCGTAGCGCCCCTTGCAGGTCATGCAGTGTGTAGGGGAGGCAGGGAGGGACACGCAATCCTGTCTTATCATTCTGTGTGGTGTCTCTAGCTCTTTGCGTCCCATTAACTCTGTAACTTCCAAAGTAAATGACAAATGGTTGTGAAGCCCCGGAGTTTGCTGGGAAGTGGTGGTCCCCAGTGTGTGGCCATTTCTGCTAATAGCTGCCATTCTGTTCATCTCATCCCCAGTAATGACACATGCACAGAATGCCACAAATCACAGTGACAGCTGCAAGGGTACCTATGCTGGCAGGACACTAATCACTGTGCCACGCTGCTCCCATCACACAGACATGGCCGTAATGTACAAGACCCGGAAGAGTCTTCAGAAACATAGACAATCATTAGTGGACTACCCGAAAATGGCACAAAATTACATAGCGGGTGCCAACATCACATACAGACAAATCACAGACTCAGATTACTGCATGAACAGGTAATGAGAATCCCAGACCGGATAATACCCCCAGAATAGATGAATGTATGAAGACCAAGAATAGCACATACATCTGTACTGCTCCCTCTCCTCTAATATTCTATATGGGTGTCAGTCTTCACTGTAGTTTGGCATTCTGTTCATGAACTAAGAGGTTCCGGGTGAACAAAGCTGTAGACCGCACTCATTGAAGGGGTGGCCACATCCACATGGGCGATTTTCTCGCCCAATTTTGTTGCGTGTATGTAGAGCCCATGCTTTCCTATAGATTCTTCCACACGAGCGATGTTTTATAGGCTGCGACATTGCAAGACTAGAAAATCGCGGCATGCTCTATACAGCCGCGATTAGCGATTTTTTTCTAGCCCGATTCCCTATGGAGCCTTCCCTTTCTCTGCATTGCATCGCACAAAAACGCGGTTTTCTTGTGGTGCGAATCAACTTTTACCGTAGCAAATCCTACTGCAAAAGCCATAGCTGCAGATAAAACCCCCAAAAATACTAATACATCACCTAAGAGGCGCTGTCATTTCCGGCGCTGGTCTCTTCTTCCTGTCCAGCACTTGTCTTCAGTCTTCTGCCAATCCTTCCTGGATTGGAGGATCGATAATCCCCGCCTCCAGGATAGGCTGGCTGTGATTGGTTCACGACCCCCGTTCTGATGGGCTGATTTCCCGGTGATGATTGGCAGCTATCTCGCTATGACCAAAATTGGCAGAGAGCAGTCAATCAATTGCTGCAGGGCAGGGTGGGTGTGACTAGCCTGCAGCTCATGAATATCAAGGACTACTTTAAGTAATCCTCTATGCATGTGCTGCTACTGTTAAGGGACAAGTTTCACCCAAACTACTGCACAGATCTACACAGCAGACATATCACTGCAATCGATGTGCCTGTAACTGCTATGCTGCCCTAAGAGAGGAGGGCAAAATATAGTGACAGATTCGCTTTAGAGGATCATCATAAGAATGTACACAAAACTCATGGACTAGAGTCCACGGAGGCCGTGGTTCATAGATTTTTGAGACCACTGGAAGATCTGCACTGGTCATGAGGGGCGGAGTCACGAAACTCCCTTCTGAGGGCGCCCACCCACTGGCGTTTGCGATTTTCGTGCGTGAAAAACGCCGCGTTTTCCGCGCGTTTTTTGCGGCGTTTTTTGCCGCGTTTTCACGTCGTTTTCGCGCCTTTTCCATTAATTTCCATTGACTTTCATGGGTGCATTAGGAGAAAAATAAGGACACATATGCAACTGACAGTTCCTATGTTAAAAATCGCAACGCAACGCAAAAAAAAACGCCAGTGGACAGGAGTACATTCAATTCTAATTGCCCTTGAGAAAAAACGCAAAACGCAAAGAAAAAAAAATCGCCAGTGGGTGGGCGCCCTGATACTGTAGCATTCTGTCTGCCTGCTGCCACCACTGGGGGAGCTGTATAGCTTTATTGACTAAGGGTGCACCCATAAGGTCCTCTTCACACGAGCGTATGCGTATTTGTAGTGTTTTTGCGCACACATTGGCGTATTATACTGTACTTTTTGCGCCCACAAGGCATGCTCATTTATGGCAAAGACACACCAATTAAAATGGCTAATTAGTCTAATGAGTTCCAGATGTGTTTTTTTCCAGCAAAATTACGCAGCGTGAAAAAATATTTACGTGTAAACTATTTTGCGAATTTTCACCCCAGATTTCACCCTTGATCATGTCAGGACGTACAGTAGCCGTAAAGTATTTAACTCTCCAAACACAGTGTAGTGTAGCAGGCCGCCGTCATCTGTGTCGGACAAAAAGCAGTGTGGCTAACAGCACTAATGAAATGTCCCAAATCATGACTGCCCCCTGCTGGTTTCCTTCACCATGTACAATGCACGTGGCTTGGTCATATACCGGCCACTAATCTGAATACAAAGTATCAGATCCTACAAACTCAAAACATCCCCAAGTTAAATGAAGGATCAATAATGATATTTAGTTGCCATGGTGACAAGAATCCAGAGGGATCTGATTTTCTGTGTCAGCCGCTCTTGTGGGGAACCTGTGATTGGGTGACGTTCTAATTAGTCATTTTGGTATGTACATTTTTCTGACTGATCTCTAAGGGGGGCCGGCGGCTGGAGTCACCTGGAGCGTTGGAGATGGGAGCAGGTCACAAGCAGACGTGTCACGTAACCTGAGCTATCGCTGCTCTGATTACTGGAAGGGATGTTTATGAGAAATTAGCAGCAGACATCACGCGCCATTTACAGAAGGATTCTCCGGTATTCGCACCTGGCTGCTGTTAATAGTGGAGCGCGGCTGAAATATCATCTCCCACCTGACTTTACGCCACTCACAGCGGAGCAAACACAGGAAATGGACGCATTACAAGAGCGTGATGAGAGTCCTCAAGAACCGTGTCAATCACCATAAATGAAAATATGGATAGAATTAAAGGGCCAGTACTAGGGATGAGCGAGCGTACTCGGAAAAGCACTACTCGCTCGAGTAATTTGCTTTATCCGAGTATCGCTGTGCTCGTCCCTGAAGATTCGGGTGCCGGCACGGAGCGGGGAGCTGCAGGGGAGAGCGGGGAGGAACGGAGGGGAGATCTTTCTCTCCCTCTCTCCCGCCCGCTCTCCCCTGCTCCCCGCTGCGACTCACCTGTCAGCCGCAGCGGCACCCGAATCTTCAGGGACGAGCACAGCGATACTCGGATAAAGCAAATTACTCGAGCGAGTAGTGCTTTTCCGAGTACGCTCGCTCATCTCTAGCCAGTACTATAAGGCCGCAGCTTGTAACAGTGTAGCAGGGCTATAAGAGAGGATGATATCAGACACACATATGTCTCTAGTGATTATAACAGAGCAGCAGCATTATAAGAGGAGAATGTCTCTAAGGCTATGTTAATAAGGAGGGTGGAACAATACCTCTGCAGCGCCACCTATTGGAAGGCAGCATTCCTGCAAATCAATGTACGACTTTTTAACAAGTCTGTAAAACAAGGATTGGGAATAGAACACCATACACAGACAGCTGCTCCTCTTGACCTAAGGCTATGTAACAAGGGGCGGAATGTGCTGGGAAGTGTCTGCAGCGGACATTCCATAGCATAGCCACAGCGCAAAATCCACCGCAAAATTTTGGTGCGGATTTTGGTGTGGAAATCACCTCCCCACTTGGAGAGGTGGGATATAAACAAAATTACAGCTGCTACAATAGCGCCTATCAATTTTCGCATGGATTTTGTGCTGATTTATTCCATAGCGCGTGAACAAGTTTTAGAAAATGTCGTCCACTTGGCTGATAATGTAAATGCTGCAAATTTTCCACAGAGGGTCAGCACAGAAAATCCACAGCAAATCTGCCCCGTGTGAAAATACCCGAAGGCTACCTTCACGCATGACGTCTGCGGTGCGGAAATTCTTCTACAGAATTTCTATTGCATTTCTGCAGATGGCCTGCGTTAGCGACCTTTCGCACACAACGGAATTGTCCGCGGAATGCAGCGCAGATGCGAATTTTATCAGTTTATGCAGACTTTGATTGCGAAATTACATCTCCTGCATGTTAGAGATCCGCAACAACAACTCTGCAAAACATTCTTCATTCTGCAGCAGAAAGTGTTTCTACTGTGAAATCTTGCAGTTTTGAAGACACGCAGATTTTAGCAGATGCGGAATTCAAGTCCGTAGAGATAACATTGTGAAGCAGAACTTTCCACGCGGGCTAATTCCATCCAATGTAAAAGGTTCCTTAACGAGGTTTGCAAATTTGCTGTGGTTTTTGTTGCAGATTTTGTACAAGTAGGCTGGATTCACACGGGTGTATATTAGCCTGGTTTTCACAGGCGGGCGATATACGCTGCCCCTCGATGCATTGGTTTACAATGCATCAGTCAACATGGGTGTATTTCCCAGCATAAAAGTGCTTTTCGCCAGTGGCTGCATAGACTCCTATGGGAGCCTACGACAGCTTTTGGAGAAGGGAGATGGGAGGGAGGTTAGCAGCATGACTGCTAAACTCCCGCCCCCTTATCCCCTCCTCGCCGCCCTTGCTGGCTGTTTGCAATGGGAGGGGGCGGAAGCTAGTTGCTAAGCTCCCGCCCTGTCCCGCCCCCTCCCATTGCTGGCTGCGACAAGGGGTGGAGAGGGGGCGGGACCTTAGCACACTAGCTGCCGCCCTGTCCCGCCTCCTCCCCTTGCTCAGAGACAGCGAGGGGGAGGGATAGGGGAGACACAGTTTAACAGAGCTAAACTGTCTCCCCCTATCCAACACCATTGCGGCCTTTGCCTATATGCGCTGGGCCAGGGCATCTGAACAGGTGCACAAATGTTAGATTTGTGCAACCATTCACGTGTTTTTACGTCGCCGGACGGCAAACGTAAAAACGGCGCCGGACAGCAAACGTAAAAACATCGACGCCTGTGTGAATCCAGCCTACTTGTGTTTTTCTGTGCAGATCTTCTGCTGTGCATTGTGTGGCTTTGTGATATGGTAATGGTAGTTCCTTCACACGGGTAAACTTTTTTTTTTTTTTCAAATGTCAACAAATGCAGATTCGCAATCAGATCTGTGCTTCCGCAGTGCAAATGCTTCAAAATCTGCAACAAAAGTGTATTTGCTGATTTTAGTGCAGTTTTTATGATTTACTGCATTTCCATGCAGTTTTTGCAAGTTAGACATGGTGCCGATTCGTAATACGCAGCATTTTTAAAATATTTTGTGTATCCACAGCAGAGGAATTCCGTTACATGTAAAGATTTGTAAAATCTCATTTATTTGGCCTGTACTGTAAACTCTGCAGATAATTCCACTAACGGACATTCTGCAGCGTTTACTGCCTGTAGGTTCTCAGCACTGGAAAGGTGATGTTAAGTAGTAATAATGAGAGGCAGGCAAAAATCGCATGAATGAAGAATAGCTGCGGTCAAGTCCTGAGCTTTAGCCGTGTTTTCTCATCCATTCACAGGGCGGCTGTGGTGTATCAGTGAAAAAATACGCTGCTGTGCGGAAATCCCTCAGTTGGTAGAAATCCTCGTAATGACATCTAATGGTTAACTAGAGACAGCTGGGTTCTTTTCCCAGCGTTGGACACTGCTAAACTCCCTCCCTCTCCCTTTTTTTCAGCTCCCATAGAAGTCTATGGGAGCCTCCCGTGTATCTCGGCAAAAGGTAGGGCAAGACCTATCTTTTCACACTCTGTAAAATAAGAATGAGAGGTCGCCATTGTCCGCTTATTCCCGGCGCGATCATCTGAATGAATACATTGGAAACCAATACTACAGTTGGTTGAGATTTTTTAACACGGCTAAATTAGACGCGTATATATGGTCGCGTGAAAAAGGCTTCATTCCAATGAACAACACTACAGCCTCACTCATAATGGCTGATAACAGGGAACAATACATTATATTCCCCTACAATAAGGGCCCTTTTAAACTGCAATATAAATTGGAAGGAACATGCAACCGGCGGTGAAGTAGCAATCGTTTACCTTCACTTGGCATGCAGTTACACTAAACAATAAACAACGCCTGTTTATACGAAAGGATTTGCAGTAGACTAACGATTTTTAGGTCTATGTGAAAGATCCAATCTGCAATAATCTAACAGTTTACCACTGATCGTTTGGTCGCTGCACGCGTTTAATCCTATCAATTATCGTGCAAACCTCTCAATCTAATGATTATTTGCACAATAATTGTGCCATGTAAAAGGGTCTTCAGCCTCAAATGAGTGATAACAGGGAGCGATATGTTGTATTTCCCTGTCCTTTAGTCAGCCTCTTCTCAGGTTGAAATAGCTGATAATAGTGAGCAATAGATTGCATTACCCTGCCCTCCACTCAGCCAGAGTTGTCCTTCACATAGAAACATTCTTGTTCTTCTAAGGGTACATTCACACAGGTGAGCGCGATATCGGGCCGAGAAACCCAGCCCGATATTGCGCTTTTTAAGTGCGTTTTACCTGCAGATGTGAGGAGTCTTTCATGCAAAAACTCCTTGCATCACTTCTGGGAGATTGTTTCAAACGCGTCAGAGGATCAGCATGCGCTTTCCATTGATTTCAATGGGAAACATCACATCGCACGGCATGAGATGTGTGGACTGTCCCATTGAAAACAATGGGCGATGTGTTCCGAGGGAAATATCGCTCATGTCTATGACTCCCTTTAAAAGAATGGAGGTCGTATTCATGCACGTTTTGTGCAGCCCGCAACACACAAAACTCACGCAAGAGTCGCTCTCATGTGAGTGTAGCCTAACAGAAACCTTTATAAAAGGGTCCCTTTATAAGTTGGCATGTAGAACAGTTCAGAACATTGAGTCAAACAGTGAGGAGTCCACTCCTGTGGTCATCTGAAGGCTCTTGGCTATTCATTTATAACATACAGCCCCAGTCAATAAGTTGTGTTCCAACTGACACCTTATGTCCAAGTGGCAGTAACTCTGGCAGGACGGCTGCCCACATGTACTGTAAAGAAAACAGGATGAAAAAATCTACATTCAAAAAGTAAAAATGTATTAGAAAAGTTAAAACAAAGTTCATGTAAAGATGCATAATGAGTAAAAAAAAAAGTAAGGTGATCCATTTCTTATAAAAAGACAAATGAAGTGTGTGGAGTTCTGCTGTCCCCCAGTGGTCACATCTGACTATTGCACCACCAGCTCACTGGCATACAGTTAATAGGTAGAAATACAGGAGAGAGCCCCCATCAGAGTGAGACTGGATGAGGGGAATTAACATTGCAGCCTATAAAAGCTGTTGAGACATTATGTGTAACTTCTGCTTCCGTTAATGCGACAACAGCCTTCCATTCTGAGTTCAGGAGGAAATTTTCTATTTTGTTATTTTGCTTTTTTTCTAGAAAATGAACAGAGAGAATCCAAAGAAGCAGCTGTTCCTGGCCCATTGTAGCAGAGTGTAATGAGCAGGCAGCTGCCACCACCACATTATCTCATAGAAAACTGCGCCATTCATTTCTGATCGCGCTTCTTCGTAATGACGCAAGCTGTTTGTACAGAGGATTACGCCGCCGCTGCTCTCACAATTAATGCTGGTTGGATGTAATTCTCAGAGATGATGACGCTGCAATTTTCAGCAGATTACATGCCTCCCCCCATCTATATATTGCATATAAACGATGACAAAGGCAAGAACTAGATAAACAAGATACAAAGGCCGTAATTCATCCGGACAGGCGTTTCCTATGACTTAATATAAACTGCTCTGATGCTCCAAATTGTCTAAGAGGCACATAGAATGTACAGTAGGCACGTCGTGCCACGGTTATCAACATACCCACTTAGCTATGCCCACTTTTTGGAAACGAGGTATAATAAAAACTAAAAAAAAGTCTTGAATTTTTTATGCAAAAAAGTGTGTGCCAAAGTTTGTGATTCGTATATGCCAGAAAACTATTGCAAGTGTGTTAATACACTTCCCCCCAAAAGTAAAAGCCAATGTAGAGGCACTGAGCAAATGAGGGCCTTTTACTAGATAAATCTCCATACATCGCCAGCTCACTTGTGAATCTGCTACTTTATTTCTCAGGTACTGATCCTGAGCTGCATCATGTTTTACACTCCTCTCACATCCAGAGCTGCATTCATCCTGCTTCCTGTTACCCCCTGGGCTGCAGCAGCTTTATACTCACTGCTTCCCCCTCTTGGGTTACGTAAGGTTTGAGCTGCAGAAGGTTTTGGACTTCAATAAACATTGAGAGCTGCGTTACATTTTGCTGCATCATAGTGTTGTCATGTCTTACATCATGTTTTATACTCCAGTCACATCCAGAGCTGTAGTCACAAATCTGCTGGATTGCAGTGTACAATGCATAAAACACCAACATAATTGTGTCTGGCTGTGACTGATGAGCTCGGGATCTGTATACACTTGCTGTAGGTTATATGACGATTACAGGTGGATGTGAGATGATGTGTCAGGATATACAGACAGGGGTGACCACAGGGGAATCTTCTCGATCCCTCCTTTCTGCCTGGGTGGTCCTCACTCTCCCTCTTATAATGAAGGTTGATTCCATATACAGTACTGCAGTGTATTACCAGCTCCCATTGTTTTATCTCCAGGTATAAAATCCTGATTTATCACTGCGCCATTAAGGCTGCCAGTGGTTAATTGCATGTAGGTTAATTGCTAGCATTCCTGGCTTTACGGAGGGATCAATCCCTTTCATTGCTCCAGTAATGACACTGTAACAGGTGCTGGCAGTTCCTTCTTGTCCTCTATGAACGATGTACATGTCCCGTCTAATGTCACCTGACTACAGCTTGGCGCCAGAAGAGGTACCACGGGCAGACAGGAGCCACCATATCACAGTCAGCAGCCACAATCTTCACCATTGCCCTCTGGCACATTACCATATATAGGACTGTGTGCTGTCCTTGTTAATCATTGTCCTATGTGTGCTGTCCTATGTTAAACATTTTTTACATAGACCTTGTGGTTACCTATGCATGGGCGAGCACGATATTGGGCTTAGAAACGCAGCCCAATATCGCACTCGTGAACATGCGATTTACCTGCGGATGGACCTCCAACCTGTATGGCACAGCATATGCCCACGAATGATATGCTCACGGGCATGCGCAGTGTGACTTTTTTTTTTTTTTTGCGTATGCGCAGCATATCATCCGTTGCCCATGCAAGTGCATAGGGCTCACGCTGCGTAGTGCGCAGAGAAATAGAGCATGCTGAGATTTATTTCTCTTTCATTGATTCTATTCACCGTGTATCACGCATCCGTGCAACGCACGAGTAATATGCGCTGAAAACACGGTCGTGGACATGAGCCCTATACTGCATACCATGATGGACTGGTAAATGTTTTGTGAGGTCAGGAGAGAGAGATCCGCAGCTTGTAAGTGACAGAGGTCTCAGCTAAGTGTCTGCTGTCCAGGAATTACTTGTCAATCTCTACTCCTGGGAGGGAGAGAGCAGAAAGGATGCGGCTAGTACGGTCCTGCCCCGATATTGGAAATAGGAAAGTGCAGAACATCTGCTGAAATGAAGCAATAAACATTCCCTGTCACTGTCAGCAAGCAGAGATCTTGAAAATGGTGAAGAATTGAAATATAATAGGGCAGATTTACAAATATTGATTGTGCTTAGAACTTTGGCCCATTTAACATAGTAACATAGTAAGTTGAGATGAAAAAAACATATGTCCATCCAGTTCAGCCTATTCCCCCAAATGTTGATCCAGAGGAAGGCAAAAAAAAAAAACGCCAATTTTTATCATTTAAGGGAAGAAATTCCTTACGGACTACAATCTGGCAATCGGAAGTTGTGGATGATTAGAACATATAATGTATTGTCAAGAAAGATGTCCAGGCTCCTCTTATCCCCCACCACCATGTTCTCAAGCAGAGAGTTCCACAGTCTCACTGCTTTTACAGTAAAGAACCCCCGTCTATGTCAGTGTAGAAACCTTCTTTCCCATAGATGTTCATGTTGCATCAAGTTTTACACCTATTTATGAAACAACTATACCAAAAACAATAATCTGCTGTGCCTAGCCCAGCAAGGGGTGTGATGCCATGGGAAGAGGCACGGCTTAGAAGGTTTGGTGCTAACGATTTTGCACACATGACCTGCATTCTGCAGGCTGTAACTCCCTGGGTGGTTGGTAGAGCTTCATGGCCCGGACACTTCTAGCTTCCCATGGGGGATGTTATTACATGACAATATTCCTAATGTTGTCTGTGAAGAACAAAGAGAAGTATTACTGCTCCTTTACAGCATTAGAGAAGCGGGAGTTTCTGGCAGTCTTTGAAATGTTATAGCGCAGGGCTGGGAGATTAAAGGACAGACATAATAGCATTACCGTGGAGCGCGGAATAATATAGATCATGGTGGCCATGGATGAAAAGACCCAGGCTAGAGGGATATTAGTGTAAGAAACAGCTGGGAGAAAGAGTCGCAATTACACTGCAGATGGGACGAGAGACGGCGCACTCCTAAAGGGCTTCTCCAGGTCCCAGAAATTACAGTTCAGAGCACGCGGCTGAAGGGGGGCAGTGTGCCGCCATGCCGAGAGACCATGGGGAAGACTCGCTAATCCTCAGTAGCAGCGTAAATCAGATAGTCCAAAAAATGCACCAAATTTATCACAATGGTTCATGCTGAATGAAATTTGGCATATCTTCAGACACTTTTTTCAAACTTTATACTACTTTTTGGTGTATCTGTTTATGGCACATTCTCACAAGTGTATTTTCTGTCCATATTATGTACATATTTTTAAGGCGGTAATACAAACAGCATAAACCCCATTGATTTGCATTAGGGTACTCACATTTATTTATGTTTTTTTTAACACTGACCAGTTGCAAGAAAACAATCGCCGTATGTATTTTGATTGGTGTAGTGGACCGAAATCGCCCAATAAACTCTATGGTATTGCCTAAATTGATTTTTTTTTTTTGCGTGTGTGAAGAACACACTTAGTGCGCACCAAAATGCACTAAATATGCACATGTAGTGAAAGCAGTGCATACGCCCGTGTGAGGCCGGCTTCATACTACCGGATGCCTATTGCGGAATCTGCGATCAGTGTCCGCGTGGAGGATCTATAATAAATCGCACACATTGAAAGGTATGTACTTTTGCGTTTTTCTTCACACTCACAGATACGAATTGCGTATTTCGCAATTGGAGGAAAAATCGCAACAGGCTGTATTTTGCTGCGGACTCCGCACTGATGGCCTCCATTGAAGTCAATGGAGGCTTTATGACCCACAGCCCATACGCATTTAACATTGCAGATGGGCTGCGGGTACCCGTGTCATCGCCTATCAACCACACGGGAAATACAAATATTTAATAAATGTGCCTCTTTCTGTTTAAGTTTCTAACAATTTTCAAGATCTCTCCCTGCTATCAGTGAATGAAAATGGTTTTTTTTCCATCCAGAGGCTGAAAACCCCTCCTGACTGGGGCAAAAGAAGACAATCCTCTGTGAGCTAAATACAGCAGCACAATTCTTTGTCCTGTCCTTGTTACAATGTATCAGTGCAGGTAAATGCATCAGTCTGGAGACTGTAAATAACCCATTCAGCACCAAAAATAGCAGAATCCTGCTGACAACTCTGCATCAAAATCCATAGTTCAGGCCATTTACACACAAAGATAATCATTCAAAAGGTTTTGAGCAAATGTTTTGCATAAACTGCTAATGGACACTATTGTCCATTAGCAGCTTATCACCTTCATTTGCATGTAAATGAGCCTCCAGGACCTGTATGCAGAGAACGGCAGGTGCTCTGTTCTCTGCATTCAGCTCCCTTGTTCTGCCATGGGCTGTCAGCTGAATACAATGTAATCAGCACTCCCATGGAGAATACAGCACCATGGACAGCAAACACAGCATGCGGTCTGTGTTATCTTCTCTCCCGCTGAATGATGGATTTTATGCTTACCTAAAAATCATCGTTCAGCCTAAGAGCGAAAGATGGGAGCATTTACACACAACGATTATCGCTCAAACTATGGCTTTTTGGCGAATTTTGAGTGATAATCATTGCAAGTAAATGGGCCTTAAACCGTGCTGACTTTGGTGCAGAATTCAGGGATGCCATTTTCTGCAACACTGTTGTGGAATATTCCGTCTAGAGATGAGCGAACGTGTTCTTAACGAACACTTACGCTCCCGGACACCGGCTTTGCCGAGGACTTCAGTGTCCGCGCGTAAAGCTTCGGGGGGCGCCGGGGGGCGGGGAGAGGCGCGGCGGCGCGGGCAGCAGCAGCGGGGAACAGGGGGGAGCCCTCTCTCTCTCCCTCTCCCCCCCACTCCCCGCCGCACCCCCCCGCGGTGCCACGGCGACCCCCGAACTTTTTTCGCCCGAGCACGGAATTGCTCGCAAAGTTCGGTGTTCGGGCGAAAAGGGGCGGAGCCGATCACGTTCGCTCATCTCTAATTCCGTCCCATGTGAAATGTCCCGTAGAATGTTGCAGAACTGCTGGATGACTCCTATTATCCAGCAAGGAGCTATATATTGAAGGGGTTGTCTGCCCTCTTTTTCACTGATGACCTATCCTTATCTAGAAAGGTCATCAGCTGATCGTCCTCCTCGCTGTCTAGTGCAGCAGCCTTCTCTGCTGGTCAGGACTGGATGCGACATCATGACCAGCAGAAACGCAGCAGAGTATTAGTACTACAGCCCAGATTGTGGCTGATGGGAATGGTAGTGCAGATCGCCCTTGTGCAGGAGACCCTTCGATGAATCCACTTTTGTGTTCTGCACAACAGACAGGAGGATGAAGATATCACATGTGAGCAGAGAATCCCCTGGCGGCCTTAATTTCGAGCCTCGGTCAGCGACAGCTGTGTTCCTGATAGCTATTATGTTGTGAGCTGGTTCCTTCCAATTCAATCCCAGGCAGAGCGCTTCCTACAGGTGTCTCCTTCTTCCAGCTCATCAGCGGCTGTCACAGCAAATCCTTGTGTCTACTCCACATCAGGCAGAAGATGAAGGAGAGTGGATCAGCAGTGCCCCCTATTGGCACAGCGTCGCACTGCAACCAGTCAGGCCTTAACCCTGAGGGGCTTAGATCCTGGTTAGGGTCTTCTTACTAAAGAAATAGCAGTCAGATATATCTTTTCCTGTGAGGAGATGACATTTACCATCTGTAGCCAACAACACATCCACAACCTGGGGGGGCTGACTACTTCAACAGAAAGTAACACCTGAGGTCAGGGGTTAATACTGAATGTTCCTGTCGTATGAGATGGCTTAAGGGTTAATGCATCTTATCCTGTGAGGGATACTTGAAGGGGTTAATGGTAATAACTTTATTGGTCTATGGCAGTGAAGGAGTTACACTTTAAAAAGTAGAGGATACAATGGACTGGAGGAATAAATAAATCTTATTTGTATAGCGCCAACTTATTCCACAACACTTTCAGGTAATTTATTTATTACCCCCCACCAAGCTGGGTTCTCATTTTACCGACCTCATCAGGATGGAAGGCTGAGTCAACCTTGAGCCGGCTACCTGAATCACGCGGGGATTGAACTTGCAACCTTCAGGTCGTGAGTGAGAGCTTAGGGCTGTATTTCTGCTACCTTAACACTTTGCCCTTAAGATGGTTTCACGCGGGCAAGAAAATTGTGAGCGGCAGCAATGTTTTACGGTAGCAAGAAAAAGCAGTGCTGTCGCTCAAAAAGCGCAAGAACATAGACGCGATTTTCTGGCGGCGATATCATTGTCGCCCGTGTGAAACTACCCCTAGGGCCCATTTACACGGTTGTAGGCGTTTTACATGCACCCGCCAACGCCGTGAAAATGCCGGAACGGCAAAGGGCCTGGCGTGTATACGCCAAGGCCGCAATGCTGTTGGGCGGGGAGAGACAGCATTGCCTCGAGCGAGCATTGCCTTTAGCGAGTACCTCCCCGCTCAAGACGGAAGGTTTGGGTGCCGGCGCGGGGGAGCGGTGAGTAGCGGTAGTCAGCTGGAGGGAGCGGGGGGGAGAGAGGGAGAGAGAGAGATCTCCCCTCCGTTCCGCCCCACTCTCCCTGCCCGCCGCCGGCACCCGAACCTTCAGTCTCGAGCGGGGGAGATACTCGCTAAAGGCAATGCTCGCTCGAGCAATTGCCTTTAGCGAGTATACTCGCTCATCTCTATTTAAGACCTAATCTGCAAGCGACACACACCCACGTGAGTGAGCCCTATGTGAGATATGAGAAACCCAGAGCAGAGGGGTGTTATTGTATTTTGATGCTACCGGAAGCTAGGGGTTTGACAGGGCTTTCATACAGGAACGCCCCTGTCACACCCCTAGCTCCTGATTGGGTCAAAGCTTGAAGGTCCTAGCAGCATGTGGATTGATTTGTGCCTGCCCTGCAGCCTTAGGGTGAGGGTTAGTTTTCTTCTTAGGCTTACATTATTATTTCACATTAGCGATGTTTTGTAGGCTGTTACATTGCGAGAATATAAAATCGTGGCATTCCCTATAGAGCTGCGATTTGGGAGGTTTTCTAGCCCATGTCTCCCTATAGACCCTTCCTATGTGTTACATCGCATCGCACAAAAACACGGTTTTCGTGCAGCGCGAATCAACTTTTACAGTAGGTAGTCCTACTGTAAAAGCCCTAAAATAAACCCTAGCTGCATAAAAAAAGAAAATATCACCTAACAGCCGCTGTCCGCTCCGCCGCACTTCTCTGCATCTCCAGCAGACTTGCTTGTAGATTTCAGCCAGTGCTTCCTGGTCAGGGGGTTCAAAACCCCTGCCTCCAGGAAGAGCTGGCTGTACCAATCAGAGCTAGCGCTCAATGAACCAATCACAGCCATCACATTGAATGGCTGTGATTGGTTCATCGAGTGCTGCAGTGATTGTCTGAGCCGCGGCACTTGCTGAAAACTACAAGCAAGTGTGCCGAAGATGCAGAGGAGATGTGCGGTGGAACTGACAGCACCTCTTAGGTGATGTATTCTTTTTTTCTTTCTTAAAGGCATCCAGGGCCTATTTTCAGAGTAGGGCTTATATTTCAACCCCACCAAAAAATCCCAGCAAATAAGCGCTACACACTTGCGATACCGCCACGAGAAAACGCAGTGATGTTGCACTGAACACAGATGTTTCCCACCACCACACTGCCAATAATGTTAGGGGTACTTGAAAAACTGCTTTAAATATGAGAAGATCTAAGTCAAGTATGTTATTTGGCGGGGGTCCACTAACTGTTTTTGCACAGGGCCCCACGGATTTATGCGTCTACCCCTACATACCCGCACTTTCAGAACAAGCTGTTCTGTGTGCAAGAAGAATATCACTATTTCTGGCTACGATATGACTTGCATGTGAAATTTTTCACCAGTTTTGTTCTCTGCGGGCTCATTCACTGATTCTGAGTTTTTCCCTCAGTCAGTGGGTGTAGCCAGATGCTATGATGTCTTCTATACATTTCACATTAGAGATGAGCGAACGTACTCGTCCGAGCTTGATACTCGTTTGAGTATTAGCGTGTTTGAGATGCTCGTTACTAGAGGCGAGCACCACGCGATGTTCGAGTTACTTTCACTTTCATCTCTGAGACATTAGCGCGCTTTTCTGGCCAATAGAAAGACAGGGAAGGCATTACAACTTCCTCCTGTGATGTTCCAGCCCTATACCACCCCCCTGCAGTGAGTGGCTGGCGAGATCAGGTGTCACCCGAGTATATAAATCGGCCCCTCCCGCGGCTCGCCCCAGATGCATTCTGACATAGCTCAGGGAAAGTGCTGCTGATGCTGGAGCTGCTATAGGGAGAGTGTTAGGAGTGATTTTAGGCTTCAAGGACCCCAACGGTCCTTCTTAGGGCCACATCTGACCGTGTGCAGTACTGTTGAGGCTGCTTTTTGCAGTGTTGCACATTTTTATTTATTTTTTTGTATATTGGCCGTGCAGAGCATTGCGTCCTCAGTCTGCAGTAATTTTACATAGTATAGGGCCAGTAGTGCTGAGGCAGGGACAGTGAAAAAGGTGAAAGACATATACTGTCTATATAGGCAGTGGGCTTTTCCAAAAAAATTTGGGACAAAAAATCTATTTGGGTTGCCTGTAACCGTCCTGAGTGTACTGCGTCTCTGCTGGGGGTAGTAGTCCTAATTAATACGCAGCCAGCTAAGTGTTACAGCAGGCTTGCGCAAAATTCTTTCCTGGCTCTGCGTTGCCCATTACATCACCGCTGTCATCCTGTCCAGAGGGAAACAGTCTGCAGTAATTTTACATAGTATAGGGCCAGTAGTGCTGAGGCAGGGACAGTGAAAAAGGTAAAAGACATATACTGTCTATATAGGCAGTGGGCTTTTCCAAAAAAAATTGGGACAAAAAAATCTATTTGGGCTGCCTGTGACCATCCTGAGTGTACTGCGTCTCTGCTGGGGGTAGTAGTCCTAATTAATACGCAGCCAGCTAAGTGTTACAGCAGGCTTGCGCAAAATTCTTTCCTGGCTCTGCTGTGCGTTCCGTAAGCGAATTCAGCCTCCAACCACAGGCCAATAAGCGGCACATTTAATCACAGCGTTCTGTTTCTGCACTACTGGTAATACACCATGCTGAGGGGTAGGGGTAGGCCTAGAGGACGTGGACGCGAGCGAGGACGCGGAGGCCCAAGTCAGGGTGTGGGCACAGGCCGAGCTCCTAATCCAGGTGTATCGCAGCCGACTGCTGCGGGATTAGGAGAAAGGCACGTTTCTGCCGTCCCCACATTCATCTCACAATTAATGGGTCCATGCGGAGACCTTTATTAGAAAATGAGCAGCGTGAGCAGGTCCTGTCGTGGATGGCAGAAAGTGCATCCAGCAATCTATCGACCACCCAGAGTTCTGCGCCGTCCACTGCTGCAACTCTGAATCCTCTGGCTGCTGCTCCTCCTTCCTCCCAGCCTCCTCACTCCATTACAATGACACATTCTGAGGAGCAGGCAGACTCCCAGGAACTGTTCTCGGGCCCCTGCCCAGAATGGGCAGCAATGGTTCCTTTCCCACCGGAGGAGTTTGTCGTGACCGATGCCCAACCTTTGTAAAGTTCCCGGGTTCCGGGGGATGAGGCTGGGGACTTCCGGCAACTGTCTCAAGAGCTTTCAGTGGGTGAGGAGGACGATGACGATGAGAAACAGTTGTCTATCACTCAGGTAGTAGTAATTGGAGTAAGTCCGAGGGAGGAGCGCACAGAGGATTCGGAGGAAGAGCAGCAGGACGATGAGGTGACTGACCCCACCTGGTTTGCTAAGCCTACTGAGGACAGGTCTTCAGAGGGGGAGGCAAGTGCAGCAGCAGGGCAGGTTGGAAGAGCCAGTGCGGTGGCCAGGGGTACAGGCCGAATAATCCACCAACTGTTTCCCAAAGCGCCCCCTCGCGCCATGCCACCCTGCAGAGGCCGAGGTGCTCAAAGGTCTGGCAGTTTTTCACTGAGAGTGCAGACGACCGACGAACAGTGGTGTGCAACCTTTGTCGCGCCAAGATCAGCCGGGGAGCCACCACCACCAGCCTCACCACCACCAGCATGCGCAGACATATGATGGCCAAGCACCCCACAAGGTGGGACGAAGGCCGTTCACCGCCTCCGGTTTGCACCACTGCCTCTCCCCCTGTGCCCCAACCTGCCACTGAGATCCAACCCCCCTCTCAGGACACAGGCACTACCGTCTCCTGCCCTGCACCCACACCCTCACCTCCGCTGTCCTCGGCCCCATCCACCAATGTCTCTCAGCGCACCGTCCAGCCGTCGCTGGCGCAAGTGTTTGAGCGCAAGCGCAAGTACACCGCCGCTCACCCGCACACTCAAGCGTTAAACGTGCACATAGCCAAATTGATCAGCCTGGAGATGCTGCCGTATAGGCTTGTGGAAACGGAGGCTTTCAAAAGCATGATGGCAGCGGCGGCCCCACGCTACTCGGTTCCCAGTCGCCACTACTTTTCCCGATGTGCCATCCCAGCCCTGCACGACCACGTCTCCCGCAACATTGTACGCGCCCTCACCAACGCGGTTACTGCCAAGGTCCACTTAACAACGGACACGTGGACAAGCACAGGCGGGCAGGGCCACTATATCTCCCTGACGGCACATTGGGTGAATTTAGTGGAGGCTGGGACAGAGTCAGAGCCTGGGACCGCTCACGTCCTACCCACCCCCAGAATTGCGGGCCCCAGCTCGGTGGTGGTATCTGCGGCGGTGTATGCTTCCTCCACTAAACCACCCTCTTCCTCCTCCTCCTACGCAACCTCTGTCTCGCAATCAAGATGTGTCAGCAGCAGCACGTCGCCAGCAGTTGGTGTCGCGCGGCGTGGCAGCACAGCGGTGGGCAAGTGTCAGCAGGCCGTGCTGAAACTACTCAGCTTAGGAGAGAAGAGGCACACGGCCCACGAACTGCTGCTGGGTCTGACAGAGCAGACCGACCGCTGGCTTGCGCCGCTGAGCCTCCAACCGGGCATGGTCGTGTGTGACAACGGCCATAACCTGGTGGCGGCTCTGCAGCTCGGCAGCCTCACGCACGTGCCATGCCTGGCCCACATCTTTAATTTGGTGGTTCAGCGCTTTCTGAAAAGCTACCCATGCTTGTCAGACCTGCTCGGAAAGGTGCGCCGGCTCTGCGCACATTTCCACAAGTCCCACACGGACGCTGCCACCCTCCGCACCCTGCAACATCGGTTTAATCTGCCAGTGCACCGACTGCTGTGCGACGTGCCCACACGGTGGAACTCTACGCTCCACATGTTGGCCAGGCTCTATGAGCAGCGTAGAGCTATAGTGGAATACCAACTCCAACATGGGCGGCGCAGTGGGAGTCAGCCTCCTCAATTCTTTACAGAAGAGTGGGCCTGGTTGGCAGACATCTGCCAGGTCCTTGGAAACTTTGAGGAGTCTACCCAGATGGTGAGCGGCAATGCTGCAATCATTAGCGTCACCATTCCTCTGCTATGCCTCTTGAGAAGTTCCCTGAAAAGCATAAAGGCAGACGCTTTGCGCTCAGAAACGGAGGCAGGGGAAGACAGTATGTCACTGGATAGTCAGAGCACCCTTCTGTCTATATCTCAGCGCGTTGAGGAGGAGGAGGAGGTGGAGGAGCATGAGGAGGAGGGGGAAGAGACAGCTTGGCCCACTGCTGAGGGTACCCATGCTGCTTGCCTGTCATCCTTTCAGCGTGTATGGCCTGAGGAGGAGGATCCTGAAAGTGATCTTCCTAGTGAGGACAGCCATGTGTTGCGTACAGGTACCCTGGCACACATGGCTGACTTCATGTTAGGATGCCTTTCTCGTGACCCTCGCGTTACACGCATTCTGGCCACTACGGATTACTGGGTGTACACACTGCTCGACCCACGGTATAAGGAGAACCTTTCCACTCTCATACCCGAGGAGGAAAGGGGTTCGAGAGTGATGCTATACCACAGGACCCTGGCGGACAAGCTGATGGTAAAATTCCCACCCGACAGCGCTAGTGGCAGAAGGCGCAGTTCCGAGGGCCAGGTAGCAGGGGAGGCGCGGAGATCAGGCAGCATGTACAGCACAGGCAGGGGAACACTCTCTAAGGCCTTTGACAGCTTTCTGGCTCCCCAGCAAGACTGTGTCACCGCTCCCCAGTCAAGGCTGAGTCGGCGGGAGCACTGTAAAAGGATGGTGAGGGAGTACGTAGCCGATCGCACGACCGTCCTCCGTGACGCCTCTGCCCTCTACAACTACTGGGTGTCGAAGCTGGACACGTGGCCTGAACTCGCGCTCTATGCCCTGGAGGTGCTTGCTTGTCCTGCGGCTAGCGTCTTGTCAGAGAGGGTGTTTAGTGCGGCTGGGGGAATCATCACGGATAAGCGTACCCGCCTGTCAACCGACAGTGCCGACAGGCTTACACTCATCAAGATGAACAAAGCCTGGATTTCCCCAGACTTCTCTTCTCCACCAGCGGACAGCAGCGATACCTAAGCAATACGTAGGCTGCACCCGCGGATGGAAGCATCGTTCTCTATCACCATAAAAAACGGGGACCTTTTAGCTTCATCAATCTGTGTATTCTATTCATCCTCCTCCTCCTGCTCCTCCTCCTGAAACCTGACGTAATCACGCCGAACGGGCAATTTTTCTTAGGCCCACAAGGCTCACTCATATAATTTTTGTAAACAATTTTTATACGTTTCAATGCTCATTAAAGTGTTGAAACTTTCACCTCAACCAATTTTTATTTTAACTGGGCTGCCTCCAGGCCTAGTTACAAATTAAGCCACATTAACCAAAGCGATTAATGGGTTTCACCTGCCCTCTTGGTTGGGCATGGGCAATTTTTCTGAGGTACATTAGTACTGTTGGTACACCAATTTTTTGGGGCCCTCGCCTACAGTGTAATCCTAGTAATTTTTTGCCCACCTGCATTAAAGCTGACGTTACATCAGCTGTGCTGGGCACTGCAATGGGATATATTTATGTACCGCCAGTGGCTTCCTGGCACCCACCCATGGTGTCGGTCCACACGGAGTTGTAACTGTATGTGTCCACTTCTAAAGAACCCCAGTCTGACTGGGGCATGCAGTGTGGGCCGAAGCCCACCTGCATTTAACATGACATTACCTCAGCTGTGATGGGCAATGCAATGGGATATATTTATGTACCACCGGTGGGTTCCAGGGAGCCACCCATGCTGTGGGTCCACAGGGACTTCACAATAGGGAGTTGTACCTGCCTGTGTCTATGAATTAAAAACCCCGGTCAGGTTGGGGCATGCAGTGTGGGCCGAAGCCCACCTGCATTTAATCTGACGTTAGCTCTGCTGTCCAGGGCACTGCAATGGGATACATTTATGTACAGCCGGTGGGTTCCAGGGAGCCACCCATGCTGTGGGTGCACATGGAATTCCCATTGCGGAGTTGTACCTGCCTGTGACTATTTATAAAAAAACGCGGTCTGACTGGGGCATGCAGACACCTTGACAGAATGAATAGTGTGTGGCACATAGGTTCCCCATTGCTATGCCCACGTGTGCAGCTCCAGATGGAGGTGGCACAGGATTGGATTTCTCATTGCTTCTGTACAGCATTGTGGGCTACCCTTTTAAAGAGGGTCGCTGCCTAGCCGTGCCAACCCTCTGCAGTGTGTGCCTGCGGTTCCTCCTCATGGCAGACGCACTTATAAATAGACATGAGGGTGGTGTGGCATGAGGGCAGCTGAAGGCTACGCAGGGACAATTTGGTGTGCGCTGTGGACACTGGGTCGTGCAGGGGGGGGGGGGGGGTTGGGCAGCATGTAACCCAGGAGAAGTGGCAGCGAAGTGTCATGCAGGCAGTGATTGTGCTTTGTTGGAGGTAGTGTGGTGCTTAGCTAAGGTATGCATTGCTAATGAGGGCTTTTCAGAAGTAAAAGTTGTTGGGAGGGGGGGGGGGGGGGCCCACTCTTGCCACTATTGTGGCTTAATAGTGGGACCTGGGAACTTGAGATGCAGCCCAACATGTAGCCCCTCGCCTGCCCTATCCGTTGCTGTGTCGTTCCCATCACTTTCTTGAATTGCCCAGATTTTCACAAATGGAAACCTTAGCGAGCATTGGCGATATACAAAAATGCTTGGGTCGCCCATTGACTTCAATGGGGTTCGTTATTCGAAACGAACCCTCGAGCATCGCGAAAATTTCGTCCTGAGTAACGAGCACCCGAGCATTTTGGTGCTCGCTCATCTGTATTTCACATCTAAAGAAGAGTAGATCTGCTCCCCTATCACCATCTCTCATATACATATAACCAGCAGCAACATGGAGGACATTGTACAGCAGTATTGAGCAGTGTAGATGGGATTCCAGTAGTGGGGAGAGATAAAAGGCTGCAGCCATGTCTCCCTCCGGCAGCTACTCCGCTTCCTGATCCCTCAATAAAGCTTACAATCTGTTGTGTTTCTGCCTCTTAATATGGATTTTAGTAGTAAATTGAAAGTGAATGATCAGTGCAGGAGGCGTGGGGGGGGGGGGGGAATCTGGTAAGTGGAGAAAGAGACTTTTTTTTGTAATCAGATGTTACAAAGTTTCTTTTATTCGCTTGTAATAAGTATCTGGTGTCGGCCCGGCTTGTAGTGCATGATCACTGCTCCATTCATTTCCGTACACTGGAGACCCATTGATTTCCTGACTGGTGAGGGTCCCAGTGGTCAGACCTCCACCAATCATCTGCCATGAGGATAGAGGGTAAGCAATTTTGTGTGACAAATGACAACCCTTTTAATAGTAAAATGTACAGCAAACAGAATCTGCTATGGAGATGGGGGGACAGAGGTGACTCCCCTCTAGTGCTCTATGACCCCGCTGTCTCAGGGAGCAATGAGTGCAGTTAAAAAAACTAACTCCTCCATAAGTATATACCGTGTTTCCCCGAAAATAAGACAGTGTCTTATATTAATTTTTGTTCAAAAAGGTTTAACTTTTTACATGTAATGCTGCCTGGACACTATTTAAATTGACTTTTTTAATTAACTGTTAGCAGGACTTAATTTTGGAGTGGGGCTTATATTTCAAGCATCCTCAAAAAGCCTGAAAAATCATTTTGCATCCTCAAAAATTCTGGAAAATCATGCTATGTCTTATTTTCAGGGTATGTCTTATTTTCAGGGAAACAGGGTAGTACAATCTGTAGACACTGGTCAGTAGCTGCCTGTCAGGGCCTTCTACCCCTCTAATAGGTGGGGTTTACAATGGAGGTGGTATCTCCACTCCCTCGTGTATAGTTAGGCTGCAGAATGACGATCTGATTGCTGCCATGAACTTCCCAAGAAGTTGATGCTGTAGTGCCCATGAAATAACAATCCGACCACAAGTTTTATATATCAAATATCTAACATAAAAACATAAACTCGGCCAGTTGCTATGGGCAACGCCTCCACTGTTCTTCATGTTTGCTGCACATAATTCATCTCCATCTATATAAAGATAACCGCCGCAGTACAACACTCCATGCCTCTGGGTGACTGCTCTGCTTCTGTCATAGATCCTTAGCTCATCCTGGATAGCTTCATTACAGAAAACTACACTTCCCATGAACCGTGTACAGTGCGGAGACGGCAGGGGATGACGGGAATTGTAGTTTGTTTACTAAATCGCTTAGCAGCCAATCAGAAAGGGCCATGTAGCCGAGCGCGGATGACGAAACTTCTCGGCCGGAATTCCCTCCCGCTTTATCTGATTGGCTGTGCAGCAGTTCACTCTTTCTGATTGGTCCAGGTGGAAGAGCCGAGGTCGCTGATTCGTTGGGGGTCTCTGCTCGGGTGGCTCTGGGTTCTGCCTTAGGCCGCGGCCGGAGCCAGCGGCTGTCAGTTAGGTTTGCTGTAAAATGGGAGCCCGAACGGTTCGGGCTGTGTTGCTGCTGGGCCTTTACTGCGGGGTCATAACGGCCCTGCTCGGGTACGGGGTCTCCCGGTGTGCAGCAGGTAAGTGACGGGGAGTTAAGGGCTGACAGACTGGAGACTGACAGCAGAGGGGGGTCTGCCATGCTGGAGGTAGTGAGGGGCAGCAGCTGGCAGAGACTGACGGCTCTTGTGTCTTCTGTCTTGCAGATGATGGAGAGGATGAGGAGCAGTCGGTGAGTATTTGCTCCCTTATTGATGTATTGCCCCCTGCTGCCCGGAGGCTTCTGTCAGGTGCCGCTGCTTCCCCCATCTGTCATCTCCCCCGTTACCCTGACTGTTACCTCTCATTACCAGGAGATCCCGGAGGCGCTACAGCCCCCCACCGCAGAGCAGCCGCTGTACGAGGACCCTGCTGCCGCGCGCTCAGCATGGTGGATGGAGAATGAGAGCCCCCCAGATAGCCAAGAGGCTGACCCCGTGAACAACCACCCCCCGACCCCGGCACCCCTGAACACAGACCAGGAAACCCCTCAGGAGGAGTCCCAGACCAACACGCAGACTGTCACTTTCCTGGACAACACCGACAGCCTGGAGGGCGGCTCGGGGGCCGCGGACAGCTGGCCGGAGCCGGAGGGCAAGAAGGAGGCCGACATCCAAAAATCAGGTACAGTCCCACAGAAGCAGCGTACCCCCTATATTACAGCAGCCTGTCAGTGCCGGGGTCTCACATCAAACCCCAAGTCAGGCAGGGAAGTATCAGTCCTAATCCCCTGGATGCTCTGCCTGCTGGGGAGGTTAGTGCGCCCCCAACTGCTGTCACCTGCAGAGCGATGATCCCCATCATACGGTGTCCTGGATAATGCCGTCACAGATGGGGCTTTTGTTTTTGGCATATGTACATTGGCACCAAAATTGCACATGCCATGGCTGCCAGTGTGGGACTTGCCTAAAGAGGTAGGTGGTGTCCCTGGACTCTCCGAGGACGGGTTACATTACATGTTGTTTGGTCTGGTGACTTACGGGATCATCCAAGCTGGTCCCGGGCTGGAAGTAATCTTTGACTGCCCGCTGCCCCTTGCTGTACCTGGGTACGTCAGCAGGTGGTATTACTGGGTGATAACGCAACAAGAGGCTTCGCCGGCGATGACCCAACAGTGCTGCTCCCAAGTGACAGCAGGCCTGGCGCTGACATCGTTGTACGGCGGACATTACTCTAACTTCTCCGTCAGCAGGATCTGCCCATGGTAGGGGTGAGGTATCCCAGGAAGGGGTTAACTCTCCCAGAAAGCCCCTTAACCCTGTGTGTGCTGGTGTGAGGGCTGCCGGGACTCCTCTCCCGTCGAGCGTGGTGAACATTGTCTAAGCTGGTTGATCATTGACTGTGAGGAATGGGTGCGCTGACCCAGCTGGCGGGGGCAGCAGACGCAGGGCAGGTCCTAGACTTTGTTTACGGACAGATGGCATTTGTTTCTCTGAGGCGCCCATTTTTTGGAATTGTAGCAGCGTGAAGTGCAGCCATATTGTTACACTGAAGATAAAACTCTTTCCTATTGGTTGAGGCTACTTGATAGGTGATGATATGGCCGCTCGTCCTGCCTGTCACTTCTGTAAAACAAGAATGGCTGCAACACATGGAGCACAATGACCAGACGGCGGCCGCTGCTCCGACTGCAGGTTTACGGATACATCGCTACTAGAGATGAGCGAGTATACTCGCTAAGGCACATTACTCGAGCAAGTAGTGCCTTAGCCGAGTATCTGCCCGCTCGTCTCTAAAGATTCGGGGGCCGGCGCTGGTGACAGGTGAGTTGCGGCGGGGAGTGAGGGGGAGAGAGGGAGAGAGAGATCTCCCCTCCGTTCTTCCCCGCTCTCCCCCGCCGGCCCCCGAATCTTTAGAGACGAGCGAGGACATACTCGGCTAAGGCACTACTCCCTCATCTCTAATCGCTACCTAAATATTGTGTGTAGAAATTCTGCAAATGAAGGAAAGAGCGCTGATACGAATATGAATAAAGTTATTACACTAAAGCCGGGCTCGCACAAACGTATCTGGCAGCGCTGCGAGATATCACTGCGTGCCGCCCATAGCCATGTACTATCTTGGCATGTATGTGCATGTAATATGTGCCAAGATAGAACATGTGTGAAATACGTGCGCAAGAAAAATTGCAGCAAGTTGTCTCAGTGACAACATGGCCGCCTACAGCAGATTGGTACAGCGTTTTAGGCGTAAGACCAGCACATGTAATACGCTGCACCAGCCCGGCCTTAGGTGTCCGTCACACTTGTGTATTCCTTCAGTGTCTGTAAGCCGAATCCAGGAGTGGAACAGTCACACAGCTGGTGTGCTGCGGATGGGACGGGTCAGCAGTAGCCGATCAGCTGGGGTCCGCCGCTCGGGACCCCGACCGATCAGCTGGGGTCCGCCGCTCGGGACCCCGACCGATCAGCTGGGGTCCGCCGCTCGGGACCCCGACCGATCAGCTGGGGACCGCCGCTCGGGACCCCGACCGATCAGCTGGGGACCGCCGCTCGGGACCCCGACCGATCAGCTGGGGTCCGCCGCTCGGGACCCCGACCGATCAGCTGGGGTCCGCCGCTCGGGACCCCGACCGATCAGCTGGGGTCCGCCGCTCGGGACCCCGACCGATCAGCTGGGGTCCGCCGCTCGGGACCCCGACCGATCAGCTGGGGTCCGCCGCTCGGGACCCCGACCGATCAGCTGGGGTCCGCCGCTCGGGACCCCGACCGATCAGCTGGGGTCCGCCGCTCGGGACCCCGACCGATCAGCTGGGGTCCGCCGCTCGGGACCCCGACCGATTAGCTGTTTGGTTGCCCGCTGTCAAAACACGAGGGGTACGGAGAAGCAGCTGATCAGTCGGACCCCCTTGTAGTGGCTGGGGCTGGTAAATGCAGGTGGAGCTCTCATTGACTGTAATGTGAGCTGTGCCTGCAGTCGCCATCTCTGATCTCTGGGCGTCACAAAGTTCTCGGAGCCGTGAACTTCTGCTCCATAACCCACGTGCTTTGATCGGTCGGGGTCCTGTGCGGACGGACCCCAGACAGCTGATCGGTCGGGGGTCCTGTGCGGACGGACCCCAGACAGCTGATCGGTCGGGGGTCCTGTGCGGACGGACCCCAGACAGCTGATCGGTCGGGGGTCCTGTGCGGACGGACCCCAGACAGCTGATCGGTCGGGGGTCCTGTGCGGTGGACCCCAGACAGCTGATCGGTCGGGGTCCTGTGCGGACAGACCTTCAGTAGCAGTCAGCTGAGTGTTCAGCCATTATTATCCCCCTACGTACCCCTTAACGTGTATGCTGGCTTCAGCTGAGCATTTCTGTGTTTTGCATGGGGAGAATGGAAGCTGCAGCTTATCTCCAAGGGGTGAAGGGGATTAGGCATTGTAATGCTGTATGCCTGATCCTCCTTCCACCATCATCTGTTGGAGTCAGGAGGGGGCTCCATAAAATAGATGGGGGTTATCAGTCCCACGAAATTGGTGGTAACCAGGTGAGTTTTGTCTAATATGTATGGGGACCTTTAGAGTTATCAGTTGGTTGCGGGACCCTAAGTGACAATCAGTATGACTGTCCCCTCAGTGCTGTTCTCATCATTATACTGGACACCCAACACAAGATTGGATTTATTAACCCTTGCACAGGACGCTCTGCTGTGCTTCACCTTCTCCTCCTGCCAGCGCTGGAGGTCCGTGCAGCACTGTCATTCAGCGAGGATATCCATGACCCGCTCCAGCGCTCAACATCACTGTAAAGTTACTTATGAGAGATCCTTCGGGAATCCACAAGGAGTTATGGGGGAACTATGGTGTTGCTTGAGTTTCCCTTTAAGCCCCCACAGAGCACAGATCTGTTAGTTCCCCCTCCCTTGGGCGGCGTGCATGCAGCTGGGGGCTCCTGGTCCTTGTGTCACGGTTCAGGGCAGCGATTTATGTCCGGAGTTTCATCATCCAGATGTCAGTGTGAAACCTCCATCTGTCACCGTCGCGCTCCCCGTTCCCCGCCTGCAGGTGTTGGCTGCGTCACCATTTCCCCTCCAGCTTATTGGCCCACGACACACTGCTGTAAACAAACGGTAGGCAGAAAGTGACAAACTGAAGAGGTGTCTATAGGAGGCTGGATGCTGTACAGGGCTCACACACAAGTGCATGAGGCGCTCAGAGCCCAACTGACTAGTTGGCGGTCGGCCCATCATGTCTTGGGCTCCAGAGTGTAGCAACATATATATGGTCAGTGTAATAACCCCTCCGTGTGTAATAACAGCTCTCTAAGGGACCCCATGGAGTTGGCTGCAGCGCAAGTTCGGATGTTGTCAATTAGTGCAGATTTTGTTGGGTTTTTTTGTTGTTTTTTTTTTTTTTTTTACTGCAGAATGCGTTCTGCGGAATGTGTGTGTTGTTTTTTTTTTTTTTTAATGCAGACTCTATTTGCCAAATTGCATCTCCAGTATGCTAGATTTCCACAAGATATCCTGCATTCTGTGGCAGAGTTTAACCTTGCGGCTCTGAAGTAATAATAATAATAATAATCTTTATTTGTATAGCGCCAACTTATTCCGCAGCGCTTTCAGGCATGGATAAATGCAAAACAATACAACAATTACAATATAAGGTACATTGGGTTAGACACAAATGGGTTGGGGTGGTACAGGAGGTGCAGGGGGTGGGGAACACAGGCAATAGGAAATATTATGTACAGATCATTTATCAGAAGGCAAACAGGGTGGAGCACCATAGTGAGGGGCAGGGGACTAGGTCAGGAGATTTGGTATGCTTCCCTGAAGAGGTGCGTGTTTAAGGCACGTCTGAAATTTCGTGCATCGGGAATTGTCCGGATGCCTTGGGGGAGAGCGTTCCAGAGGATGGGTGCTGCTCTGGTGAAGTCCTGTAGGCGAGCATGAGAGGTTCGTATTACAGGGGTGTTTAGTCTGAGGGTGTTAGCTGATCGGAGTGAGCGCGCTGGGTGGTATACTGACAGGAGGGAGGCAATGTATGGTGGTGCAGCGCCATGCAGAGCTTTGTGAGTGAGGTAGAGGAGTTTAAATTTAGTTCTGCAGTGGATGGGCAGCCAATGCAGCGACTGGCATAATGCAGAGGCGTCTGAATAACGACTGGATAGAAAAATGAAGTAAAGACATATGGATTTTAACGGGTTTGGAATTGAAGCCCCATAGTGATATGCAGTCTAATTGTAGCCCATGTGAAAGGCCCGTAATCCTTTCAGGACCAAGGGTCACTGATGTGTTTTGTACTAATGCACTCTAAAGTTAGATGACTTCTATAAATCTAGTGACATCTGGGCATTAGTCACTTGCTTGGGATCACCATCTTTACAGACGAGACAGGTGGCGTTCTGCTCACATACATACTTCACAGTCAGAAACTTTTTTTCAAACTAGCTTCTGGCAGGTTTGTTTTGCCTCAATTACACAGTACTTTACACTTTAATAGTGCACAGAAGCAAAACAAAACCTGGCCGCCAGGCCTCTAACTATACATGAACACTGCACTAATAGGCGTAGTGCCTCAAAATGTCACATTGGCATACCATAAATCAGCCTCTTGCCAGCACTGGGAGCATCTCATACCCTGTCTTGTCTTGCCTTACACATGCCTCCTCATAGCCTGTCTTCAGGGAGCTGAGAAGTTTCAAACAACTTCGAATGCTTCTTCTGACAAACGCCCACTTCTTTTTACCAAGGCCTCTCAGGGGAGCATAATGAGACCAATCCACAGCACCAAACCCTTCTTCATTGACCTTTTTCCTAAAGTATGGCCCTCTAGTGGCTCAAACTTGTCACTACAAAGGGTACACTGCCACTGTATATAACCCTGAACGATCACTATGTTGGGGACAGCAGGTGTTGACATCAGTAAGGCAGTACTGTGTGACGGCCTCATCACGCTCTGCTCTCGGATAATCTGCTGACCTTTCTTCTGTGTAGCAGAAGGCAACATTTGGCAATCATGGGTAAACACTGTAACATTGACTGCGGGCCGATTGTTGGTCGCTGGAGGTCCGGTGCCAAAATGTCTGAAACAGTCGTACTTGTTGGTTGTTCCTGACGCAATCTATCAAGAGTACCAAGACTGGCCAGCCATCTGACAGACTATCCCACAGCAGCAGGCCACGTGTGGTAGATCCTAGAGGCCAGCATTGGGTGGCACGTCCGGTATCTCAGCAACGATGTACCACAATGGACCAACTGACCCCGAAATACAACAGCGGGGAAGTTAGATAAATTTCCACAATGACTACTTGGGGTTCAGTCGCCATATCCATTGATTGCACTGTTGAGGTTCAACAAGCAGGTGGTGACTGTGTCATGGTCTGGGTAGTGTCTTCGTGGCATGGCTTTGGGACTATTAGTAGCATGGCCTAATCCTTTAATGGTGAACACTGCAGGGCCTTGTTAGCTGACCATCTGCACCTGTATCTTCAGGGAGTCTTCCCTGCCCTCAGTGCCATCTTTGAACAGGACAATGCTCGGTGTCATTGAGCTTGGATCACTAGAGAGTAGTTGGAGGAACACAACAATGAATTCTCCACACTGCCTTGGCCCCCATACTCACCGCACTCTTACCCCATTAACCATGTTTGGGATATGCTGAAAAGGGCAGTGAGATCTGCTCCCACTTGTCTGCGAAATGTGCACCAAATGCCAGAGCAGCTGCAGCCCGTTATTGAGTTGGTGTTCCTAATGTAGTGATCATTCAGTATAGATTCATAATAGAATAGTATGCTTTTTTTTTTTTCTGTTTGCGGGACCCATTGCACTTTTTTTCCAGCATCATAACAGAAGCACTGGATTTTTCACTTGTCATCATTGTATAGGATAAATGGACAAAAACCTTTTTGAAAAAATTCAATTTCGATTATATAGCACACCTCCCTTTAGGTGACGATCACCCTGTACATTATACAGTCCAGAAGCTCACCAAAATGAGACTAATCCTCGACTGCAAAGATTCAGTGTTCTGTCTAAACTGTAACCTCTTCTCCATCAGTGATCACTGCTATCGGGGGGACGTCGGATGGAGAACCATGTCACTTCCCCTTCCTCTTCATGGAGAAAGAATATGATGAATGCACATCAGATGGGCGACAGGATGGCAGGTTATGGTGCGCCACCACCTACGATTACAAGAGCGACCTGAGATGGGGTTTCTGTGAAAGTAAGTGCCCTCTGCAGATGATGAATGTTGGAAATGTCCTCATTAATAATTAGTTTCATGAGTCTATTAGATGGGATGTTAGACCGTCCTCATTTAGCAGGATTTGTAACCTGTTTACAGCCCTTAATGCTCTTTGTGGTTTTAGAAAAGATGGAGAAAACATGCACACCCAACATCATAGACACCTCTGTTTCTTCTTTTTAAAATCTCCGTCCGTGCAGTACTGCTGACTCTGCATGTTCGGGGTTATGTTGCCACCCCAATATCGGTGACCTTAAGGCATATTCACACAATGCAGAAGAAATGCGCATAGGAAACATTGGTGATTTGAACTCCTCAGCTGCCCTATAGTCGGTGCAGACTCTTCCTGACGTGTGTGAATTGCTACATGTGAACTTGGTCCCAGGATGTACCTGCTGGATAATTGGAACGCTCCTCGGTTGGGACAGCTTGCTATGACTGCAGACTTGGCAGCTGGAGACTGAGCCGGTGCCTTCTCTGCATTCTTCCTCTTGTCCCTTGCCATCCAGACCTTGTATATGTTATTACCGTGTCATCATGAATAGTTGTGTAATCATATGTGGTCCTTAGTGATTGATGTCATTGGTTTAATTTCTTTAACCATCCAGCGGAGGAACAAGCCACCCAGAGGCGGCAGATGCAGGAAGCAGAAGACCTTTACCAGCAAGGCATAAAGATACTGAATGAGAGCACCAAGCGGTCCCAGAGGAGAGAGTATGTACTGCGCCCTGTATTCTGTGCACTTTCCATGGTATCCTGTCTCTGAACATGCATTTTCAGGTTCTCATTGTTTCCTCTGCAGGGCGTACCAGTACTTCCTGAAAGCTTCTGATATGAGCCATATTAAAGCCATGGAGAAGGTGGCCTATGCATTGTTATTTGGAGATCCCCTGAAACAGGATGTCCCTTCAGCCAAGGCCCTTCTAGAGAAACTGACTGAGCGGGGATCACCCAGAGGGCAGACGGTAAGAGCACTCGATGCTGAGAATAATTGTAATGCCATGTAAGAGAAGCAGATGATATTTAGCAAACTTATTCCAATAATCTTGACCTAAGGACGTATTAATAGAACACTTCAATGGAAACCAATGCCACACTTTTTACTAGCAGTGGCAAATGGCACAGCTTCGTTATACCACGGTCAGCTGGGTAAAATCTGTACTGGAAAATAGCAGGGGGCAAGTTGGAAATAAGACAGCAGCTGAATATCCTGAAACAGTGCAGTGTCTATTTATCAATGGCCAGATACTACTAATACATAAAGACCACCGGGATCAATCATCGTCCCAAGAGCTCACACTCCAATTTCCCTATTACACAACTTTGATGAAGGATTAAAAATACCCCCCCCCCCCCAACACCATATCCATCTTGTATTTTTACATGAGCCCATCATGCTCATTTATTACCATGTAACATTGTGTTTCCCCTCTGTGCTTAGGCTCTAGGCTTCCTTTATGCTTCTGGTCTTGGTGTGAACTCTAGTCAGGCAAAGGTAAGAGCATTTCCTCTCCTAATCACTGTGTGTGCCGCAAGTAATGCTCTGGGTTTGTCGTGTAATTGTGGCTTTTGCCCGTTGCAGGCTCTTGTCTTTTACACGTTTGGCGCGTTAGGAGGGAACCTGATAGCACATATGGTTCTGGTGAGTACGGTCGATGCCTCCACCACATCTAGGAAATGTTTGCAATGAGGTAACATGGAAATCCATGTTACTGTCTTGCATGTAAAGAATGCATTGTGTTTCTCACACTGCTGCTAATAAATGGTTTCTTGCAAGACTTGAAGTCTCATTTCTGCTGTTTTAGGGTTATCGCTACTGGGCTGGGATTGGTGTTCTGCAAAGCTGTGAATCTGCCCTCACACATTACCGGCTGGTTGCAAATCATGGTAATATATTGTGTTGTATTGTAACTGCGAGTTATAGAAAGTAGTAACACTGGCCATGCGCCTGCTAGAAACTGCCCAATATCTGGAAGGATCAGCATGATATCCATAACTTTAAATGGCATTTATGTGCTTTGTAGCTTGTTTATTTTGATATATCCTAACTCAGTGATCCTGCAAATAATCCGATAAATCAGGTACAGATTGGAAAGTTCTAATATGAGACCTATATCTGTTAATACCCATCAAAGTCTGACAGTGAAATTCATTAACTATATTACTGTGACCCTTTCTTCTATTTGTGCCATCTTTCTGCAGTGGCCAGTGACATTTCACTCACCGGAGGGACAGTAGTTCAGAGGATCCGTCTGCCTGATGAATTAGAAAATCCTGGTATGGCAAGTGGCATGCTGGAGGAAGATCTGATCCAGTACTACCAGTTTCTGGCTGAGAAGGGGGATGTCCAAGCCCAGGTCAGTTTCTAAAGAAATGTATCCTTGGAGAAAGTTCTATCACATTTCTGTACTGATCCTGAGTTACATCATGTAGTCTACTCCAGAGCTGCACTCACTGTTTTGCAGCTGTGGAAAGTCACAATTCTGAGGTTTTGTTTTTTGCAGGTTTTTTTTTTCTTTGTTTTTAACTTTATTACAAAGCAAATACTGTATTTGGAGTTCTGCTTGAATATCCTATAGCGAAAGATGAAAATTGTGTGGGCAACTGCCTACTAGACAAAGCAAGTGCAACTATAGTCTCATGTAATAAAGCGTCATGAAGATTACATGACCTGAAGGAAATGAGGGAAGCAAAGAAACACATAAGACCGTACCCAGCAGGGAGAAATCTTTTCTATTCTTGCGGTACCAGAAAATTTGATGGTGCACCCTCACAGCTCAGAGTATGCCGGCAGTTTATCCAGCAGTCCCGGATATTATGTAATCCCGTATCAACTGTCATGTGTTTTAAATACTAACTTTTTTATGGAAATTGATAATCCTGACCCTTTAACTCGGCTCCTATAATGCAGGGGCAGTTAATTTTTCTTACATTTGATTTTTGTACAGTGTTTGATGTAAAGATGATCCTAGCCACAATGCAAATTACAGAGTAAGTGCTGTTCAGGCACTGAATAAGCAGGGAGTGCTGAGAGCTCTGAATTGTGAGAGCAGCTCTGTAGTACAATATACACTGGAACTCCTTGTTTAGATAACTATTGGCACTGCAGCATTTGCACGTGTTTCTCTAGTGTCTACTGATCCTATATAGGTGGAGCTGTATTTGATATTGATCTTTTCTCTCCAGGTGGGACTTGGACAACTTCATCTACATGGTGGACGTGGAGTAGAACAAAACCATCAGGTATATCGGTCATTTTAGTCACTAGCTGAATAGAAGGGGGACCCTACCTTGGGCTCAGCACAGCTACTTCTGCATGTGAATAGGGGAGTGATGTGGTGTGCGATCATTTTAAAGGGAACCTGTCACATCCTCACATGTTACTTGGGGCCGTTGACAGTGAATGATTTATCGTTCAGCTTCTCGCTGGATTGTGCGAAACTGAACATGCAATGTAAATGTGGTCAGCGATTGAATGGCGAGCGAGAATTTGTTTGCTTGTCCAGTTTATGCAGGCATAAAAATGAAACAACGTTCGGCCTGTGTAAACAGGCAGATGTTCACCTATGAGTGACTGCCTGTTTACTCTGAATGGAGGTGGGTGGCCAGAAGAGATCTCCAACATGCTCTGCATCAATTCACTGAACGATTTATCGCTCCTGTATGAAGGCACAAGAGCAATAATTGTCCTGTATAAACGGACTCTTAAAACCTCAATCCCATCAAAAACCTCTTGAAGTTAATTAAAGCCCAGTCTGTTATCACAACATTGTTCTGCAACATGGCTGTGCACCCTGCACTATGAATGTAAGTCCCTACAGCCTGGGTAAAGCAACAACAACAACATAGTGATGCTGTAGATTGTGCAGCGAAGTGTTTACCAAGCAGAGGTGATGCCATGTACTGTATGTATATATCGACTCTAGTTGCTTTTACAAGGAACTTATGGAAATTGAAGGATCTGGTACAAGAGGTCTCTCATCATATCGCATCAAACCACACTTAATTAAGGGCTAACTCGCATGGGGGGGGAGGCTGCGTATTATGCAGTCCTAAAAGGACATTGATTTACATTGGTACATAAATACACATGTTTGGGGGGGGGGGGGTGTTTTCACGTGCATATTACACATGTGGAAAAAGACTGCAGTATGTCCTATTTTGGTGCGTATTACATTATCGGCTATGGGGCTTTAAAATCAGCAGTGAATACACATGTTACATATGTATCTAACTGTGTACTGCGTATTATGTGCCCCCCACCTCCATACGCCCGTGAGAGTGTGACCGTAATTTGCTATAGTAGTCTGTGGCTGGACTGGGCAGGTAGAAGTTTTTTTGCCAGTTGCAGCTTTTCTTTATTTCTTCTAAATGTCATTTAGTTTTTCATTTAATTATTACACAGAGAGCTTTTGAATACTTTAATCAAGCTGCCAACGCTGGGAACTCGCACGCCATGGCCTTCCTGGGAAAGGTGAGCATTCTCGTCCTGGATCATTTTTATGTGCCATGACTTCTAGTGGGATGTGTCCCAATACTTTACGTGGGACATTCTGAACCCACCTCTGAGGTGGAGCCCCGATCCATGCGTATAGGTCAGAGTAGAGGATATTGTTCACAGTGAGTCTTGCATTGTCTCTTTCAGATGTATTCAGAGGGCAGCGACACAGTCCGGCAGAGTAATGAAACAGCCCTTCAGTACTTCAAGAAAGCAGCAGACATGGTACGTGGAGGTATCCCTGCCTATTCCTGGATGTCTACGAAATGGTCTGATGTATAAAAAATTTTGGGGTGGGAAGATAAATTGGAATACTGTGAATTAAATCTGTGGCAGCATGATAATGAATATAACCCACAAACACTAGGTGGCAGTGTGGGAATGAATGTATCTGCTATCTCATTCTCTGCATTTATTTGCCCTTTCAATAACAGGGGAACCCGGTTGGACAGAGCGGTCTTGGTATGGCGTATTTGTACGGCAGAGGAGTTCCTGTGGTGAGTGATCATCAGATTATTGTGTGTGTGTGTGTGTGTGTGTGTGTGTGTGTGTGTATATATAGTATGTGTATGATCTACTGCTGCAGGAGGGCAAATCTCTCACCAGCCTTCTGTTTTTCTATTTGTAGAACTATGATCTGGCACTAAAGTATTTCCAGAAAGCTGCTGAGCAGGGATGGGTAGATGGACAGCTTCAGCTGGGGTCCATGTACTACAGTAAGTGCCAGATACTGAAACATGACACAAGTAGCCAACAGATTTCTTGTAAAGGGGTTCAGCAATATACACTCATTGTTTAAGAAAATAAAAAAAAACTGTGATTTGTAACGTTGACATAAGTAAGGCTACATTCACATCTGCATTTTGCATTTCAGTCATATTTCCATCTATCTGTTCCATTTTCTGAGCAAAGAACCTGAATTAAATCTGAAATAAACTGATCCTTTTTTTTCCCCCCTATTTGACTTTAATGGGTTTTCAAATAGACAGAAAACTTTCCTTTTTGCTTCTGTTCAGTTTTGATTTCCATTTTTTTAACAGAACAATTTGCACAGCAGACTGCATTATTTGTTCAGTTAAACAGGAACCAAAGCAAACAAAGCTTTCGGCTATTTTAAAGTAATCCGTTTCTAATTCCGTCTCTGTGCTCAGAAAATGGAACAGATAAAATTTTATGACTCAAAGGCTAAATGCAGAAGTGAATGTAGCCTAAGTTATACAACATCAGAGCAAAAGGATAATTTTATTGCAGAAAACGGAACACTTGAGGGGAGGCTCTAGTACCCTGTTGTACCGCCTCTAGCTTGGATACAAGATATGATGCAGGCGGACATGGAGGCTCTAGTACCCTGTTGTACCGCCTCTAGCTTGGATACAAGATGTGATACGGACAGGAATGGAGGCCCTAGTACCCTGTTGTACCGCCTCTAGCTTGGATACAAGATGTGATACGGACAGGAATGGAGGCCCTAGTACCCTGTTGTACCGCCTCTAGCTTGGATACAAGACGTGATACGGACAGGAATGGAGGCCCTAGTACCCTGTTGTACCGCCTCTAGCTTGGATACAAGATGTGATACAGGCGGGCATATAGGCTCCAGTACCCTCTTGGGTCACCTCTAGCTTGGATACAAGATATGATGCAGGCAGACATGGAGGCTTTAGTACCTGTTGTACCGCCTCTAGCTTGGATAGAAGATGTGATACGGGTGGGAATGGAGGCTCTAGTACCCTGCTGTACCACCTCTAGCTTGTATACAAGATGTGATACAGGCGGGCATGGAGGCTCTAGTACCCTGTTGTATCGCCTTTAGCTTGGATGTGATATGGGTGGGCATGGCGGCTCTAGTACCCTGTTGTATTGCCTCTAGCTTGGATACGAGATGTGATACAGGCGGGCATGGAGGCTCTAGTACCCTGTTGTACCATTTCTAGCTTGGATGTAAGATGTGCTACAGTAAGGCATGGAGGCTTACAGGTTTTGAATGGTATCCTGTGGCATATCTGACTGCACGATTAGGTTCCGTCACAGCAAATGTAAAGTCGTAGGCTGTCAAAGTTTATCCCAGATGGTTCCATACATGTTCTATTGGTGATAAATTTGGTGACCTGCAGATCACGGAAGTGTGACAATGTCGTGGAGACTTTCCTGTGACACCCTTGTGTGTGCGGCCAAGCATTATCCTGCTGGAAAATGCTTCTTGGAAGCCGCCATGAGAGGAACACATGTGGCTGCAGGATGTCCTGAACATATCGCTGAGCTGTCATTGTCCCTTGTACCACTACTAGGGGTGACCGAGTATCGTATGTGATGGCCATCCAGACCATCACACCAGCAGTGGGGCCAGTGTGCCCCTCCACATCAAAGGCAGGATTGAGGCGCTCACCCCTGGGTCTCAGATATTAACACGGTTGTCATCGGTGCCCAAACTACACCATAATTAGTCGCTAAAGACAACCCAGTTCCAGTCCGTAGCATTTGTCATTCACAACACCACTGCAAATGGAGAATAGACGCAATGGTGGTGGGTGTCAAAAGCGCCTGGAAATGGTACTGACAGATACATGGGCCTGTAACGATGGCACCACCTGTCTCTGGATGGTAGACAACAAAACAGTTGGAGCATCTTGTGTTTGTTGGACAATCAAACAATCCTCCCAAATGGTGTTCTGTCTAGAGTGTCCTGAGCTGGTTGGTTTGTGTGCGTGCCTTCACGCATCTACTGATCTCACCCCTTTACAGTCTGGTCAGAACGGCCCAGGTAGCGGCAATTCTTCAGCTTCTCCCATTCCAATAATGCGCCCCTCTTTAACTCTGTTAACGGGGTGAAATCTCTTCTCTGCGTCGTAGAGGCGTCTGGTGGTCAACAAGCTCTACACAAGTGGGAAAAGAGGTCACTACATACAAGTAGTCTCTGAGAGCATTTTATAGCCCAAGGATGGACACAGCCCATCATTAGCTCTCCACCAATTCTTCAGGTGTCGTCAAGATACAATAATACCGTCACATACTGCTAAGAGACTAGTACAAACTTCAAGTGTGCCGCTTCACAGCAAAGACACGGTTGAGACGCTCAGCCTCACATGGCTGTTGTCTCTGCCCAAATTAAACTTGGATTTGCTGCACTCCGTAGCAGTCCAGTTTCATCAGTCATAACACCACTGCAAATACAGGCAACGGTGGGTGGCAGTACACCTGGGGTACATGAGCACAATTGTCCTTCAGCGCCTGGAAATGGTTTGGACAGACACTTCTTATTGGCCAAGGGTCAACCACTTTTGTGGCCTAAGGTGATAAGACCGTTCATCTAATCACGCTACAACTGTAATCATTTACATATCTGCCTGAGATGTAACTGCATGCCGAGTTTTGTAGCAAAACAACTTCTTCTAGGTGCTTGAAAACCTTTTTGAAAAGTGTTTACAATACATTTATTTATGTAATGATAATTTTATAAATAAAGTTTGGGGTTTTTTTTAAATTATTATTATTACATTTTATACTATGAAGGAGTTGGGGAAAACTTTAAATGCTGACCAAGCTATAGTGACATTAATAATTAAAGAAAGGTTTATCACATGATAAAGATGTTGCAAGTCCTTTTAAAATGAGTCCGCCAGGTGAGTTATGTAAAAACTAATGGTGTGAGATGATTAGAGAGTAGAAATGGAGACAAATTCCACACTGGACTAGTTCTGTTTATGCTGCATGGCTTTGAATGCAGCAATACTTTGGTGACAAAGTTTAGAGGGGTTTTCCTATGAAATTATCGACTATCCACAGCATAGGGAATAACTAGCTGATCATTGGGGATCCAACCGCTGGGACTCCTGCTAATCAGGAGAACTGGCACCTGGAGTGTACCCAAATGAATACAGTGATGGTCACACATGCACTGCATCACTCATTCATTTCAATAGGAGTGCCAGAGACGGACAAGTTTGTGTTTGTGTACTTCCGGCAGTCTTATTGAAAAGAATGGAGCATTGGCGCTCCTGTATGTCCGTCACTATTTATTTGGGCATGTTCCAGATTCCCGATCAGGGAGAGCTTAGCATTCAACCTGTGGATAGGGCATGATTTCATTTAAGAGGATAACTCCTTTCAGGAAAGTATTTCATTCATGTATAAGGTTTTAAAAAATCCTGGCAACTGGTAGCCTTATGTGTAACATTTGCTGAACAGTGGCATCAGATGGGAGGTGATGCCAAGTGGTGGCAGAGATGATTAATAACCTTATCTGCGTGTTGTGTGCTTGCAGATGGTGTCGGCGTGAAGAGAGATTACAAGCAGGCACTGAAGTACTTCAACCTGGCGTCTCAGGGAGGTCACATTTTGGCCTTCTACAACCTAGCTCAAATGCATGCCACGGGCACTGGAGTTCTGCGATCCTGCCAAACTGCAGTAGAAGTAAGTGAACCCTAAAATGCTGTACGTCCTATGAACTGCAGAGAACACGTGCGGTAAAGTCCATGTAACGTAAATCTCCTGCAACCCTCAGGCTATGGTCAGAGTCCAGTGCACACAGAGATGATCCGGGACAAATCTTTCTCTTTTCCAGCTGTTTAAGAATGTTTGTGAACGTGGCCGATGGTCTGAGAGGCTGATGACGGCGTATAACGGCTACAAGAGTGGAAACTCCAACGCCGCTGTAGTTCAGTACTTGCTACTGGCCGAGCAGGGATATGAAGTAGCACAGAGTAACGCAGCCTTCATCCTGGACCAAAGTAAGAAACTGACCAGGCAGCAGGGCTCTGACAGGGTTAATCATAGGGCCTGATAACTTATACTTTGTACACTTTAGATCTGAGTTAATACTGGTTTGGTGAGGGGTTTAAAGGGGCATTTCCATCTCAGAAATCCTATTTCATTGAGTCTGAAATTGCAAAACAATGCATTCATCCATGAGATGCTCATTTCTAAAATGCTTCTTTCTCCAGATAGTGCAGCCATTGATTCCTCTGTTTACTGCTCGTTGCTCAACGGTAGCTGGTGACCGGGAGGAAAGCTAGTGGGCATATGCTCCTGCGATCCCAGGCCTTCAGATTTAGATGAAGGAAATGCAAAAACGCCGGTCTCCTCTGCTCCTTTACTATTTCTGTCCATAGAAGAGGTGGTCTGTTTCCATGGCAACAAGCTGTAAACAACCAGAAGGCAGAGGGATCAATAGCTGGACAATGGCGCATTTTGGAAATAAACTTCTTGCGGGTCAGTGCATTGTTTACAATTTCGAACACCTTGAAATATATGATTTCGAAGATGGAAATACCGTTTTAAAGTTCTTTAATTTTAATTAAAAAAATAAATAAACCAAAAGATCAGGAACTCCTTTCTTCTATGTTGTCTTTCCAGGGCCCTTCTCCTGGGTGCTATTACACAGCCTGTATATTGCCCTTATGGCACTTGTTGACTTTATGGGGTAGGAGACTCTCTAGACTTATATGGTGGTAAAATTCTCTTGGCCAACTTGACCCCAGATTTTCAATATTCTTTATTTCTTGCGCTCCGCATTATTCATCACTTACATTATATGATCCCTTCTCTTACAGAAGAAGCTAGTCTATTTGGTGAAAATGAGACGTACCCAAGAGCTCTCCTGCACTGGAATCGGGCGGCTGCACAAGGTCAGTACACCCATTATATAATCTTTGAAATGTATCTTTCTTTTCTTTTAATGCTTTGCTATGTTACAGTTCAGATCTGACTTCTATTATTGTATCCTGACATCAAATGGTTTTGTGCAGCATAACGTACTGCTCCCCGCTCATACATCTGCACATACTGATCAGCAGCCAAGTTCTCACCTATAAACTGCGCCTAGAGACTAAGTATATGTGCCGGCAGTTACTGTCTAGGATTCACACAGGCGTTCTAGGGTAATGGCAGCATTAAATGGTGTCCTTTCCTGGTTTCCATCTGATGAATTCTCTGTCTGCTGTCTTGCAGGTTATACTGTGGCCCGGCTGAAGCTCGGCGACTACCATTTCTATGGCTTTGGAACTGAGATAGATTACGAAACGGCTTTTATTCATTACCGCCTGGCATCTGAACAACAGCACAGCGCACAAGCCATGTTTAATCTGGGGTACATGCATGAAAAAGGACTGGGCATTAAACAGGTAGGTGCTCAGATTAACAGGTATTGTGACCTGTAATATTAGCAGTGTCTTAGGACTAAAAAATATTATAACCAATAACCTATGTACTACAATGGAAGATGTTGTGTTCTGCATGAGAGGTATATATTATGATGAAACACACAGCTCCTGCAGCCTGATGTGGGTATGATCAGCTGTTTATGTAGAATTAACAGTGGAGTCATTGGTACTGATCCTGAGTTATATCCTGTATTCTGCTCCAGAGCTGCACTCGCTATTCTGCTGCTATAACACAGGGCACATACAGTCATCTAATGTAGTAAATACTATAATATAGACAACATTTCAAAGTTAGGCCAGTACAGGACAAGTAATGTATGTAAACATTGCTTCCACCTGGAGAATAGTGGGTGCAGCTCTAGAGTAGAATACAATATAACTCTGTACATACATTACTTATCCTGTACTGATATAGAGTAAGACCGAGCGGGCCAGATTCCGCAGCAGATTCCAGCCGGTGACCCTGTGTACCTCCATTAACTGTACTGCGGATGACCATGGAGTCTTGCAGGCGGTCATGCGCTGTACAGTTCTTGATTTTTGTTTTGTAATTCCCGCACTGTCGCTTGGCGATTGATGCTGGCACCCACAGGCCATACGCAATGTTTATTGTGTATGGGCTGCAGCTTGGACGGCCCCTGCAGCAAAATAGAGCATGCTGCGGTTTATACTCGCAGAATACACAGCTCGTATCTGCGTGCGTGAATAAAAAATGCAGGCCTTTCAATACCTGCGATTTACCACGGATCGTCTGCATGGATAGCAATACAAATCCGCCCGTGTGAGTCCGGCTTGACTGGTGTAGAGAGATTTCCAAAACAAGTTTGTAAAATCCAGTAGCAGCTTAATGATTAAAAGCTTCACTTTATTATGGCAGCTTTAAATACCAATTATAACGGGCATTAATTGCCCACTAGGCCCAAAGCGTTTCCAGCATGACCACTCTTAATCATAGCATAATGAAGAGCGGTCACGCTGGAAACACGTTGGGGCTAGGGGGCGATTGATGCCCGTCATAATAGTTTTTAAAGTCTGCCATAATAAAGTGAAGCTTTTGTTCATCAAGTTGGTGCTGGATTTTGTCAGCTTGTTTTGGGAGGATTCCCCTCCTAGCTGTCCTCCAGAGCTTCTGTGCACCCTTCAAGATTGCAATCAGCGGGAACACATTGGGAATGTATCTAGGACTGGGTGAGGTGACTTACTGCTATTTATTTGTATTGACCCAGTGACGCTGCAGTGGATTGTATATGTAAACTAAAGATGATTGGGAATGAATAACTGTATTATCCTTATTTCCCCATTTCTTGTATGCTTCTCGTGTCTCTTTTGTGACCTCTTTTACAGGATATCCATCTTGCTAAGCGATTTTATGATATGGCGGCTGAGGCTAGCCCAGATGCACAGGTCCCAGTCTTCCTTGCACTCTGTAAACTTGGCATCCTCTACTCACTCCAGTACTTTCAGGAGCTGAATGTAAGTGTGGAACAAGTAATCTTTAATACTACAGTTTAGTTCTTGTGATTTCTCAATATGTTTATCTATAAGTAAAGCTTTGAGAGATCCTAGAAATGGCAAAAAGCCATTCAGAAACTTTTAGCTGGACCTATAATGTACATCTGACAGTAGGGCCAAATTCAAACGAGAGTGTTTGTGTGTGAAAAATTTGCATACTCAGAAAATGCAACCCATTGACTTCAATGTGTTTTTTCACATGCGTGTATTTTATGTACGCATTTCAGTTGCGCAAATAAAATATGCAACATGTTTTATTTTCCTGCTCATTTGCGCAGGGAAAGAACATTTTGAAGTCCTGAAGCTAATTGGCCATTTCAATTGCTGAGAGCATCATTTCTAATTTATTTTTTTGCACGGGCAAATGCACATGATTTGCACATGCAAAAAGTACAGTAAAAAAAAAAAACGCAGTTGCGCTTACACTCGTGTGAATCCAGCCTAAAAGGATTAACAAATTTTAGAATGAGCAATCTGCTGCACAGTGTATATAGTCAAACCAGACGTCTGACATCACATCCCTCATCCGTGTGATCTTCTGACATGTCAGAAGATCACTTTTTGTTGGAGTGCCTCTTTAGGCCTCATTCAGACGAGCGTATGTTTTGCGCACCCATAATGCAATCTTCTAAAAGAACCAATAGGTTCCTACAGAGACATTCATAGGCACGGAATTGGAAGCGCAGAAGAGCGCGCACCTAAAAAAGATAGGACATAGGTGCGTGTTTTGCAGGAGTTTCCATTGACTCCTATTGGAGCAGGAGTTAATGAAAACTCCTGCACACGAAATAGCTTCCCTGCTGCTTACAGCAGGGCATTTAAAAGGTGCTTCTGGCAATAAGCACCTTTTAAATGTCCTTCTGTTAACCGCTTAGTCATCGCGGGGATGAGGGAACTCCCGAGGGTTCCGTTAATCCGCGCAGGGAGTCCCCTCATCACTAAACACTGACAGCACTATCGCAGTGTTTAGTGATGAGGGCTGCAGCAGGGACAAAAGAATCCTCTGTCACAGCTGTGGCAGAGGAGTGCGATGCCATCCCATTGCTTTTAATGGGGCCGGTGCTACTGAAGCCCCATTAAAAGCAATGGAATGAAAGTTTTCTGCTCATGCGAGCGGCGGTTTTTTTTTCGCGCACATAGGCGTGCAGAAAAACACGCTTGTCTGAATGGGGCCTTAAGATGTAATCTAATGCTGTATATGGCACTCCTAGTGTAGTAACCTGCCTGTAACTAATTCTTCCCCCTCCCTTTTCTGATCAGGTGAAGGAAATGGTTTCACAAGTGGATATGGATCAGCTGCTGGGACCAGAATGGGACCTCTACCTCATGACCATCATAGCATTGCTGTTAGGGACAGTCATTGCTTATCGGCAAAGGCAACCCCAGGTCCTTCTAAGACCTCCAACACCGGCGCCAAGACCAGCACCACAGGACCCTCCCCCTGCACAACAGGATCAGCCACCACAGGAAGATCAGCAGCCGCCTCAGTAACATTGCTGCATCCTGTAAATAGAGACTGACGCAAAGGCTTCCAGGAGACCGGAGGTGCTTTATTCTGGTGGCATTCTGTCTGGACATATGCAACCACTTAGTGACTATGAGTGATACGAAGGCAAGGTTTTGTTTTTTTTTTGTTTTTTGTTTTTTTTGCCCATCTTTGTTCGCTGTTTAAAAATGTCTTTTTTACACAGCAGAGGACGGTCCTTGAGGAATTCCACTATTTATTACAGACTTATCGGATAAATACTTGACTATTTGGGGAAAGTTTATTTTTTTTAATAGGGCCAAAAGCTGAGCTTTTTAAACCCAGCTGGTGAAGAACCTTTGCTCTCCAGCTGCGGCCAGCCCGGTGACCAGAGGATCCAGGAAGCGGCGTGGGTCACTGTGGTCATATGTTTTCCTGGCTCTGGGACTGGTCTCAGGCTTCTTCTGACTACATAAGGCCCTTCCCACTTACTTGTATTAGACCCCTCTGTACTACAGCCCTGGCTATGTTTAAGCCTATTGATCAGCCACCATTTGTAAATGATTATTTTTATAGTGCGCTTGTTAAGTAAGGATTGAAATTGCCTCTTTCTTCTATTTGAATTTTTTTTTTGTATTTAATTTTAATTTGGGGTGCAGCGGAGGCCTCAAGGTGAAACTCCATGTAACAATTTAAAATTCAACTTTTGTCCAGAGTTTTGCTGCTAATGACTCCCTCAACCCCCCCACCCCAAAGTTCCACTTACCTCGCTACTGCTGATCTTAACATTACCAGTTGGACCCTGCACCAGCCATCACTAGGAGTGTAGTTGGGATGAGGTGCCCGGGAATCTGTAAAGGAAATGGCTCCTTGTGCTGACTGATCTGTCACACTAAACTATGGGCTAAAGTCTAAGGGGTTCTCCAGGAAATAAAGATAATAGCAATTTGTCTATCCCTCCTCTGAGAAATCTGTGCTGGCATGTAACTAGGATAGGTTGCGTGCCATGAGGGACGGGGATGAAGTCTGATGCTTTAAGCACGACAGAATATTACAAACCCCCCCCCCCCCCTCTAGGTCTTGAACTTCACACAACTGGTCACAGTTAAATTCTAGGACTGATTTCTCAAGAGGCAGAACGGCCAAAAGCCTTTTTTTCTCTCCAATTTCCTGCAGAACCGCTTTACCTGGCAGAGCTTTACCTTTATACACGCTTCCAGGCACCTCATGACACTGCCACTCGGGTAGTGATGCCTGACACCCAGAACACAGTGGTGATGTGGGTAAAATCTAAGATATGTAGAACCCCATGTTTAATTTTCAGTCCCCATTAAGGTATGTTCACACAGAGGGTACACTGTGGACTTTCTGTCCTGATTTGCGGATGGAAACTTCGCAATGTATTACAATACTAGCAAAGTGGATGAGATTTTAAGAAAGGCAGGAAAACAATCCATGCAGAAATTACCATTGGCAGCATGTCACTTTATGGTGTGGATTTTCACTAGGTATGTCACCCTTTACCATCCGTGGGGCGAAATCGATGAATCTCGCCATGGATTCATGGGAAAACTTGTATGTGTGAACAAACCCTTAAACATGAACTGCTGCTGTTACTTGTTGGGCAAGCTGCATACATTTCAAGATTTATTTTCCCCTCCCGTCTTATTCCTCTCTGGTGATGGAGTGAGCTTTTTGACCCATAAAGGACTTGTGTATTCTTCACATCCTCTGAATCCTGAGGATCCAGCAGGAGAAGCGAGTAAGAGTCCCAGAGTATGTGGAGTGAGTGGTGGTTGTACCCGGAGTGTTGCCGCCCGGTGATTCAGGGTTCAGCAGTGTCATCGTTCACTCTGGCTTGTAAGGTTTATTTAAGTAATAAAATCAGAAAAGGAAAGGTGGGTACTTTGTGTTTTCCTGTCACGGGGGCATCGGTCAGGATTTATCAGAGCTCCGGGCAAGGTGCAGCCTGTTATTAGGGCGTCCTGCAAGAAGTTCTCTGGAATTAAGTGCTGATAATAGGGAGCCACAAATGCGCAACACAGCATACAATGATTAGTGTAGAAATGGTGTAATACAAACCGCTTCGAGGCTGGAGGAGATCTTAATGAAGATAAAACTAAAAAAGAAAAAAATATATATATATTATATAGCTAAATGCATAAGAGGGGGTAAGAAATTGGATATACCAGTCTCTCCTCTCAATGCAAGCAGATCTGTCAATTGGGCCTCATTCACACGGGCGACAAAGTTGTGCAATTTTTGTGAAATAACTTATTGAGAACCATGGACTTCACATACATGTGTTTTTTGTAACAATGATTTTGTAACCCGTGTGAAACAGGCCACAAAGAGCAAGCAGACTCTTTTTTTGGGTTGACCTCATTACCCTGCCTTAGGAGAAAATAACATGGGTAACAGACCTAAAAGAAACTATTATCACTTACATGTATATCCAAGAACTCCTGATTGCAATTGTAGCCCATCGGCTGCAGCAATGTTGTCCCGGGTCCCTTCTGCAGTGATGTACGACCAATGCAATGTCCAGTACTGGAGCGAACGTTCTCTATCTATTCTGAAACTTTGAACTCTCTAGCAAACACCAGGCTCAAACTGTTCCACTGTAGGACAACAGTAATTTCAAATTTTATAAATCTAAATCATCTGAGAAATATAATAATCTATTTTCAGAAAAAATACATAACTATCCTAAGAACTAAAAAATTAGAGAAAAATGTATTTTTGCTATACATAAACAGTATAGATCAATTAGCACCCAAAAAGAATCTAATTAAAAAATATTAAAAAGGTAATAAAACTGAGGCCAGAAGAAGTCTAAGTAAAAAGAAAAACCACAATTTAATTATATAAAATAAATGTTAAAATCGTCAATTTCATTGTTCCAGACTTTAATATAAACTGAATAGTGAAAGACAAGTAAACCTATACATCCACTACATTTCACGTTGGCATATCAGTTTAAAATTGCAGAAGACTGCAAGAAAATGATCCAGATTATTGCGCCATTGTATGTCCTTCCTATTGGGATGCTGGATCCTTTTCTTGCTGCCTTCTGCATTTGATTCCGGCCCGGTCTGTTCATCCTGCACATGCCTAGGGTTTGCTTGGTCAGATTGTGAGAAATGTCTAGAAACCCTGTGGTTTGGGAAGTTATTCAGAATATGTGAGTGGTGGTTAAGCCTCTCTCAGGCCTTATTCACACAACCGTATATATGCAGCTATTGTAGCTGCTTCCAAAAATCGTGACCATCTGAAGCAGTGGATTCTAATGTAATCATTCAGATAAGCGATTTGTGGGCACCTAAAAAAAAAAATTGTGCCTCGACTTTTCGTAGCCGCGATGGGAAAACACTGCTATAGTTATCAGCTACCTGGCGATAACTACAACAATAGCCGACCACTTCAGTCCAGTGGTTGTGTAGCTCCCATTGAAGTAAATGGGAGCTAAGGAAACAGCGTGGCCCTGTGTGCTATGCTGTTACTGCAACTCGGGGAGTAGCCAACATCATAGCTCTATGCTGCAATGTTACCGTAGCTCTCATTCACTTCTATAAGAGCTACACAAACCGCACTGTGCTGAAGCACCCGGCTCTTTCTGACAGGTGGTCAGAATAGGAAGGCTGGGCTTTCAAATTTTGTCTATAAAAATCCGAGTTGAGAAAACCCCTTTTTAATCTCTGAACTGGGTGACCTTTATTTTGGAGCCTATAGGAACGCTGAAGAAATGGATGACTGGACATGAGCCACAGTACATAACAACAGCCTCCTGAACATTATCAAAAGTGGAATGGCAACATTTACATGTTAAGGATGCACCTCTCCTACCAAGTTACAGCATGTTATTAGGTCCATCCTGTGAGAAGTTCCCTGACACAATGTGGCGATAGCAGAGAGCCACAAATGGGCATACCCACACACCCACACCCACACCCACCCCCACACCCCTACCTTTCCCACGAGACGGCATGGATTCCGATGCATATACGCCGAGACTACCATGCCGTCGCCCCTTTTTCCTCCCTCCCCACTCGCTCTTTGCAATGGGAAGGGGCAGGATGGGTGTGGAGCTAACCACCACCCTGCCCTGCCACCTTCCATTGATGGCTATGGACAAGGGGTAGGGAGAGGGCAGCAGCTTAGCTCCACCCACGTCCTACCCCTTGTCCACAGTCAGCAATTGGAGGAGGCAGGATAGGATGCTTAGCTCCGCCCCCTCCCATTGCAGAGAGCCAGCAGGGAGGAGAGGACAGGTGAGCCTGCACGGAGGGGGGAGAGCAGAGGGAGGGAGTTTAGCAGCAACGCTGCTAAACTCCCACCTGCGGCCGCTGCCATGGCCTCCCGTAGGAGCCCATGCAGCGATGGACGTATTCCGGTCCAAAAGATTAGTCCAGGACTATCTTTTGGGCCCGACGTAAAAACGCCCGGCGCTATATTGGCCGGCTGGGCACTTTTACGTCTCAGGAATACAGCCATGTGATCTGATGCATTGGAATCCAAAGCATCAGATCACAGCGTATATCAGCCGGCTGTAAATGGACAGCTGATATACGCTGATATACGCTCATGGGAAAGAAGCCATATCATGTATGTATGTGTATACACACACATCTTCAGTAGTTGATAGTGTATATCTCTTTCCCCAGTCTACTTTGGTAACAGCTTATCTTATGTGGTAACAAAGGATTGGCCATGTTAAAAATTAGAGATGAGCGAATATACTTGTTTCGAGTAATTACTCGATCGAGTGCTGCGATTTTCGAGTACTTCCGTACTCGGGTGAAAAGATTCGGGGGGCGGGGGAAGGCATGGCGGAGCGGGGGGTAGCAGCAGGGAACAGGGGGGAGCCCTCTTTCCCCCCCCCCCCCCCCCCCCCACTCCCCGCTGCAACCCCCCACTCACCCACGGCGCCCCCGAATCTTTTCACCCGAGTACGGAAGTACTTGAAAATTGCAGCGCTCGGGCGAAAAAGGGGCGTGGCCGAGTAGGTTTGCTCATCTCTATTAAAAATCAAGAGGCCAAAACTTTTGTTCCCCCTGACATCTGTTATCAGCGGAACGTTCTCATTAGATTGTTATTTGATCCTGCTGGAAATTTTTTCTCTTTTGTACACCTCATTTGCATGCCTAAGGGCTCATGCCCACGGATAGAGTGGGGATACAGAAAAAAGTTCCCGCTGGCGATCGCGGAAATGTATGCTTTTTACTGTGTTTTTCCGCGGTCTCCATTATTACTATATTAATGGAGACCTCCCGCCGCGGAAAAACGCGGTAAAATAGAACATGCCGCGATTTTTTTTCCTGCGGTGTAAATCTGCGGCAGAATCCCACATTTGAGGACTGAGCTATTAGGTTTAACAGAACCTAATAGCTGCGTTATTCCACCGCAGATTAACGCGGCATAAATCCGTCCGTGGGCATTAGCCCTAGAAAAAAGGATCTAAATTGTATGAGTAAGAAATGACTTTAGAATCTAAACCTTGTTCTAGCTTGCTTCTCGAAGTCTTAAGTGTAAAGTATTGAGCTTTTCAGTCTGATTATCAAGTCCAGAGTCCTGTAAACAATGTATCCAGTAGTTTATCCTCGATTCCATCTGTGCTGCATAGAAAGCAGCAGATGTGGATGTCACCATGACACGTGTGTAAGTTGAAGGTCTTGCCCATGGGCAGCTGTTACTTAGTGCATCTGGTAGTGCCAGGACAATGATGAAGGCGAGCGCTATGTGGAAGGCTTGTGCAGAATATAACGTCATATGATGATTTTGATATCCTAGGGGACCTCTTTCCATGGGAGGGGATACAGTGTTACATATTTAGGGAGGTTTGGCATTTTGTGTCCTCATCCTCTGGCATCTGTAATAGCAGCGATGTTGGCAATCACCCAGATTTTCCTAAGAATGAAAATGGAACCAAATATTAACAAATTTCATGTACATGCATGTAAAAATAGATGAGCACGGACCCTGTAAAGCTAGATGTATAGTACAGGACCATATACACTGTTTTGGTGTATTCTCCCCAGAACCAATGCTTCCCTGTGTATCAGTAATAGAACATGCCACCATTTTTTCCCCTCGTGGTTTACATATGTAAAGTGGGGTGGTATATGGCCATCTATTATGGATATTTTCAAGATTCTGCTAGGAGGGGGGGGTTCACTTGTTTTCCTTTCTGCTTCCCTCAGCAGATTTCCGTTGTATCATTACATGCTGACCTTCTGATAAGTCAATAATTGCAGATTCTCTGGCAGGCAAATAACCCAAGTTCAAATCCATCAACAACCAGCGTCATCTGTCACTCACTGTGGACTTTGAATATTCAATGATCCATCAGTAATAAGTAATCCCCGTGTGTGTGTATGATCAGTGCTGCCCAGCTCATCGACGGACCCTTCGCCAGCTCATGCCAGACCACCAAAGATTTCACACTACCCCTGGAAGGTATAGATGAAGATGATGGCAACACAACTGACTGTGTTAGTCTGCTGCTTGTGTCTTTGCCAAGTGTGCGGTGAGTGGAGAATATTACTCTGTCTCCTCTTCCTCCTGACAGATATATAAAGAGTTATTCTGGAGATTATTACACCACTGAATTCTCTAGAGCTCTGCAGAACATCGCTCTGCCCTCTCCTGACAGATACATAGTGATATATTCTGAAGATTATCACATCACTGACCTCAGATCTACGGAACATTGCTCTGCTCCCTCCACCTCCCGTCTTCAAACTATCCACCGCTGACCTTTCTAGACATAAGTAGAATATTGATCCTCTACCTCCTGACAGATACTTTTTCTTGCAACTGTATATCAACATGCAAGTGCACTTTTTGTAATGACCTGGAATTGTGCATTGATTACTAATAAAACGTGGTCTAATTGTCATCTAAGTTACAACTCTAGACAAACACAATCTAACTAAACTAATAACACATAAATAGTTGTACCATATCTGTTATTCAATAAACCCCCACAGGGGCGAGGAGGAAAAGTAAGCGAGCCCTTGAATTTAATAACTTGCAAATCCCCCTTTAGCAGCACCAAATCTTTCTTGTGGCTGCAAATAGGATTTGCACAGCCTTGCGGAGAAAATTTGACTCAGGACTGCAAATATGTTTCAATTAGTTAATATTTCTAGGGTGCCTTGTGTGCACAGCCTTCTTCAGTTTAGGCCACAGCATCTAAATAAGCTTAAAGTCTGGACTTGTACTTTAGAATGGCCAAGTCAAAGTCATTTTTGGTTGATTTATTTGTCTGCTTTGGGTCATTGTCTTGTTGCATCACCCAATGTCTCTTCAGTTTGAGGTCGTGGATATTATTGTATCTTGTCACCGCCAGGAAGCTAGGGGTTTGATAGGGCTTGCATGGAAGAACGCCCCTGTCATACCCCTAGCTCCCGATTAGCTGAATTCCTGAAGGTCCTTGCAGCATCTGTAGTGATTTTTGCCTGCCCTGGAGGAATATTAGCCTTTTACTCCCCACTTCTACACAAGCCAACCTAAACAACCAATCACCGTGAATCAGCCAACCCAAATAACCAATCACCGTGAATCAGCCAACTCAAATAACCAATCAGGTTGCGAATGGTGTGGATTTGGAGAGTAATATAGACATATGCGCCCTGGAGGCATATTAACATTTTCCATCAGACTTCTGCCCTATTGAGGCATTCCAGTAACCTGATTAGTTGCTTGGGTGGGCTGATTCACCGCCCCTTCACTGCCTTCTTTTGATTGTGTGTATGTGCTGTGCTAGAGCGTGCTCATGTTTATGCAATACATCTATCCTCATGCACATCTCAAAAGGGGGCAGTGAAGGGGTGGTGAATCAGCCAATCCAAACAACCAATCAGGTTGCTGGAATTGCTGAATAGGGCAGAAGTTTGGTGGAAAAAGTTAATATGCGCCCTGGAGGGTTAGGGGTTAGTTTTCCTGTTAGGCTTAGATTATTTGCTGTAAATGCTTCCATGTTACAGCTGTCATACTCTGCAGTACTGGGGGCCTCTCCTCCTACAGCTGTCATACTCTGCAGTACTGGGGGCCTCTCCTCCTACAGCTGTCATACTCTGCAGTACTGGGGGCCTCTCCTCCTACAGCTGTAAGACTCTGCAGTACTGGCGGCCTCTCCTCCTACAGCTGTCATACTCTGCAGTACTGGGGGCTCTCCTCCTACAGCGGTAATACTCTGCAGTACTGGGGGCCTGTCCTCCTACAGGTGTAATACTCTGCAGTGCTGAGGGCCTCTTCTCTTACAGCTGTAACATGGAAGCATTTAGACATAATAATGTAAGCCTAACAGGAAAACTAACCCTAACCCTCCAGGGCAGGCAAAAATCACTACAGACGCTGCTGCTATCAGTGTCCCGGAAGCAACCGCCCCCCTTATGTCTCCTGCAGATGCTGCTGTTATCAGTGTCCCCGGAGCAGCCATCCACTTTCCATCTCCTGCAGACGCTGCTGCTATCAGTGTCCCCGTAGCAGCTGTTCCCCTTCGATCTCCTGCAGACGCTGCTGCCATCAGTGTCCTCGAAGCAGCCATCCACCTTCTATCTCCTGCCTCCTCTACCTTCAGCACCTGTCACCACCGCCTCTGCCGAGAGGCAGATTGGGAGCTGAGTATCTTTCTCAGCAAAGTATCTTCCCCAACGACCACCCAGACAACATTCTCAGTGACTGCCAGGACCCTTGAGGCTGAGAAAGGGGAGGCAGCCGCCAGTCAATAAGTAACTGGGCACGTCACTGCCCTGTCAATCTTGTCACCACCCCTACTTCCTGGTGGTGACAAGATACAATAATACCGAAGTCGTGTACTGCTGCGCTTACATTCTTCTGTAAAATGTTTTGGTCCACCTTAGAATTAATTGTTCCCTCAAATGATTACAATGTGTTTAGGCCCTGAGGCAGCAAAACAGCCCCAAACCATGATGCTTCCTCCACCATGCTTCACAGTTGGGATGAGGTTTAGATGCTGATTGATGTGCACTGTTCTCAGATGTGCATTTGAGTTAAAAAGTTGCACATATATCTCACCTTTCCATAGAACATTGTCCCAGAAGCATTGTGGAACATCAAGATGGTCTCAGGCAAATATGAGACAGGCTACCATGCTTTTCCTTCCTGAACACCATTGTTGTTCACTGTTAAAAGTGGGCAGAGATTTTTGAAGTGTGTAGAGTCTTCATTCGATATCTGTTCTTATTGCCCTTAGGTTCTTTTACACCTTTCTCAGGATTGCCTGTGCACTCGGGGTGATCTTAACAGGACACCCACTCCCAGGGAGAACAGCAACAGTCCTAAATTGTCTCCAGATTTTCTTATAGATAGTTTGGCTAAACATAGACTGATGTGCTCCCAGGTCTTTAGCAATGCTTTTGTAACCTTTTCCAGGTACATGTATCTCTATAAGATTGCTTTCAAATCTGTGGTACAGGTTCCGTTTTCCTGCTCCATTCAGGGAACAAGGAAAGGGGAAATCCCCTGGCCAAATTGGTCCATCTTATGGCAGAACCAAACAGTGCTGAATGGACTCCATTGACTATGAATGGGGTCTGCTTGGTTTGCGCTCAGATGTCTGGCGCTATTTCTTCCATTATTTTTGCCAGATCTGCAATGGAACCTCCAAACAGAGGTTGCAGCACAGATGTGAACCCAGCCTAACACATCTTCTGAAAATTGCTAGCATTAAGACATAGTTCACACTAACCAAATCTTCTTGAGAAGAGCAAATTTGTCAATAACCAGGCTCTGGGCGCCCTTATTCAATGGGCAAAACACTTGTGAAACTCACACTTCGAATCTTATCTGCTTTAATGAAACACCTTTTGCCAATTAGCTATTGAAAAAATCCTTAACATAAAGATTTACTAACTGTTTTTCCCTTCACTGTGGATGTTTATTCAATGTGCCCTTTAATACATGAATGGACAAATGTTTCTGAATTATTAGTTTAGTTAGAATTGGTGTTTGTCTATAATTATGACTTTGATAAGAATCAGATCACATTTTATTAGTAATCAGTGCAGAAATCCAACATAATTGATTCACTTATTCTTTCTTCAAAATGTATTTTGCAGATTATGACATCACTGACCTCTGCTCAGTTCAGCAGATCATTACCTTGTCCCCTCTACCCTCTGATAGATATTAAGTGATATATACTATGTTGACAAAAGTATTGGCACATATATAGAAGATGATGAAATTTGATTTAATTCACATTTTTCAATATGGTATTGGACTACCTTTGGCATCAGTGACTGCAGTAATCCTCCTAGGCATTGCTTTCCACCAAATTATGATAGATGGGTGGAGGGATTTGCCTCTATTCCCCGAGCTTCAGCTAGGGATGTGGGGGATGATGGACATTCTAGTTCGTCCCATGCTCAATTGGACCACGATCCAGATTTTGGGCTGGCCAATTAAGTTTGCAGACATTCTGCTCCTCAAACTAAAACTATGTGCTGCATGGCATGGTGCTCAGTCATGGTGGTAGAGACACAGAGCTATACCAAAGAATTGCCACAGGGTAGATAATGCCACATTGTCCAGCATGTCTCTGTAGCCATTGGTGTTGAAGGTGGACTTCCCTATAACCAATGACCTTAATCCTTTCCAGCAGAAACAACCCCACACCATAACAGAACCCCTCCACACTTCACTGTTGGGATGATGCAGTAGCGTAGAAACCGCTCTCCAGGCAACCGCCACACTCAAGTGCAGTCATCTAGCTAGAAGATGGTGTACCGTGATTCAGCCGTCCACAACACTTGCTTCCACTCATTTACAGTCCAACAATGATGCTCCAAGCACCATTGCGGACTCCTCTGTACATTTACTGCTGTGAAGTGTGCAGCTGCTCATCCATGGTTACCCTTTACATGCAATTTTCTTTCGGACGTTTCTGGTGCTAATGGATGTTCCAATAGCCTGTGAGACCTCCTGAGCGAGGGCAGACGATGTGTGTGATGCCTGCACAGCTCATGCAAAGCTTCACTATTCATCATGTTCTGTTAGCTTACAAGGTCTCCTGAATGTGGCTGCGGTGCACACACCAGAACTTTTCAATTTCTGAATAACATTGCCAAGAGTGGACTTTGGAAGGTCTAAAAGCTCTGTCATGTTATACTAAAGGCTGATGTATTTAGAGAACAGACCACCTGCTGTTCTCTAAATACATGCAAATGATGCTAGTTAGCTACTAATGCTCTGATTAGCCCATTAATACCTAATGCAAAATGATCGCTCAAAACTGTCAGTTTCTGACAAATTTTGAGCGATCATCTTTGCGTGTAAATGGACCTTTATGCTCACATATCTGATTTGCATATCCCCTGACAGCAAATGATTGGTGGGTGTTCCAATACTTTTGTCAACATAGTGTATTCTGCAGGTTATTATGCCACTCTAGAGATCTACAGAACATTGCTCTGCTCCTGATTTCTACCTATGAGGGTGCGGGCAGACGAGCGCATAAACGGCGCGTTTTTGCGGCCAAACGTATATACGTGACCATCTGAGGCAATGGTTTCGAATGTATTCGTTCACATGGGCGATTTCACGGCGCGTAAAAACGGCAATTCGAAAAAAAACGGAACATATGCGACCGAAATAAGCGCCAACGCATATTCGATCGCCGAAAAGACCGTTTGCAAAGTAGGAACAAATGAAAATACGCTTTCTAGCTCTGGTTGTGATCGGTGAAAAACGATCGCTCGGGCGATTATACGTTGCGCTCGTGCGAACGTAAATACGCCTACGCTCGTCTGCCCGCACCCTGAGTCTGTATGTGATCCATTTGTTCTGTGCACTGCAGGTTTGGACTGGACGGCTAATTACCTGGACGGTATGAAGGAACAGATATCTGTATACGGGTTGCAGGTAATATTTAATGAATTCCATGTTCTGTAAACTTTAGGCTCCACTGTCAGTGACTGCATCTGCCCATCTTTAGATCCTATACCGTGTGATCATCTGCTTTGCTGCATTTGTTGCCTATCATCTGTCCTTCTTCAGTATTTCTGGTGAGCTGTCAATAAAGCTTCATCATCGCATCAGGAAAGTTTCCAGTAGACTTTGTGTTTCAATTCCTCGCCAGTTTTAGGATCTCTGCCTGTTGACAATGAGTAGAAGCACTTTTATCTACACTGCTACATTGTCACAAAGCCTCAATTGTACGAAGTATAAGGTCAGGACTTGTCAGCCTCTGGTTCTGGATGTAAAGATTTGTTCATTCCACTGATAGCAAGAATGATAGTGAGGAATTGTAAAAGAGTCTATTAGAAAGTAGCAAACCCTCATTGTACAGTGGTGAAGCTTCATGGCATCAGGTTGTCATCAGAGTGCAGAACATCAGTCATCTCTGTTACTGTCTTATCATTTACAGCAATTTCCTGAAAAGGCTTCAGCATTGAGTCATGATGGCAAAGACTTTGAGTGTCCGGGGATCCTCTCCTCCCCTGAAATCCCCACCACAGGTCAGTGTCACCCTCATATTCAGGGAAGATAAGTCTCCAGCTGTTGTGTGGAGCCCCAGATGTTGTGGTTCGTTTCCCCTATCCCCTACATCGTAGACCAGAAATCCACACATGTACAGTAACTCTATAACTCTATTATCTATCTTCCCACAAGTTGACCGTGTAAGACCAGGAGACGTGAAGATTGTGGCCGCTCTAGGTGACTCCCTGACGGTATGATGGCACAGGGTAACATAGGGGGAAGTGTATCTCTTCTGCTATTCTAGACCTTTTTAACTAGTCTTCTTACTACTACAGGCAGCTATTGGCGCGAATGCGACAAACGTATTACAGATCCCGACAGAATATCGACAGCTCTCCTGGAGGTAGGTGGAGCCAGATCATAAAATAAAGTGGAAAATCCTATATACCCTTTCTGGGCCTTGTGCTTAAGGGAGGAGAGGTTTAATGATTGTTGCTCCTTGATGCAAAATTTGCATTTTTTGCCACTTATAAAATATATTTCATGTGGCAGAGGGACCGTTGGTCATTCTTTAGGCTCCGGAGTCTAGGTTTGACTGTTACCTCTTCAGCGACTATAACTCCTCCATTTGATGTCTCCTATACTAAGTTAGTGGCTATGGAGCCTATTATACCTTACAGAGATGTTCCTAATGTTCAGTGTTTATTATAATGTCAGGTGGCGCCTTGTTGTTACAGTGACTGTATATTCTCTCCTGTAGTATCGGAGGCTACGGCAACATATCTAACCTCATTTCGCTGCCCAGTGAGTACATTCCCTGCCTTCACCTGAATTGGGGTTTGCTGATTTGGGAATCATCTTGAGATTGTCTGCTTATTACTCAATTTGCCAGATTAGGTGAAAGACATGACATCTAATCTACAATCAGACAATTCTGACACCTTTTCCTGTATTTTATAGATATTATCAAGATTTTTAACCCTCATGTTGTCGGATTTGCAAAGAAAAGCACATTGAGTTACAAACCGGCTCCCCTAGAGGACTCAGGACTGAACCTCGCTGTTACCGGAGCCAACACCTAGTAAGTGCAGGACAGTGGACTGACACCAAGAAGGTCATGGGATCATGGGGATGAGGGAGCTTAAATTATTGATCTTTGCATCCTGGAGAAGGCAGAGGCCTTGCTACAAAGAGACATTGTGTGCTGTTACATGTGGTTTGGAGCTCCAACAGACCTCCCTTGCCAACGTAGAGACTGTGAGATAGTCCCACATGGACATCAGGTCTCTTCTAACTAAAGACTGTGATACCATAGTATAAAGACGTGTCCTTTCGGGCACAAAGCCAGGTGTAAAGGACTGCTTCAGAGTGAGAATGAAACCTATGGTACTGAGGGTACTGGTAGATAGCGGTTATAAGGTTATTGCTAAAAGGACAATTCTCTTTCAGTAGAATTACTGGAGTTGCTGTTATTAGAGATGAGCGAACACCAAAATGTTCGGGTGTTCGTTATTCGTAACAAACTTCCCGTGATGCTCGAGGGTTCGTTTCGAACAACGAACCCCATTGAAGTCAATGGGCGACCAGAACATTTTTGTATTTCGCCGATGCTCGCTAAGGTTTTCATGTGTGAAAATCTGGGCAATTCAGGAAAGTGATGGGAATGACACAGTGACGGATAGGGCAGGCGAGGGGCTACATGTTGGGCTGCATCTCAAGTTCCCAGGTCCCACTATTAAGCCACAATACCGGCAAGAGTGGGCCCCCCCCCCTCCCAACAACTTTTACTTCTGAAAAGCCCTCATTAGCATGGCATACCTTTGCTAAGCACCACACTACCTCCAACAAAGCACAATCACTGCCTGCATGACACTCCACTGACACTTCTCCTGGGTTACATGCTGCCCAACCGCCCCCCCTCCCCCCCACAGCGCACACCAAAGTGTCCCTGCGCAGCCTTCAGCTGCCCTCATGCCACACCACGCTCATGTCTATTTAGAATTGCGTCTGCCATGACGAGGGACCGCAGGCACACACTGCAGAGGTTGGCACGGCTAGGCAGCGACCCTCTTTAAAAGGGGCGGGGCGATAGCCCACAATGCTGTACAGAAGCAATGAGAAATAGAATCCTGTGCCACCGCCATCAGGAGCTGCACACGTGGGCATAGCAATGGGGAACCTATGTGCCACACACTATTCATTCTGTCAAGGTGTCTGCATGCCCCAGTCAGACCGCGGTTTTTAATTCATAGACACAGGCAGGTACAACTCCCTATTGTGAAGTCCCTGTCGACCCACAGCATGGGTGGCTCCCTGGAACCCACCGGCGGTACACAGAAATATCCCATTGCATTGCCCAACACAGCTGAGGTAGTAATGTCGTGCTTAATGCAGGTGGGCTTCGGCCCACACTGCATGCCCCAGTCTGACTGGGGTTCTTTATAAGTGTACAGATGTAGTAAAAACTCCGTGTGCACCTACAGCATGGGTGGGTGCCAGGAAGCCACCGGCGGTACATAGAAATATCCCATTGCATTGCCCAACACAGCTGAGGTAGTAATGTTGTGCTTAACCCTTTCCAATCCAATTTGTATATGGTTTTCCTAGGGGGCTTACTCTTTTTCTGCCGTTATACAACGGCGCTATATGCTGGCTAAAGCCAGTACTGCATGAGCTGACACGTAGGATAGGCTCCGACAGCAGAGAGGCTGGCAATATACAGTAAGAGAACCCCGACGGACGTCTACCAACAACGGAGCTGTACAGCCTTAAACCCTAATGTCTTCACAGGTCACACAGTGGACTGGAAAGGGTTAATGCAGGTGGGTTTCGGCCCACACTGCATGCCCCAGTCAGACTGGGGTTCTTTACAAGTGGACACATGTAGGTTTAACTCCCTGTGGACCCACTGCCTGGGTGGGTGCCAGGAAGCCACCGGCGGTACATAGAAATATCCCATTGCATTGCCCAACACAGCTGAGGTAGTAATGTCGTGCGTAATACAGGTGGGCTTCGGCCCACACTGCATGCCCCAGTCAGACGGGTTCTTTAGAAGTGTACAGATGTATTAAAAACTCAGTGTGCACCTACAGCATGGGTGGCTCCCTGGAACCCACCGGCGGTACACAAAAATATCCCATTGCATTGCCCAACACAGCTGAGGTAGTAATGTCGTGCGTAATACAGGTGGGCTTCGGCCCACACTGCATGCCCCAGTCAGACTGGGGTTCTTTACAAGTGGACACATGTAGGTTTAACTCCCTGTGGACCCACTGCCTGGGTGGGTGCCAGGAAGCCACCGGCGGTACATAGAAATATCCCATTGCATTGCCCAACACAGCTGAGGTAACGTCAGCTGTAATGCAGGTGGGCTAAAAATTAATTTGATTACACTGTAGGCGAGGGCCCACAAAAATTGCTGTATCAACAGTACTAATGTACATCCCAAAAATTGGCCATGGCCAGCCAAGAGGGCAGGTGAAACCCATTAATCGCTTTGGTTAATGTGGCTTAAGTGGTAACTAGGCCTGGAGGCAGCCCAGTGTAACGAAAAATTGGTTCAAGTTAAAGTTCCAATGCTTTTAAGCGCATTGAAACTTATAAAAATTGTTCTGAAAAATTATTTGAGTGAGCCTTGTGGCCCTAAGAAAAATTGCCCGTTCAGCGTGATTACGTGAGGTTTCAGGAGGAGGAGCAGGAGGAGGAGGAGGAGGAATATTAGACACAGATTGATGAAGCAGAAATGTCCCCGTTTTGGATGGTGAGAGAGAACGTAGCTTCCATCCGCGGGTGCAGCCTACGTATTGCTTACGTATCGCTGCTGTCCGCTGGTGGAGAACAGAAGTCTGGCGAAATCCAGCCTTTGTTCATCTTGATGAGTGTTAGCCTGTCGGCACTGTCGGTTGACAAGCGGCTACGCTTATCTGTGATGATTCCCCCAGCCGCACTAAACACCCTCTCCGACAACACGCTAGCCGCAGGACAAGCAAGCACCTCAAGGGCATACAGGGCTAGTTCAGGCCACGTGTCCAGCTTCGACACCCAGTAGTTGTAGGGGGCAGAGGCGTCACCAAGGATGGTCGTGCGATCCGCTACGTACTCCCTCACCATCCTTTTGCAGTGCTCCCGCCGACTCAGCCGTGACTGGGGAGCGGTGACAGTCTTGGTGGGGAGCCATAAAGCTGGCCAGGCCCTTAAAGACTGTTGCACTGCCTGGGATGTACATGCTGCTCGATCTACGCACATCCCCTGCAACATGGCCCTCGGAACTGCGCCTTCTGCCACTAGCGCTGTCGGCTGGGAATTTTACCATCAGCTTGTCCGCAAGGGTCCTGTGGTATAGCAACACTCTCGAACCCCTTTCCTCTTCGGGAATCAGAGTGGGCAGGTTCTCCTTATACCGTGGATCGAGCAGTGTGTACACCCAGTAATCCGTAGTGGCCAGAATGCGTGCAACGCGAGGGTCACGAGAAAGGCATCCTAACATGAAGTCAGCCATGTGTGCCAGGGTACCTGTACGCAACACATGGCTGTCTTCACTAGGAAGATCACTTTCAGGATCCTCCTCCTCCTCCTCCTCCTCCTCCTCCTCAGGCCATACACGCTGAAAGGATGACAGGCAATCAGCCGGTGTACCGTCAGCAGCGGCCCAAGCTGTCTCTTCCCCCTCCTCCTCATCCTCCTCATGCTCCTCCTCCTCCTCCTGTACGCGCTGAGAAATAGACAGGAGGGTGCCCTGACTATCCAGCGGCATACTGTCTTCCCCCGCCCCCGTTTCCGAGCGCAAAGCAGCTGCCTTTATGGTTTGCAGGGAATTTCTCAAGATGCATAGCAGAGGAATGGTGACGCTAATGATTGTAGCATCGCCGCTCACCACCTGGGTAGACTCCTCAAAATTACCAAGGACATGGCAGATGTCTGCCAACCAGGCCCACTCTTCTGAAAGGAATTGAGGAGGCTGACTCCCACTGCGCCGCCCATGTTGGAGTTGGTATTCGACTATAGCTCTACGCTGTTCATAGAGCCTGGCCAACATGTGGAGCGTAGAGTTCCACCGTGTGGGCACGTCGCACAGCAGTCGGTGCACTGGCAGCTTAAAGTGATGTTGCAGGGTGCGCAGGGTGGCAGCGTCCGTGTGGGACTTGCGGAAATGTGCGCAGAGCCGGCGCGCCTTTACGAGCAGGTCTGACAAGCGTGGGTAGCTTTTCAGAAAGCGCTGAACCACCAAATTAAAGACGTGGGCCAGGCATGGCACGTGCGTGAGGCTGCCGAGCTGCAGAGCCGCCACCAGGTTACGGCCGTTGTCACACACGACCATGCCCGGTTGGAGGCTCAGCGGCGCAAGCCAGCGGTCGGTCTGCTGTGTCAGACCCTGCAGCAGTTCGTGGGCCGTGTGCCTCTTATCGCCTAAGCTGAGTAGTTTCAGCACGGCCTGCTGACGCTTGCCCACCGCTGTGCTGCCACACCGCGCGACACCGACTGCTGGCGACATGCTGCTGCTAACACATCTTGATTGTGAGACAGAGGAGGAGGAGGAGGAGGAGGGTGCTTTAGTGGAGGAAGCATACACCTCCGCAGATACCAGCACCAAGCTGGGGCCCGCAATTCTGGGGGTGGGTAGGACGTGAGCGGTCCCAGGCTCTGACTCTGTCCCAGCCTCCACTAAATTCACCCAATGTGCCGTCAGGGAGATGTAGTGGCCCTGCCCGCCTGTGCTTGTCCACGTGTCCGTAGTTAAGTGGACCGTGGCAGTAACCGCGTTGGTGAGGGCGCGCACAATGTTGCGGGAGACGTGGTCGTGCAGGGCTGGGACGGCACATCGGGAAAAGTAGTGGCGACTGGGAACTGAGTAGCGCGGGGCCGCCGCCTCCAGGATACTTTTGAAGGACTCCGTTTCCACAACCCTATACGGCAGCATCTCAAGGCTGATGAATTTTGCGATGCGGACGGTTAACGTTTGAGCGTGCGGGTGCGTGGCGGCGTACTTGCGCTTGCGCTCGAACACTTGCGCAAGCGACGGCTGAACGGTGCGCTGAACTACACTGCTGGATGGGGCCGAGGACAGCGGAGATGAGGGTGTGGGTGCAGGCCATGAGGCGGTAGTGCCTGTGTCCTGAGAGGGGGGTTGCATCTCAGTGGCAGGTTGGGGCACAGGGGGAGAGGCAGGGGTGCAAACCGGAGGCGGTGAACGGCCTTTGTCCCACCTTGCGGGGTGCTTGGCCATCATATGTCTGCGCATGGTGGTGGTGGTGAGGCTGTTGGTGTTGGCTCCCCGGCTGAGCTTTGCGCGACAAAGGTTGCACACCACTGTTCGTCGGTCGTCAGGCGTCTCTGTGAAAAACTGCCAGACCTTAGAGCACCTCGGCCTCCGCAGGGTGGCATGGCGCGAGGGGGCGCTTTGGGAAACACTTGGTGGATTATTCGGTCTGGCCCTGCCTCTACCCCTGGCCCTGGACACCGCACTGCCTCTTGCAACCTGCCCTGCTGATGCCCTTGACTCCCCCTCTGAAGACCTGTCCTCCTGAGTAAGCGTTGCACACCAGGTGGGGTCAGTCACCTCATCGTCCTGCTGCTCTTCCTCCGAATCCTCTGTGCGCTGCTCCCTGGGACTTACTGCCCTTACTACTACCTCACTGCAAGACAACTGTGTCTGATCGTCATCGTCCTCCTGACCCACAGAAAGTTGTTGAGACAGTTGGCGGAAGTCCCCAGCCTCTTCCCCCGGACCCCGGGAACTTTCGAAAGGTTGGGCATCAGTGACGATAAACTCCTCTGGTGGGAGAGGAACCGCTGCTGCCCAATCTAAGCAGGGGCCCGAGAACAGTTCCTGGGAGTGCTCCCGCTCCTGAGCAGGTGTTATTGTAGTGGAGTGAGGAGGCTGGGAGGAAGGAGGAGCAGCAGACAGAGGATTCGGATTGGCAGCAGTGGACGGCGCAGAACTGCGGGTAGACGATAGGTTGCTCGAAGCACTTTCTGCCATCCAGGACAGGACCTGCTCACACTGCTCATTTTCTAATAACCGTCTCCCGCGTGGACCCATTAATTGGGCGATGAATGTGGGGACGCCAGAAACGTGCCTCTCTCCTAATCGCGCAGTAGTCGGCTGCGACACACCTGGATCAGGAGCTTGGCCTGTGCCCACACCCTGACTTGGCCCTCCGCGTCCTCGGCCGCGTCCACGTCCTCTAGGCCTACCCCTACCCCTCAGCATGCTGTATTACCAGTGATTTGATTTCACAGGCAGGAAATAAATTGGCGCAAGACTGCAGGCCAAATATAATTTTTGCCCTTTTTGGAAAACGAAAGGCCCCACTGCCTCTAGTGAATGAATTATCTAAGTTTAATAACTGTGCTGTGTCCCTGCTTATGTGTCACAGAACGTGAGGGTAGCAGAGTTATTATAACTCTTGGAGAGCAGGTATTTTTTTCCCAATTAAGGAAAGCAAATGGCGAAGCCAGCAGTAAAGCGTAGCTGGGTGCGTATGATTTAGCAATGTTTTTCACGCAGCTCACACGTCTCCACAGGCGTAAGGACGGACAGAGGCTGGACAAATAGATTTGTTTTCAGTTTTTTCCCACCAACAGGCAGCACTGCGTATATTCAATGAACATGAGAAGTTTAATAACTGTGCTGTGTCCCTGCTTATGTGTCACAGAACGTGAGGGTAGCAGAGTTATTATAACTCTTGGAGAGCAGGTATTTTTTTCCCAATTAAGGAAAGCAAATGGCGAAGCCAGCAGTAAAGCGTAGCTGGGTGCGTATGATTTAGCAATGTTTTTCACGCAGCTCACACGTCTCCACAGGCGTAAGGACGGACAGAGGCTGGACAAATAGATTTGTTTTCAGTTTTTTCCCACCAACAGGCAGCACTGCGTATATTCAATGAACATGAGAAGTTTAATAACTGTGCTGTGTCCCTGCTTATGTGTCACAGAACGTGAGGGTAGCAGAGTTATTATAACTCTTGGAGAGCAGGTATTTTTTTCCCAATTAAGGAAAGCAAATGGCGAAGCCAGCAGTAAAGCGTAGCTGGGTGCGTATGATTTAGCAATGTTTTTCACGCAGCTCACACGTCTCCACAGGCGTAAGGACGGACAGAGGCTGGACAAATAGATTTGTTTTCAGTTTTTTCCCACCAACAGGCAGCACTGCGTATATTCAATGAACATGAGAAGTTTAATAACTGTGCTGTGTCCCTGCTTATGTGTCACAGAACGTGAGGGTAGCAGAGTTATTATAACTCTGGCAGAGCAGGTATTTTTTTCCCAATTAAGGAAAGCAAATGGCGAAGCCAGCAGTAAAGCGTAGCTGGGTGCGTATGATTTAGCAATGTTTTTCACGCAGCTCACACGTCTCCACAGGCGTAAGGACGGACAGAGGCTGGACAAATAGATTTGTTTTCAGTTTTTTCCCACCAACAGGCAGCACTGCGTATATTCAATGAACATGAGAAGTTTAATAACTGTGCTGTGTCCCTGCTTATGTGTCACAGAATGTGAGGGTAGCAGAGTTATTATAACTCTTGGAGAGCAGGTATTTTTTTCCCAATTAAGGAAAGCAAATGGCGAAGCCAGCAGTAAAGCGTAGCTGGGTGCGTATGATTTAGCACTGTTCTTCACGCAGCTCACACGTCTCCACCGCCCGTAAGGACGGACAGAGGCTGGACAAATAGATTTGTTTTCAGTTTTTTCCCACCAACAGGCAGCACTGCGTATATTCAATGAACATGAGAAGTTTAATAACTGTGCTGTGTCCCTGCTTATGTGTCACAGAACGTGAGGGTAGCAGAGTTATTATAACTCTGGCAGAGCAGGTATTTTTTTCCCAATTAAGGAAAGCAAATGGCGAAGCCAGCAGTAAAGCGTAGCTGGGTGCGTATGATTTAGCAATGTTTTTCACGCAGCTCACACGTCTCCACAGGCGTAAGGACGGACAGAGGCTGGACAAATAGATTTGTTTTCAGTTTTTTCACACCAACAGGCAGCACTGCGTATATTCAATGAACATGAGAAGTTTAATAACTGTGCTGTGTCCCTGCTTATGTGTCACAGAACGTGAGGGTAGCAGAGTTATTATAACTCTGGCAGAGCAGGTATTTTTTTCCCAATTAAGGAAAGCAAATGGCGAAGCCAGCAGTAAAGCGTAGCTGGGTGCGTATGATTTAGCAATGTTTTTCACGCAGCTCACACGTGTCCACAGGCGTTAGGACGGACAGAGGCTGGACAAATAGATTTGTTTTCAGTTTTTTCCCACCAACAGGCAGCACTGCGTATATTCTATGAATAATAACTGTGTTGTCGCCCTGCCTATACAATTCTTTCCCTGCAGTATCAATGGAGGGTGCAATGCTCTGCAGAGGCGATTTTGAGAAGCCCAAAAAAAATGCAGCACAGCTAACAGCAGCCAGCACAGTACTGCACACGGATAAATATGGCCCTAGAAAGGACCGTTGAGGTTCTTGAAGGCTACACTCACTCCTAACACTCTCCCTGCCTATGCAGCACTTCTGTCCCTAATGCCAGGTGCAACGGTCTGCAGAGGCGATTTTGAGGAAAAAAAAAATCCCACTGCTAACAGCAGCCAACACACAGCTATCAGTGGCCCTAATAAGGACCTTTGGGGGGTCTTGAAGCCTACACTAACTACCAATTCTTTCCCTACAGCAGCTCCGGTATAAACAGCACTGTCCCTCATCTAACTCACACCGCATCTGAGGCGAGCCGCGGGAGGGGCCGACTTTTATATTAGGCGAACACCTGATCTCGCCAGCCACTCACAGCAGGGGGGTGGTATAGGGCTTAAACGTTGCAGGGGGAAGTTGTAATGCCTTCCCTGTCTTTCAATTGGCCAGAAAAGCGCGCTAACGTCTCAGGGAAGGAAGTGAAAGTAACCAGAACACCGCATGGTGTTCGTTACGAATAACGAACATCCCGAACACCCTAATATTCGCACGAATATCAAGCTCGGACGAACGCGTTCGCTCATCTCTAGCTGTTATGTAACAGAGTAAATGGTAACCAAACTGCCTTTAATTGTAGATATGTTTAAGTATAATGACAAAACCTCAGATTTACCCCGGATAGTTACTGACATTTAGGGTCATACAAAAAAACAGCTGATTAATCCATTTTCATTTAACTATGTTACGATTTGCTCTGTGTTCGTAAATAAGTAGTTGACTGCAACATTTTAATATCGTGCCCTCCTATGGAGAGATCTAATGAAATGTAATTAATACTTGTTTAGTAAAAGTTTAATTTGCTGCATTAGACTACCTCCGTCTGTCACTGCTGCGCCATCACATATCATCCAGCTGCATCTTTACAATAGACAATCCACCGTGATCTGAATAACCTGGACTCCAGAATGATACATTGTAACAAACTATTAGGACTGAGAGTTCTCATGCTGTGTTTAGGCCAGAGTAGATTGACTAGGTTAAATACATTGTGCCACCAATCGCCATGCACTCTCTTGGCGTTCATGCACATGTACCAAGATAGAACACGCTGCGATTTTTTTTTGCGTATTTCACGCAATGAATGTTAGCAGCAACATGGGAGCCTATGGCTGTCACCGCACCTTTGTGTGAGCCTAGCCTTATACTAAAATGTGTTGCTCCCTGTGTTTATTCTCTCCTGAAACTGACTAAAGTTTCCTGCTCTGTTTCAGTCAGCTGTCGGAGCAGGTTCGGCGTCTGATTGACATACTGAAGTCTATGCCGGTAAATATCTGTCTCATCCTCCCAGCATTTCTGTAGCTTTATGGAACAAGGATCTGGTTATGATTTGTCTCTGTGTCTCTTCTCAGGAAAACCGCTTCCAGGAAGACTGGAAAGTAGTCACCATATTCATCGGCTGTAACGACCTGTGCGACTACTGCAAGGACAAGGTGCTTAGCAGAAAACCCTTGTTACCCGCCGCTCTGCCCTCTATCATGCAGACTGTTCCTTTATGGAACAGGGAAGGCGCCCTAATTAGAGTGGTTCACAAAAGAGCATTGACATTGCCATAACACCCAGCGCACATTTTGTAGACTTCCATAGAAAATCATTTCTGTCAAGAATCAAAGTTGAGAATGTCATAAGAAAATGTATCTGTCAGAATGTTTCCATGGAGATGCCGATCCCAGGGATTGTCATGTAAATGAACTGGAATCATTGTGTAATGAAAAGTTCTGCAGCTTTCTAATACATTTTGTTTTTCACTTTCTCCTATTCTTTAAAATCTCTGCTTGCTGTTAGTAAATGGAAACATTCTTCTTTATATCCAAAGGCTGCTTGAACTAGCCCTGCTCCCATAGTTGATTGGTTTGTTGCCAACAAGTACCTTTTGAATGGAACATGTGATAAAAGAATACATTGTATCATCCCTTTTTCAACGGGCGACAAGCGGAAAAAGGCCTGTACTCTCTGAGCAGTTTCTAAAATTTGGCTGAGGAGTCGTGTCACGGTGCCAATGAGTGCAGCACGCTCTTTGTAATCTTGTGCCCGTTGAAGGTATACAACAGGATCTGGAAGACTAATGGAATTAGGTGATCGTGACACCAGTGCCTGGATTAAGAGCGCTTTGTAGAGAAATAAGACTAACACACGTATGTAGGTAAATGACAGGCACACCATTTACTTTCAGGCTTGTGGTTGTCTGCATTATTCTTATGCACCAGAAATTGTGTATACAACTTGCATATATACTTTTAACACTTTGAGGGGGCAGCATCTGAGCTAAGGAAGAGCTATATAGAAAGAAAGGAAAATACCCTTTATAAACCCCACTAACAGTTTTGCAATTCCTGAAACACTGTGCTCAATTTTTCTTTAGTACTCTTAAACTTCTATGAAGATTCTATACTTCTTGTGTGAAGTTGTCGTCCGGTAGAAAGCAGCGCTGGCTTGAACGGACATCAAGTTTGGGCAAACAACCAGTTTCTCAGCATCCGGGTGATTTATGGGCTGCTGCACACAGGATTGCTTTAAAGTTTACATAACGAGTCTCTATGGCAGGTCAGAAGAGGAAAAGAAACTGGGTCTTTACATTGCTGTTAGTTTCCTCCGGTTCAATCTTGGGTCCTCTCTCCCCCCTCCGACTGAATGGCTTACTGCCTCACTCCATATGCCCTCAATACTCCTCTTCATTTCCATCTTCTAACACTGTTATCAATTTCTAAGTGCGCAATACAAAATGAACCCGAACCCCCACCTTTTCTCCATGCAGGGAGCCTGTGACAGCTCTGCTAACTAACTGATTTACGACAGTGCCTAAGACCTTAACTCTTTTGTTTCCTGACTCCCTCTTCTTATTAAGTGAATTCCAGCCAAGCTACACTTTGCTAAATGAACTGGTAGTTAGAACAGTTGCTCTTAACTTGCAGGTAAAGGACCTTTATCCTGTAGTGCCAGTCTGGGCCACTACACCTTCACTACAGGGGAGCTTTGTGCAGCTGCTGTGTGTAGGGAATCTGCCTGTTTACTATGAAAGGAGGTGGAGCACTCTCTAGATCTCTTTCGGCCGCCCACCTCTATTTACAGTAAATAGGTAGTTGCTTAAAGATTGAACAACTCCTGTTTACATGGGCTAAAAGACGCTTAATTTTTAGGTGAGCTAAAAATCAAGCGACTCCAACAATTGAGCAATTTTTTTGCTTAGTGCCTTGTCAGCGGCTGCTTGTACATGGGGCAACTATTGCCCGAATTTGCCGTTTCCAGCAACCATTCAGATGATAATCGCTACATGTAAAGGTTCCTTTACAGACAATGCTTCCTTTTAAAACAAATATGCAAATTAGCTCTCTTCCACAAGTAAGAAAATTAGAAAACTGTCTCACTAGTGCCATCTGTAGGTAGTTTCCCTGTAAGTCAGTGTCCTACCCATTAAAGAGCCTTGACCTCTCAACTGATGCATTGTAACGAACCTTCAGCTGTTAGAACAGGACAGATTGGTGTTAGGTTTTCAGCCTCAAGCTGTAAATAAGAATATTCCCATTTACTAACAGCAAACATATTTTATAAACGGTGAGCCTAAGGTGGGGAATCACATTTAGCAAATATTTATGTGAGGATGTTAGTGATGTTCTGCAGTGATGTAGTCCATGGGTCATCCACATTTGCACCGATGAGTGATGATATGACTTCGTCTCTATTACGTCCAGACGCTGTTCTCTGCAGACAGTTTCATCCACTACATGACCGAATCTCTGGATATGCTGCAGGAAGAGGTACGTCAAACCTGTCATGTGTGATACTGTCTGCTAAATCATTGTATCTAAGGCTATGTTCACATCCCGTTTGTGATGTATGTTTCTAGAGTATACGTTAAGCGAAGGCCATAAAGTGGATGTTAACAGAGTCGAACTATAATGTGGTGTCTTCTCTTCACAGCTTCCTAGAACCATTGTTAATGTAGTTCAGGTTTTCCATGTTCATCGCCTTCGACAGGTGAATGATCTGAGTTTGGGCTGCATCTTGCAAAGGTGAGGGCATCCATCAATCATTCTACACAGGGACTGCAGCTGAGACATCTTGTAACTCTTCTCGAAACTTTTAAGTTCCAGTGTGTCATAACATCTGGTCATGCCGGATTATGTAGATGCTAAAGCAGCATTATTTTTTCTCCAGGCATCTTCTGGTTTTGTCTCGTCTATGGTGAGGTTGATATTACCTCTACTTTGGTCTGAAGGGGCATGTAGCACCCTATAGAAAGCTCTGCCATAATGTGGGTGGCATTAAGTATTCTCTCAGCTGTACCTGTGACTTCATGGTTTCTACTGTCTATCATGAAGGCTTCAGTTGTTGTTTCTTCTTCTCTCCATGACATTTTCTGCTTTCTTCACCAGGACCTTCTGCTCTTGTGTAGTGCAACCTAAGGAGAATTCCCCAGAGCTGCTGGAGATTGTGGAGGTTAACCGGCAGTTCCAGGTAAAGGTCCCTTCATTATTTTATCCTTTATATAGATCACAGCAATGATAGATCCTTGTATACATGTGGTCAGTGCCAGGCGCAGCCCATTCTGGAGGAAGAACTGTGACCTGATAACAAAGTAGCATCTTGGTGGCTACCGCTCTTCCAGGTTGTCTAGGACTATGGCCATTATGGATAGATCTCTTAATCACATACAGGTTCTGTCCTGCCTCCCTTCTACATGTATAGTTTGGTTCCCTGTCCAGTTAGTGAAGTAGCTGTCTACTCCTATTGGTTCAGTGTTCTGGGGTTCTATATACGGCCAGTATCTTCATGTCTCTTCTACCACCAGGAGCGGCTGGAGAAGCTCATCCAAACGTCTGGAAGATATGATGGAAAGAAGGACTTTGCTGTGATTCTGCAGCCATTTCTGAAGGACGTTGAACCAGCATTTGACCAGGTGAGCGCCCAAGGCCAGTACAAGCGGCACACAAGGTCACAGAATGTTCACTGGTTTATGTTATAGCTGCTGAGACATTGGCCAATTTAAGATTACCTCACCCAATCAACAAACAAGTCCTCTAGTGGGTAGTGTCTGAATTATCAGTTAGTAGAGGACAACCACTAATGTGTCACATCTGGTACAACCAGGTTACACAATCAGAGGTGACTAGTTTCGGACATGAGAATGGAGCACAGTTGGAAGTAGGTAATACAAAGACATACAAATATTAACTGAGCTAACTATAACAAAGGAGGATTACAAGGACTGGAATTGCTAGAACTGGACTAGTTCCTCAAGCAGAGCGCTCACTCCAAAAAAGTGCAACCCCACTATGGAAGAGAGACTGGAACCAATTCAAGCCTGTCTGGCGACAATTGCTCTAACACCAAACCTCTAAGACTAAATAAATTAAAATCACAAAGCTGACTAATCTCTACAACTGAAAACTAGATTACCAATAAACTTTACTAGAGACACTTCAGGCATAGAATGTGGCATTAGCAGTATAACCAGCAGCCTCAGAGGAGCCAGACCAAATAGCACAAGAAAGAACCTGATCAACTGGCTGTGCGGACAATCATCCCAGCCAGCCCAATAGCAGAAAAAACTAAAAAAGTTACTGACTGACTGGCTGAGCTATCAGTCATCTCAGTAAATCTAGCAGGTAAACAGCAGAATAGATGACTAACCTTTAAGTGCCAATGTTGAGTGAAACATGTATGCGCCAACAGTGTACCAACGTGACTCAACGCTCATGTTCTGATGTCACAACCCGGTCTAACCTGGAAGTCACGATGCAGTCGATGCAGTGACATAATGGCTTCTAATACATTACAAATAGAGGTTGTCAGCTAAATTTTTACAGCCCTTGAATGAACTATAACCTGGATTGCTGTGTAAATTCTATTCTCAAGCTTTCTACTGCCTTTGCAGTGAGAGTATTGTTCTTCTTTGCACTTTTGGCTTTCTGTTTATGAAATGAACCAGGAAGAACAGAACGATCAGCAATAGGGTCCCTCCCAGCGTGACTGTTGCAGAGCATGGAGTTGTAGGAGGTCACAAAAAATGAATGCAAATAGTAAAAACCTATGATTCTGATAAGGGACTAAGCCACATAATTGACTAATCTCTGGGGGTGTCTAGCACAATCATCTTTTACCCTAAAGTCAGCATTAACTAGCATTAGCAGGTTGACTGCTGCGAGAAGGGTTTGCAAGAGCGCTCCTGGTGGACAAGCTCTAAACTGCACCAGCGACAGGTTATTCAGAAATTAACCTGATTCATATCATTAAAGACGTAATATACTGGTGATGAAAAATAATGGCGTCTGGTGCGACTGATTCTATCGCTGTTCTGCTACTAGTCTGTTGTTCTCTTCTACAGGAAGGCCATGTTGATTACTCCTTCTTCACTCCGGATTGTTTTCATCTGACCATCAAAGGTCATGAACAAATGGCGAAAGCATTGTGGAACAATATGGTAACTGTGTGATGCTTCTGTCATGTCTATGCTCTGTTCTCTGCTCATCACAGAAAGCTGTCCCAGTGAATGAGAATGGCTGAAAGATTTCCAAGCGAACAATTCATCTGCTTGTATAAAGAGGCGGCACGAGCGAACTCTGTCCTTGTTCATTCATGCAAATGAGAAGTGTAAAAGCACCCTAAAGGCCCATTTAGACACAAAGATTCTTGCTCAAAAATCACTAAAAAGACATCTTTTGAGCGATAATTGTTGTGTGCATTTACACGGCATGATGATCCCTCAAAATTTATTCAAACGGCAGTTTGAGTGACAGTTTTGAGTGATCAATTTGCATAAGCTGTTAAGTAACTAATTAGTTAGCTTATTGTGTAAATGAAGGCTCACGCTGTATGCAGAAGACAAGCTGGGACACTTGTCTTCTGCATACAGATGTTGTCTTTTTGGAGCGCTCATCTGGTATACAGCTGAGCACTCTGAGCGGGATATACAGAAGACAGCTGGACCGCTTGTCTTCTGCATACTTCTGGTGTGTTCTCCAAGCGGGATACCAGCTGAAACAATAGTATCAGCGGTATCCCGCTGAGAACTCAGCACGCAGCCCTGATAAGGCTCATCGTTGTCTTTTAGCAAGCTAAAAGTCAGCGATCGGCGAAAAGTGCACGACGGCACTGCAGTTTGAACACAACGATACACACTCAAAAGATGGAAATTGAGCGATGTATGAGCAAGAATCATTGTGTCTAAATGGGCCTTAAGTTTAGCAGCAGCAAGCTCAGGATGTACAGGATTTAGGGCAGATGATCATGGGCATAGGCGCATATATACTATGGGGACCTTTGCTGCGCAAATACGCAGAAAAAAATATTTTTTGCACAACTGAAATGCACACGCAAAATACGGAAATGTAAATGAACCCATTGAAATCGGTGGATTTTATTCTCTGCGTATTACATGTGCAAATACAAGCGTGAGAAAAAGGCCTAAGGCTGCATTCATACATGGTGTCTTTGTTGTGGTTTTTAATTGAGGTTCTTCTGCAATTAAAAACTGCATGCATTTTTCAAAACAACACATTCCATTTTTTAAATGCAGTTTTTAATAGAAAAATCGCAATTAAAAACCACAACAAAAACGCCATTTACGAACACAACCTTAGATGCACCCACTGATCTGCCTCTCCTGCTTTAAGCTGCACCTATTATTTATTATTTTGTCAGTTTGTCATGGGTGCGCTCTGAATCAGATTTCACCGTTATCACTAATGTTATTTGAGCTTTTTCTTTCCATTATTGCAGCTCCAGCCGGAAGGAGAGAAATCTCTCCTAATGACGTTCTCTGAAGATGTGAAGCTCCTGTGTCCTTCTGAGGTAATGCTGTGGGCAGCGATAGCCTAAACTGTTGGCAAACCTTCCTCCAGCACCCACAGTCCCTATAATGTCATCTGTGTAATGCTAATTTCACACAGGCGAGTGCGATATCAGGATGTCAAACTCAGGCCAATATCGTGCTCACCAATGTGCAACTTCCCTGCGGACGGGAGGCATATTTGTGTCAAAAATCCCTCGCATCACTTTAGGGAAGTAGCGATCCTTGTTTTCAATGGGAAATCTTGCATCACACTTGCGGGCACCTTGTACGCCATACAATGCTTTACCAGCCTCATTGAAAACAATGGGCGATGAGTTCCGAGGTAACGCCCAAATATAGGACATGCCGCAATTTTTTTTTTCCACACCATGATGTGGGAGACAAAAATCGCTCAAAAGATGGGGTTCATTTTCGTGCGTCTCGTAACAGACAAATCTGGCACGATTTTCTCGGACGTGTAAAAGCAGCCTATGGTAGAGTGATTGATGCTACTTGTTCAGAAGCTGCTGTCACTGATAACATTCTGAGGCTTCCCTTGTTATCCTTCACTTCTGCTTTTTTCTGGTACCTGTAGTCCATCCAGGTTGCCAAGGCTGTACGGCCATTACAATTAGGTACATTTGTTTTATGGCAGGACACCACAATGCCGTTTTACTACCATGGAGAGACATAATGAGGGGCAATGATCTTCTTACATGTGAAGTTTCAGATGTGTGCGATTGCCTAATTTACACTGTGACATGACAGTGGATTTGTTAGAGCTACAGCGGTTTGTGCCGCCATTTGCATACATGTCTACATCTGTCTCATCTCTATATTACAGGCTCATTCTTATATCTACACCAGGAGGATTGGGAGAACAACAGCTAGATCCAGTGCAGCCAGGAGCGCTGTAGTGATCATCAACCTCCTCTGCGCGGCGCTACTTCTACTCTGCATATAAGAAGAGGGAAGGAATCAGGATTTGCCCTTAATAGAAATGAAGAGAGAAATAAAATACATTTTCTAATTTATCAAAATGCAAGAAAACAAGAGACATTTACAGAAAGTGGATGTGGAATGTGAGAGAACTTTACTACTCATAGAATGGTAGAGTTGGAAGGGACATCCAGGGTCATCTGGTCCAACCCCCTGCTCAGTGCAGGATTTACTAAATCATCCCAGACAGACATTTGTCCAGCCTTTGTTTGAAGACTTCCATTGAAGGAGAACTCACCACCTCCTGTGGCAACCTGTTCCACTCAATGATCACCCTCACTGTCAGAAAGGTTTTTCTAATATCTAATCTGTATCTCCTCCATTTCAGTTTCATCCCATTGCTTCTAGTCTTTCCTTGCACAAATGACAATAGGGCTGATCCCTCTGCACTGTGACAGCCCTTCAGATATTTGTAGACCGCTATTAAGTCTCCTCTCAGGCTTCTCTTCTGCAAGCTAAACATTCCCAGATCCTTTAACTGTTCCTCATAGGACATGATTTGCAGACCGCTCACCATCTTGGTAACTCTTCTCTGAACTTGCTCCAGTTTGTCTATGTCTTTTTTAAAGTGGGGTGCCCAGAACTGGATACAGTATTCTAGATGGGGTCTGACTAAGGAAGAGTAGAGGGGGGTAATTACCTCACGTGATCTAGACACTATGCTTCTCTTAATACATCCCAGAATTGGGTTTGCCTTTTTGTCTAATGCATTACATTATACTCGTAATTCTCAATAAATATTTTCCTTAAAGGGCCAGAGCTTATAATAATGTTGGAAGCATTATAAGACAAGTGGTTGGTATCAGTCATATATGGATGTAAGTGTCTCATAAAGCAGTGTACATGGAGGCAGGGAGGTTCTACACTTTCTGGCACTATGCCCATTGAAGGATATTACAGTTAGCCTCACACCAGCTTGAAATGGCTGATAACAAAGATCAATAGACATATGCAATGGTCCTTCAGTCAGTCTACCCTTTGCCGTCAGATGATCATTAAAGGGGTTGTCCTGCGGCAACAAGTGGGTCTATACACTTCTGTATGGCCATATTAATGCACTTTGTAATGTACATTGTGCATTAATTATGAGCCATACAGAAGTTATAAAAAGTTTTATACTTACCTGCTCCGTTGCTGGCGTCCTCGTCTCCATGGTGCCGACTAATTTTCGGCCTCTGATGGCCAAATTAGCCGCGCTTGCGCAGTCCGGGTCTTCTGCTTTCTTCAATGGAATCTCTCGTGCAGGATGCCGGCTCCGTGTAGCTCCGCCCCGTCACGTGCCGATTCCAGCCAATCAGGAGGCTGGAATCGGCAATGGACCGCACAGAAGAGCTGCGGTCCACGGAGGAAGAGGATCCCGGCGGCCATCTTCACCGGTAAGTATAGAAGTCACCGGAGCGCGGGGATTAAGGTAAGCGCTCCGGTAAGCTTTCTTTAGGTCCCTGCATCGGGGTTGTCTCGCGCCGAACGGGGGGGGGGGTTGAAAAAAAAAAAAACCCGTTTCGGCGCGGGACAACCCCTTTAACCTTTCAACAAGCTTTGCATAAACCAATAGCAAAGGCGAATATAACAAACTTGGTAAGATATCTTATTCGGGAAGAATGGTTCCAATTAGCAGGCTCTCCCTCCTTCCTAAATCGCACACTCACTATGAAAAATTACTGAAAAATTACTAAAAACCCAACATGGGAAACAAGATGAACTAACCGCTCACTGACCGGCCAGGTGACATGCTGTCCGTAGAAGTGAAGCAAGTGAAGAGAAAGCAGAGATGTTGCTGTGGCTAATAGTATTTTACCGTCTCACAACTACTAAAATTACACTACACTGCTCAGTATGTCTCTATATTATCTTCCATCCTGCCTCTCGGCATCTGAGAGATGATGATAGAGGAGCAGAATCTCCTCATCTTTGTGCTAGGTATGATAGACATCACAGAGGTACATGAGATTTGGGATGGTGGAGACGCTGTGTCTTAGTTTCTTTGTCCTGTCCTTAGATGGTCACTGACTACTACTCCCTTGACATGTACCAGAGTGAAAACAGGGTATTCCTGACTGTATTGCTTGCTGGCTGTGATATTAGTCTAGTGCACCTCAAATAAACAGTCCAGGAAACAGGAGGGCAGGTTCAAACTTAGGCCTCATGTCCATGGACAAAATTGAATTGTGGAATCCGCGTGGTCAGCTGCGCAGATGATCCGCAGTTCAATATGCCCATAGACATACATTGGGCCTCCGCAGGTAATTAAATGACAGGATGCCATTTTATCCTGGCATGCGGATCGCACATGCGGGATTAAAAATTAAAAATATTAAAAAAAATAAAAATCGCATCATGTTCCATTTTCTGTGGCTTTCCCGGACGGACAACTTCCATTAAAGTCAATGGAACCCGTCCGCTACGGGGCACAGACCAAGCTGACACTGTGTCCGTGCTGCGGATCTGGGGAAAGCAGGACATTTGAAAAAAAAAAAAAAGAAAGCATGGCGCATGCATGCGACACGCCGCCTGCGTCCTGAGCACATCCGCCGTGCAGAAGAAAGAAGATCCAGCCACGACGGAGGAGACCCGCGCCGCAACCGGACAAGTGAGTAAATGTATTTTTTGGCCTCATGTTTGCGGCCCGGGTGGAATCCGCTACGGGATTCTGCACTGGGAAACCGTGCGTGCCTGTGGACATGAGGCCTTACAGTATTACTACAGCATGTGTCTACATTGCCATTTAGCATGTGTCCACGTAAGGTTTTTAATAAAGAACCGGTCAAGAAACAATGCCAAACAACAAGAAAACAAAAAGAAGTTCTTGTTGTTTGACATTGTTTTTTGACCAATTCTTTATTAAAAACCTTACGTGGACACATGCTGTAGTAATACCCAAATTTTCATTTATTTGCACAGAAATTTGTAATGTTTCCACTTCTGTTATACAGGGGCACTAGCTCTTGAAGTAAAAGTTTTTTTCAGTGTGGTGGCAGCAATTCTTTCTCCCCACTGCCTAGGGATTCCAGCACTTTATTCCCTGGCTGCTTACCATGGGTTCCTTTGCATACAAGCTCCTACCCCTGCACACTGCTGTCGCTGTACATCCATGATCTGGCTCCCACTGTCAGGTGGCTATGGTTGGATCTGCTGCACTCCGTTCTGCCGCATAGGTTTAGTTTCTTACCTTCTGTTCTAGAGTAACTTCTCTGCTTCTTCCTGGCACCGCTCCAGTGGGCCTCATCATCTGCACCCTAGACAGAGCGAATGCAGGATCTGCATTCTGGGCCAGCTGCTCTGCTCTACCACTCTCGGGCACTATCTTCACAATAATAGATGCCCTACTATACCCTCCCAGAGTCAACGCAGACAGCACTAACCGCACAATACACTTGACAGCACAATACGCTGCATGATTCACAATTTCACTAATTCCATATTGCAGTGTATTGTACAAGAAATCACTTGATCAAGCCCACTAGTGAGAAACTCTTTGGTGGGGGTCTGACAGGTGAGACCCTCACCGATTGCCAGAACTTGAGTCCTGTGTCCCCCTGTGTAACTGGCAATGAATGGAGCAGCAGTGCATATTCTTGGCCACCGCTCCATTCATGTTAATGGGACTGCCATACGTCATACACGTGCAGCAGATGTGTGCAGAAATTGTAAGGATCAGTTGTCTTGGAGAGCCGAAACTCAGCAACAGTAACTGCAATTGGAGAGGACCTTGATCGCAGCCATTAAAAATGTAGTTAATATCAATGGCCCATCATAGGGACGAGGCATCCTCTGTCACCCAAAGAGCTCACCTGCAGCAAGATGGCAGGTGGCTCTTCCTGCATGAAGACAATCTAAAACCAGGCCACCTCAAGCAGCCCAGAACAGGAGGCGGCGAGATGGGACAGGGTCAGGTGGAAGTTCTTGAGATAGGTGAGAGTGCTGCCCACCTCTAGACTTTCCATAGTCCCCAAGCCATAGCCGGTATCTGTGGACCAATTCCAAATAATTTGTCATAGAAATATGTTCTAAAATTGTGAGCCCCAACAATCTTCTGGTGAATGACCAGTCCTGTATAGAGATTACAGGGATCTTGGGCCAGATTAAACCATCTGAGGCATCACTCCAGACAACTCATCCCAACTCAACTGGAAATGGTTGTGCATATGGTACATGACAAAAGTAACCTGAAAGCAGATTATAAGCTAAAGTTTATGAAGAGGGGAGCGATCATGGATCAGTCAGTCAGTCAGTGGTCACATATAGACTAAAAAATGATCAGCAAGCTGAGAGAACGACTACATCTTATAGATGTTTAATACAGGTGATCAGCAAGCTCTAGCAGTACCATAGGAATTAATGGCATAGTAGTGAATTACCATGACCCACACTACAAAAGGGGCATTTCAAACCCACCTTCTCATGAACACTGTGGTTCCCAGTAGTCGGGCCCCCACAAATCCCCAATTATCACCTTTTCATGGTCATGTGATGGGTTGTCCCATGAAAATAATTTATTTCAAGGTCGCATCCCCTGGTATTTTTTGAAGCCAGATTTTAACTGGAAGGCAATAGAGAACTATGAAACTATGAAACATGCTATATACAGTGCAATTTATGTGGTGTATTTCCTCACTTGGGGAGAATTGTTTTTTCAGGCGTTTCCAATAGATTTTTCTAAAACACCTGTAAAAAATGCTTGCCAAAAATGTGGGACTGAAAAAAGCAACAACGGCAAGACTTTTGTAAAGAAAAGTGTATGAAATTCACAGCGTTTTGTTTTTACAAGCCTAAAAGAAAGCTGCAAAAATGGTTAAAGGAAACCTAAAAGGTTATTAACAGATTTAACACTTATCACCTATCCACATGATAAATAATAAATGCTTGATTATTGGGTGCCCCATCACTCTGACCACTGGTGTAACTATAGGGGATGCAGGGGATGCAGTTGCACCCGGGCCCAGGAGCCTCAGGGGGCCCATAAGGCCTCTCTTCTCCATATAGGGAGCCCAGTACTAGGAATAAACTATTATAGTTGGGGGCCCTGTTACAGGTCTTGCATTGAGGCCCAGGACCTTCAAGTTACGCCTCTGACTCTGACCCCTACTAATCATGTAAATAGGGGCCCAGTGCCCCTCCTTTTCCCCTCACTGCACCCCCTGAAATACAGAGGAGCTTAAAGGGGTTGTCTGAGATAAAGATTTTTTGTAAAAATTGTCCCCCCTTTAGTAAAGCGATCGACTGCTGAGCTCTGTCATTCCTGCCGCAGTCCCGTACATGGACTGCTGCTTGCAAACATTACGGCACTATAGAGAACCATAGCCACCAGCCTTGAGACTTGTGGGAGCTGGGAGAGGTGAATGTTTTACCCATGGGGTACCTGTTTTTACAAAATAAAAAAATTCTCAGACAACCCCTTTAAATGTTGAAAACAACCAAACAGGTGTGCTGTGTTCAATTCAACTGTCAGGGACCACTGAAGAGAAACAAAGTACAGCGCTCTGCAAGCCCAGGTAGACCCGTAAAGCGGAATGCAGTGACAGCACTCTCATTTAACTTCCACTCCCTTCAAGGTCCTGTAGATATGTGATAACTGTTCACTCAGGGAATACTCCTTTAAATGAAGGCTTCTCTCCTCTGAATGCTCATATTATTTATTCAAAGGTCACTTCCAGAACAGGTTCTCAGAACAATGGTTATCACAGTGCCAGTAACTCTGTCCTGTAGTTTCTAATGTCTAACACTAGATGGCACCAACGGTTAATAAGCGTTAGACCTCTTTAAGACTTCTGTAGTTTGGTCAATTTTGCTTTTAGTATTTGTAAGCCAAAACCAAGAGTGGAACCTACAGAGAAACTAAAATTATACGATTTCCACCTCTTCTGTGTTTTGGACTCACTCCTGGTTTTGACTTACTGATAGGCCTCATTCATATGACCGTATATGTAAAACACTGTGGGAGTCCTACAGCGTTTTACTAGTCTGTGTGAGCCGGCATAGACCGTGCATGGCAGTGAGTGCACCGCGCATGACTGTAGTCATGAACGCAGTCATGCGCATCATGCGCAGTGTGAATTTGTCTTTTTTTTTTAATTCCCTGCTCCGTCTTATAGTGGGGTTGCGTATGTATCCTCGCCCATAGACAATGTATTGCGTATGGACAGCGTTGCATAAGCTTTCCATAGAAAAGAATAGGGTTCCCACTGCGTGATATGCAAGGAAATACAGAAAGACAAAAGTACAAAAATTACAGAACCACGGTTACATAGTAATCAGTTGATGGAAACAATAGGGGTGAGGGTCCTGCTTCAACAAGCTTACATACTACAAGTAATGGGGTGATACAGAAGGTAAAGGGCTGGAGATGTGCACTGTATGGCAAGGTGGAGACTGAGGGATGCTATACACATAGATAATGGTCAGACATTAGCCATGTGATGGCAGAATCGTTATGACTGCAGGTGCCGGTTGCTTATGGCTAGCAGGGATTGCAGTCAATAGGTCAGGGAGCATGTTATCTGCCGGAGTACAGAGGGGTTTGTTTAGGGAATGCGGTATGCCTCCCTGAAGAGGTGCGTTTTTCGAGCACACCTGAAGTTCTGCGAGTCCTGAATTGCTCTGGTAGCCTTTGGTAGTTCGTTCCAGAGGACCGGTGCTGCTCTGGAGAAGTCTTGGAGGCGGGAATGAGAAGTTCGAATTAGAGAGGCACGCAGTCTAGTTTCGTTAGCTGAGCAAAGAGCCCCCGCTGGGTGATGGATTGAGATGAGGGAGGCAATATAGGGGGCGCTGCGCTGTGGAGGGCTTTATGGATGAGGGTAGGGAGTTTAAATTGTATTCTATATTTGATGGACAGCCAGTGCAGTGACCGGCACAGAGCAGAGGTGTCCGCGTAGCAGCTGGACAGGAAGATGAGCCTGGCTGCCGCATTCAGGATGGATTGGAGAGGGTAGAGTCTGGTGCAGGGGAGGCCGATCAGCAACGAGTTGCAATAATCAAGCCGGGAGTGGATGAGGGCAACAGTAAGCGTTGTTAACGTGTCTACAGTGAGAAAAGAGCGGATTCTTGCGATGTTCTTGAGGTGCAGCTGACATGTTCGGGCGAGAGATTGGATGTAGGGGGTAAATGATAGATCAGAGTCAAATATGACCCCAAGGCAGCGGGTATGTTGTCTAGGAGTTATGGTGGCGCCACACACTGAGATGGAGATGTCAGGAGGAGGTCGGTTAGTGGAGGGTGGAAATACCAGTAAGTTAGCTTTAGAGAGGTTTAGTTTTAGGTAGAGAGCGGACATGGTGTTAGAGACAGCGGACAGACCGTCGGTGATGTTTTGGAGGAAAGGTGCAGAGATGTCACAGAAAGAGGTGTATAGCTGGGTGTCGTCAGCGTAGATGTGGTATTGGAGGCCAAATCTCCTGATGGTTTGTCCAATAAGGGCTGTGTAGATAGAGAAAAGGAGGGGGCTGAGGACCGAGCCCTGGGGAACCCCAACAGCAAGGGGAAGAGGAGGGGAGGTAGAGCTAGCAAGGAGATGCTGAAAGAGCGGTCAGATAGGTAGGAGGAGAACCAGGAGAGATCAGTGTCCTTTAGGCCGATGGAGCGAAGCATACTGTGGAGGAGTTTGTGGTCAACAGTGTCAAATGCTGCGGAGAGATCCAGGAGGATCAGTAGGGAGTAATCGCCCCTCAATTTGGCTGATGTTTTCCCCCAAATTTCAAGAGTGAGGATGTATGTAAATAGTTAGGAAAGCTCAGAGAAGAAATTGAGACAGAGGAAAGAAGGGGCTTTATTTTGAACAACAGCGGTCCTTTCTTTGTGACATAAATAATAAAGATTGGCTTATTGCTATGGCTAAGGCGAAGAAGGGGTTAACCCATAGTGAGGCAGAAAAAGGATTGACCCACAGTGTGTCCGAGACCCAGGATGAGGTGACTGAGGACGCACCTCAGGGTTGGAGGCAGGCAAGGCAGCTCTCAGTGCAATAGAATACCACTTGGTCAAGGAGCCTTACCTTCTATCACAAAAACTGGGCCCAATTTAGCTGGTAAGGAAAGTGACATCAGCTAAGGAGGGAGATTGATGGAGGGAATTAGACGCCTGGAATCGCCCACCAGAAATCTCCAACTGTCATCCTTTGGAGGCAAACTAGGCGAGGATACAGAGATCTCCAAAAGAAAGAAGAAAAAGAAGTCTGCAGAGGAGGTGAGGCTTGTTTATGTACCCTTCCCAGAGTATTGACCCTAGCGACCATTAATGTTGCTAGTATTAAAGGGGTTGTCTCGCGAAAGCAAGTGGGGTTATACACTTCTGTATGGCCATATTAATGCACTTTGTAATGTACATCGTGCATTAAATATGAGCCATACAGAAGTTATTCTCTTACCTGCTCCGTTGCTAGCGTCCCTGTCTCCATGGCTCCGTCTAATTTCGCTGTCTTCTTGCTTTTTTAGATGTGCTTGCGCTGTGCGGTCTTCTCCCCTTCTGCTTGGTCCAGGCACGAGCGGCGTTCTGGCTCCGCCCCCTTCTACGCATCATCACGTAGCTCCGCCCCATCACGTGTGCCGATTCCAGCCAATCAGGAGGCTGGAATTGGCAATGGAATGCACAGAGCCCATGGTGCACCATGGGAGAAGACCCGCAGTGCACCATGGGAGAAAACCGCAGTGCATCCCTGGGAAAGGATCGGCGGCCATCTTAGGGAGAAAATTTTTTAAAGTCCTTATTTCGTCGGATCGGTAAGTAGCAAGCGGTTTAAAAACCGTTTTACTTTGCTATTTTATGCCAGGGGGGTGACAGGGGGAATGGGGTAAGGTAAAATTTTGAGGTTTGCCGCGAGACAACCCCTTTAAGTCAGATGCAGCTAGATTTGTGGCTTTTGATTTTCTCAGCATTGTTCAATCCAAAATTTTATTTTTGCAGGTGACCAGACTGCCAGATTTGGTGGCCGTACATAAAGCAAAGCAGGAGTGGAGGCACGGGTCTTCCTATTGGTCCTTTTGTGACTGAGCTGTAAAGCGGAGTGGCAGTCCTTTTTAAGATTGCCCAGGTTAAATGCATATAAGTGCATACAAATTAGAAATGAGAAGGTACCCGATCTTAGATTTTCTCAGGGGACAAGAACTTTGGCTCATTAACATCTACAGTCCCCAAAGTAAGTGGGACCAGAAGGATCTCTTTATAAGGATCAATAATTTTCTTTTTACAAGTCGGCGGGCGGACTTTGAAGGGGACTGAAATATTGTGTAGGCACCTGAAGGGTAAAGTGTAAATCGCACCAAGACACTTAGTCTGGGTGAGATAGAAGTCCAGTCCAGAACTTCTTTGTGGGTCCCAGTCAGCTCAGGTGACATCACTGTGCTCATTACTGGGGCATAATAGACTGCAATACCCTGCAGTCATGGTCAGAGAACACAACTCCAGTGTGGACTCCTGATCATCCTTGCTGAAAAGACTGCTGCCAGTAGTTTTAGATCATAGGAAGAGACTATTCTGCCAGCACCCTTAGGGGTGCATTCTCCGTCAGTGAGCGCTAAGGGGACTGTGTGATATGCTGTACACGTGTGCTGTGCTGTTATTTACATCTGGAACCTATGTTATCTGAATCTACAAATAAAACTGAAGTACGTTTTACGGACTTTTTGCGCCAGTGTGTCATTGCCGACCCGACCCCACTCAGACATTGCTACAATTGTCATGAGGCTCCAAGATAGAAAAGGTTCTAGGTGCCAGCTTACTTATGACACCATCATGCTAAATAATATAGTTAGTGAGGGTCGTCTGATGGATGTCCACATAACGCGGGGTTAACCTTTGTTAAAGATAGTGACTGTAGGTCCAGAATAGATAGGTTTTATTTAAAGGAGGAACCTGTCTCCTCACCATTATCGGTAGTGGAGGTAGAGTTATCCAATCACTGTCTCACTGTGTTTCCCAGCGGCCCATCGGATTGGCAGAGGTTTGTGGAAGCCGAATCTGTCACTTCTGGAAGAAGCGGAAATTAGGTGATCCTTTTGAGGTGTTTCTTCAGAGCCAGGAACCACTTCTGGGCGTATGTAGCAGTAAGTCAGAGTGGTGGGAGATGTTCAAACATCGGAGGGCGAGGTTCTTCCATCAACTCTCTGAACTCAGAAGCCTTAACAGTCAGCGTCAAATCAGAGCCTGGAAGAGGAAACTGGAACATCTTGTCTCGACTCAGGGTAGCCGTGAGGCAATGTCTAGTGTAAAAACCTTGTTTAAGAGATGTCAGTATGATATCTTTGGTTTCTAAGAGGGACTTTGGGAAGTTCCGCTTGCCAGATCCTTACAGAAATTGTAAGATGTCAGTAAATTGTAAAATCTTAACAAGACTGATAGTACAGGATTCTTGAAAAGGTACTTTAAGCCGTTTGTTATGTGTTCACGATTGCTTCCTTCCTCAGGTATTGTAAGCCATTGGTGGGGGTTGGGATGGACCTGGTGGTGCCAGAATCTGCTCTGATGGTGGTAGCTTATGCAGATGATGTCACTATCTTTGTTTCCTTGCAAGAGTATGCGGAATGGGTCATGACGGAACTGTATCGCTACTCGGAGTCTTCCAGATGCAAGATCAACCAGGAAAAGTGTGAGAGTCTCTGGCTGGGAGGTGGGGATCCTGATTTTGATCTCCTGGTAACTCTTCTAGAGCCCCAGAACTAAAGTACTAGGTATAGAATTTGACGAAGGTAATTACCCTGACAACAACTGGGACAGCAGACTGAAAAATGCCGCCCAGAAGGTAGATCAATGGAAGGGTTGGTCCTTGACCCTGAGCGAAACCTCTTTAGACGCAAGTCTATAGCCTGTTTTTCCAACTGTTATGGGGGAACATGTTTAACCTAGTCAATAAGGAGGTTACTTAGCGTACAAGACTGGCCAGGTTTGGTATGGTCAAACCCAGCAGTATTCCTAGTGATACCTTTTTTAAAAATCAATATTGCCAACCTCTAACCAGAGAGGGTTCCTCCATTGCTATCCTCCTGTAAGCAATGCTTTCAGCCTTTCCTTCAGAAATGGGATACTGAGTAACTAAAGGACCTTCATAAGGTGCACAGACATCTCACGGCTTATGTTATACCGATTCTGAAGGGTATATGCTGTTCGGGTCTGGCTATGTGGGAAATCAGGATGCTGACTTGTTTTATGAGGTAAGTATGGTTTAAAAGGCTTGCAGAAACCGAACGTGGGCCAGGCCTTGAGAATGTAGACTCTTCTTGTCCTTAGGTGATTAGGTATGTAATGTTGATATAGTGTTTCTTTCATATTGTAAATTAGTTTGGGGATGGGCTATACTTAGGTGGTGTTTTTTTTTTAAATTTTGAAGTCGATCAGGGGTTCTGGCGTATGAGAGAGTTGAATTTATTTTCAGTTTATCGTAAAGGGATATAATTATGTGTGTTTGTGTGTGTGTAATATATATATATATATATTTTATAGTGTGTGTATGTGTGTGTGTGTGTGTGTGTATATAAATGTTGATAATTATGTATATATCTACCAACCCTGGACCCAACTGATGCTGCCAACTACCGACCCATCTCAAATCTCCCCTTCATCTCCAAAATACTAGAACGCCTGGTCTACTCCCGCCTTACACGCTTTCTCTCAGACAACTCACTCCTCGACCCCCTCCAGTTTGGCTTCCGCTCTCTACACTCAACCGAAATTGCCCTTACAAAAGTATCAAATGACCTGATGATGGCAAAGTCGAGGGGTAACTACTCCCTACTAATCCTCCTTGATCTCTCTGCTGCATTTGACACTGTCGACCATAACCTCCGCTCTATTGGTCTAAAGGACACTGCTCTCTCCTGGTTCTCCTCCTACCTCTCTGACCGCTCTTTCAGTGTCTCCTGTTCTGGCTCTATCTCCGCTCCACTTCCTCTCGCTGTTGGGGTACCCCAGGGCTCGGTCCTTGGTCCCCTTCTGTTCTCTATCTATACTGCCCCAATTGGACAAACTATCCACATATTCGGCCTCCCATACCATCTCTATGCTGACGACACCCAACTATACACCTCCTCTCGTGAGATCTCTGGACCATTCCTCCAAAATATCACCGACTGTCTGTCCGCTGTCTCTAACACTATGTCCTGCCTTTTTCTCAAACTAAACTTCTCTAAAACGGACGTCCTTATCTTTCCACCTTCCAACCAACCTCTCCTCAACATCTCCATTCCAGTGTCTGGCACCATCATAACCCCCAGACTGCATGATTGGTGCCTTGGGGGTCACACTGGACTCTGACCTCTCCTTTACCCCCCATATCCAATCTCTGGCCCAAACGTGCCACCTGCACCTCAGAAATATTGCTAAAATACGTCCGTTCCTAACCACGGACACGCTAAAGACACTCGTGGTTGCCCTCATCCACTCCCGGCTTGACTACTGCAACTCGCTACTCATCGGCCTCCCCTGCACCAGACTCGCTCCACTGCAATCCATACTAAATGCGGCAGCTAGGCTCATTTTTCTATCCAGTCGTTACTCAGACGCCTCTGCATTATGCCAGTCGCTGCATTGGCTGCCCATCCACTGCAGAACTAAATTTAAACTTCTCTACCTCACTCACAAAGCTCTGCATGGCGCTGCGCCACCATACATCGCCTCCCCCCTGTCAGTACACCACCCAGCCCACTCACTCCGATCGGCTAACACACTCAGACTTAACACCCCTGTAATACGAACCTCACATGCTCGCCTCTAGGACTTCACCAGAGCAGCACCCATCCTCTGGAACGCTCTACCCCAAGGCATCCGGACAATTCCCGATGCACGAAATTTCAGACGTGCCTTAAACACGCACCTCTTCAGGGAAGCATACCAAATCTCCTGACCTAGTCCCCCGCCCCTCCCTATGGCACCCCACCCAGTTTGCCTTTTAATAATTGATCTGCACATGAAATTCCCTATTGCCTGTGTTCCCCATGCCTTGCTCCCCCCCCCCCACCCTTTGCCCCTCCTGTACCACTCCAACCCATTTGTGTTAAACCCAATGTACCTCACATTGTAATTGTTGTATTGTTTTGCATTTATTCGTGCCTGAAAGCGCTGTGGAATAAGTTGGCGCTATACAAATAAAGTTTATTATATTATTATATATTATAGTTTGGGAAGTGGACTGATGTCCATTTCACTTTAGGATTATTTTACATGTATTAAAAATTAAAAAACAGAACTTTCTCACTTAAGTTTTTTTGTTATAAGCAAAAACAGACCGGATGTGTTATACATGTATATAGTGTTTACTGTATATATTGTGAATATTAGTATGTGATTGGATGAGCAATATTATTTAAGGGTGTGACATCATTGTGAGGATAATTATGTGGTTGTATATATATGGGTATAGTGTTTTATTTTTCTATTTAGGTTAATATTTTATGTATATATTGTGGTGTTTATTATTTGGGCTGAAAGAGGGGCTATTGTATATTGTGTGTATATAGTCTATGGTTGGACCAACACTACTTGTGTATATAAAATGGGAGAAAAAAAATCTGTTTAGTGTACATACTGTTTAGTTTATTTTGCTGTAATGCATGCATTGTTATACTGAAGACATTCTTTATGTTCTGCATTTTTACTGTGTTTGTAATTTTTTTTACATATTGTTTTTATTGTTATGTTTTATATTTCTTCAATAAAAAAGATCTACAGGATGTAACTCAGGATCAGTACAACATAAGCAGTGTAATGCATGAATGTACACAGCGACTCCACTAGCAGAATACTGAGTGAAGCTCTGGAGTACAACACAGGATGTACCGTAACTCAGAATTACTACAGTATAAATAATGCATCTACACAGTGACTCCACCAGCAGGATTGTGAATGTAGCTCTAGGGTATACTTATGGCGAGTTCACACACAGCAAAAGTGCTGTGGTATGTGAGTCAAACTTCCGCAACAATGTACCATACAATGTAAGTGAATGAGGTTTCAACAAATCCCATGTACTTACAGCAAAAAAAAACAACCCTGTAGCGCCAGATCGGGCTTGCCGCGGATTGGAAAATCTGCAGCATGACTATTGGTTGCAGAAACGCGTCCGATTTAATCACAGAATTCATTCACTGCAGTGCAACACATCAAAGTGTGACAGTCAGTGAGTCTGACGGGTGTCACATACCCCGAATCACACTCAAATTTCAACCAAATCAGAGTCTAAAATCAGACATTTTATTGTGCATCCAAAGTTGCCGTGCAGCCAAAGCCTTAATAAGAAAAAGTGACATCCAGTCTTCTGTTTGTACTAGCTGCATTAAATGTCACGCTACCATCAGCTAGTACAGTTCCACAACATTGTGCCCACTAAGGGTTAAAGCACCAGCCCGTTATCCAGATGTTGTAATGTGACCAATCAGAGAGTAGTCAGGAGGAGCCTGTATGTTCCTGTCTCTCTGGCATAGAAAACTCAGCTGTTCCTGGAACTGCAGTTCTGTAGCGAGCCTCCCTGGACCTCATACCTCACTGCACCCCTTAATCTTTTCACTCAGTAATCACTGCACCCCATGATTATTGCACCCATAATCACCGCAGCCTCTGATCACTACATCCATGGTCATTTCATAATATTAATATTGCACCCCTTGATAACTGCATCCCTGGATCGTATACTCTGTGGAGCCTGCAGTTGGCTGCTGAGAGGAGTCGTCTGTGTGCATAGAGTCAGGTATGGTGTGATGTGTGTAGCTGTTGGAATACCTTCTGCTCTATTACTACAGTAACCCATTGCCTTTCCTTGCTTGTAACTCATCTCTGACCATCTCTATAGTAATTCTACGGTTGGGCTTAACCTGTGATATGAAGGTTGCATTCGTTCTGCGACATCGCAGCCAATGATTGACAATGGTGTTGCCCTGCAATCACTAAAACACCACAGTTGCAAAAAATTCTCACATAGTTGTACGAGGGGGTGCTGATAAGTATTGAGCCTTACCCAGAAAAAATTGAACTACGAAGCTGAAACTTGCATGCTATTCTACATATTCCCCCAGGATGTCTCTGCACTTGCAACATTTCTCTTGCAGTTTTTTAAGTCCCTGCAAATAGAATTCTTCCGACTTCTGGTCAAACCACTCATTTGCAGCATAAGTTGCCTCAAAAACACTCCCAAACTGTTGTCCCTTTTGGATTTTTTTTAGATTGTGGAACAGAAGGTAGTCAAATGGAGCCAGGTCGGGCAAATAGGGTGGATTGGGCATCAGCTGGAAGCCTAAGGTTATTTTTGCAATACTGGCACCTGCAGTGCGTGACTGGGCATTGTCATGCAAAAGGATGACACCTTTGGAGAGCTTTCTTCAAAATTTTTTCTTAATATTTTGCCTCAGCTTTGTCAATAACGAACAGTAATATGTCGCATTGATGGTTGAACCCTTTGGGAGGTAGTCCACTAGCAGAACTCCCTTCTTAACCCAAAAAAATGGTTGCCATTTGCTTCTGCGCTGACCTTTGCACACGGAACTTCTTTGGCCTGGGGGAACCACTGTGCCTCCATTCCTTAGACTGTTCCTTTGTCTCTGGTTCATAACAGTAGATCCATGTCTCATCACCAATCACCGATTTGTCCATGAAATCTGACTCATTTCTTGCAAAATGCTCCAGAACAGCCACCAATATCTCCTCTTCTGTTCGGTTGTCAAAAGTTTCGGGATCCACTTGGCTGTAAGCTTTCTCATTCCCAAGTCACTGTGGATAATGGCACCAACTCTCTCATGTGATATCCCCAAATATGTAGCAATACTTTTGGCTGATATTTGGTGACCATGTTATGGATGGCTGTCACATTTGCAGGCAAGGAGACAGAGACAGGCCTTCCACTCGGTTTCTCACTTTCAACACCAAAATGGCCAGTTTTAAAATTTATAACCCAACGTTTAACTGTTGCATATGAAGGGCCATTGTCACCCAAAGTTTGTGACATTTCATCATGGATCTGCTTTGCACCTTTCCCTTGGAGAAAGTTGAACTTGATTATGGTCCTATGCCCTTCCACACTGAATGTCTTTGGAGATGCTGCCAGGTTCACTTTGGACCGGAAAAAAAAGGTAAGTTAAAATCATAGTTAGTGGATGTTTGCATCATTGAATATAGACAAGTACACCCTGTAATTTATAGCTTCCTAGCTCAATTTTTTCTGGGTAATGCTCAATACTTATCAGCACCCCCTCGTATTTTGATTGTAAGCGGCTTTTCTAGCATAGACATCAATGTAAGTACATGCACCTGTGAGTTGCTTTTGACCTTTCTGTGATTTAACTATTTTTTTACCAGCCACATCGCAGCTCTCAAACAGTCATGTGACAGAAAGTTGCAAACTTTTTTTTTGCGCAACATGTGTAGCCCAAGCCTTAAGGGGTTGTCTGAATTGTACCATCTCAAGACAACCCTTTCCTTGTGCACTAAGGATCCGTTTACACCGAACAATATATTGTTTGAATGAGCGAACGATGTCAGAGTACTCTTATTCGCTTGGGCAAATACATTGTTGGCTCATTCAAAAGAGAAGTCATTCGCATTGCTGTATAAGTGAATGACAACGACTAAATGATTGGTATTTAAATTGAGCAATTAGTGAACGAGCCAATGATGATTTTTAGTCCAGCATAAAATGGACAATGAACAAAAATTGAACAATTTATTGTTCGTTTCTCGGTCATTGGCTGCGTTTAGACTCAACAATTATTCACTTTCGCTCATTTGTTATACAAATTGTCCTATACACGGAACGATTATTGTTCAAAAAAATCGTTATATACTCACCTCTCCCCACTTCTGCTGTGTTCTGCGACTGTGCTCGTTCCCCTGCTCTCTGTTTACAGCTGCAGTCCCGCCTGGTTTACGGGATGTCACATTGATCACTGAGCTCTGTTATTGGCTATATCCCCTATAACAGTGGTGGTTAACCTATGACAGGCGTACCAGAGGCGGCACGCAGAGCAGGTGGCTGCTCATCACTGTACTGATTACTGGCTCGGGTGCTGCAGCTCCCGTAGGTAATCACACTTGCAGTGCTGATCCGGCGCACACTCTGACATCAGTGTGCAGCCGGGATCCTCCACCCCTGAGTCCTTCCTTCCTCAGTTCCGCAGGAGAGAAGACAAGGGAGGAAATGGTCCGGGCACGCACACTGACGTCAGTGTGCACCTGGGCTTAGCGCGAGCAGAGGAGGGGTGGCGCTGACAGCAAGGAGAAGGTAAGTATATTGCTTGGCGTTAGGGGTTGGGGTGGACTATTACTACTGGGACTACTGAAGGGGTTAATACTACTGGGACTACTGAGAGGGATTAATATTACTACTGGGGCTACTGAAGGGGTTGATATAACTACTGGAGCTGCTGTGGGGAATAATATTACTGAAGGGGTCAATAATACTGGGGCTACTGAGAGGGGTTAATATTACTACTAGGCTGCTGAAGGGGTTAATATTACTACTGGGGCTACTGTGGGGTATAATATTACTAAGGGGGTTAATAATATTACTGGGGCTACTAAGAGGGGTTAATATGACTACTGGGGCTACTGTGGGGAATAATATTACTGAGGGGGTTAGTAATATTACTGGGGCTGCTGAAGGGGTTACTATTACTACTGGGGCTGCTGAAGGGGTTACTATTACTACTGGGGCTGCTGAGAGGGGTTAATATTACTACTGGGGCTGCTGAAGGGGTTAATATTACTACTGGAGCTACTGTGGGAAATATTACTGAAGGGGTTAATAATATTACTGGGGCTACTGAGAGAGGTTAATATTATTACTGGGACTGCTGAGAGGGGTTAATATTACTGTGGCTGCTAAGGGGGTTGCTATTGTTACTGAGGCTATTTTGGGGGACACAATTACTACTGAGTCCACTGTTGGGGGTCACTATTACTACTGAGGCCACTATGGGGGTCACTGTTACTACTGAGGCCACTCTTTGGGACACTATTACTATTGGGACTGATATAGGGGACACTATTACTACTGAGGCCACTGTGGGGGTCACTATTACTACTGGGGCCACTATGAAGGATACTATTAATACTGAGGGCACTGTGTGTGTGGGGGGGGGGGTCACTATTACTACTGAGGGCACTGTGGGGGGTCACTACTACTACTGAGGGCACTGTGGGGGACACTATTACTACTGGGGCCACTGTGGGGGTCACTATTACTACTGGGGCCACTGTGAGGGTCACTATTACTACTGGGGCCACTGTGGGGGTCACTATTACTACTGGGGCCACTGTGGGCTGCTTTGCACATGGCAACATACTTCAAGCTAACAGGGTATGTTTACAAAAAACAGCGGAATGTCCATAGCGGAAATTTCCATGGCAATTTCTGCATTTAAAAACCTGTCAAAATCCTCACTATTGTATGGAAGTTGACAAGAAATCAGTTGCGTATCCACAGCTGAGTTCATACTATGCGGCGCCCCCCCCCCCCGCCCCCTCCTCATCTCCTCCAAGGGCTTCCTGCTGTCAGCACTCCCTGGATTCCGGTTCCCAGCTGATAAGGTGAGGAACTGGGAATTGGGTAGCACTGACAGCAGAAAGCCCACGGAGGAGGTGTGGGGGAGCACTGCATAGTATGAAATCAGCTGCAAGTATACAACTGACTTCCAGTCATAATCCATACCAATGGTACTCCAGGGCTCCAGCTAGGACATAAAACACAGGGTGTTCCTCTCTGTTTATTCTGAAATGGCCCTGTCCTTTTTATAATGACCGTAAAAATCATACGTCGCGATAAGCCCCGCCCCCTGACACGTTGGCACTTTGCTATAAATGAGTGGGTTTTCAGTTGCAGTTTGGGCATTCTGTCTCTAAAAGGTTTGCCATCACTGCCTTATAACATCACTGCACTGCACTGCACTGCAGCTGTCAACAGAGAGCAGAGCGGAGGACCGAGCGCCATTGTGGGACACAGCAGGATCGGGGAGAGGCGAGTATATAACAGTTTGTTATGTTACTGTATGCGGAAGGTGTTATCCAGAGATGATACAATTTGGACAAACACCTCTAAGCCAGCTTTGGGCTACATTTCCACAAGTGAGAATGATATGGGACCAAGAAATCTGTCCCAAAGCTGAGCCCATCAACATGCGTTTTAACAGCGGATGCGAGGTGTTTTTCATGCAAAAGCGCCTTGCATCATTTCTGAGATTGTGCTCGTTTCACACAAGTCGGAGTATCGGCAAGTGTTTCCCATTGATTTCAATGGGAAACATCACATCGCACTTGCGTGCACATTGCAAAGCCTGCAATGTGTTTGACTGTCCCATTGAAAACAATGGGTGATGCGTTCTGAGGGGCGCAAAAGAAATAGGACATGCAGCGTTTTTTTTTACCTTGCAGCATCGCTGTGAGGAACAAAAAAATAAAAGCCGCACGTGTAGGACTCCATTCAAAAGAATCGAGTTCATAGTCGCGCTCGTGTGAATGCAGCCTTACTGAGCAGATCAGTACTTTGCCACTAGACATAACAAATATTTCACAGCAGCACAGAGGATTACATTACACCCAGTATCTACACAGCAGCAGAGGATTAGGATTACCCCCTCAGTATCACATTGCTCTGTGCTGTGATATTACACTACTGAAGTGAAGCAGATATTGGGGTCTCATACTCAACCCCCAATAAAGTAGTAGAAGCCTATGCTGGTTGTGCCTTATGCCTCTTGTTCCAGTTCCCCACAGGTGTGAATACATAATGCCAACAGGTCATTGTACCTATGAGGCTGCAGCGCGGGCATCTAATATGATCTACAGAGGTGCCGGCTGACCTTTCACTGCTTCTCTCTCCAAACTTCAGATCCTAAATTTAGATTGTGTGGTGTAAACATTGTAACTTATCTGCTGTTTATAGAGCGAGGGGGATATATCCTCCTGCGGCCCTGAAAGCAGGAAATACCAGCACAAGCTGGCACCAAACACAGGATTTTAGTCCCATTATATACTATTACTCGAGCCGCAACTCACAGATATGGAACAGGAGTAAGTGAAATTCAGGAAAATTTCTGAAAATTCGGGCTCATTCACATGGGCGAATGCAGATTTTGATCCACGAATACACTGCATAATCATAGGTCAAACACTGCGTATTCAGTGCGTATGTGACTCGGGTTGAGGGTTTTTTTTGTGTCCGTAATTGCTGCATATTAACTCTTGCGGGGGGAAAAAAACGCAAGCAGGGCCCATTGATGATTTGTGCGGATATGCAGTGAATAAGCATGTATCATACGCATTTGCACATTCCCATTGACTTCAATAGGCTATTTCAGTCCGTAATACAGACCAAGATAGGACATGCTGTGTTTTTTTCATGTAACCAGAAATCGCGTGAAAAAAAATACACACGTGAAATCAATGGGTTATATTCACTTCATATTTACACCTATGTGAGCCTTTTTAGTTTTAAATTCTAATTATTCACATAATGGACCATAAAGCTGTTTATCTGCCTTTTCCCCAAATGTTGTGTGGCTACTGCAACCTATTGCTTCCTGCCTTTAGCCACTTCAGGTTGATGAGAGGTCGACTAATGTTCTTTAATGGGATAAGTCACATGAAATACTGAAACCTCCTCACCCCCAATGATGACTACTTTGTGTCACATATCTCCAGTGCTGATTTAATAGTGGCAGGGCCAGCAGGACCCGAACCCTCTTTAGGCACAGGCCAGAGGGCTTACATCTCAGCGTCTTGGGACATACCCTTGCAACCCTCTCTATACTTAAAGTTACAACGTTCCAGTTCTGGCCTGTTCAATCGCCTGTGCTGAGGCTGGTGCTCTTTGCATTGGGAACCAGATCTGTACCGCCAAGGCATACATTTGGATGTGCATCCATCCACAAGGATGATGTGGTGAGTTGCGCAGAAGCGATGCCGGCAGACCGGTTTGTTTAACCCTTTCCAGTCCACTGTCTGACACCGGAAGACATTATGATTTAAAGCTGTACACCTCCAATGTTGGAAGACATCCATCGGGGTCCTCATACTGTATATTGCCAGCCTCTCTGCTGTCGGAGGCTATTGAACGTTTCACCTCATGCAGTACTGGCTTTAGCCAGCATATAGCGCCGTTGTATAATGGCAGAAAAAGAGTAAGCCCCCTAGGAAAACCAGGATACAAATTGGATTGGAAAGGGTTAATATTGCAATACTCAACTTGTTTTCTTCTTTCGGAATGCGCACTCGGTACAATGTCTCTCTCGGTGCCATGGAGGCAGAGGATGGCCCAGAGGTGGGGATCTGGGATTTTCCTCCAGACACTTCTTCGGCATTGTAGAGAAAGACTTAACCAAGAGGTTTGCTTCCTTCTACCCAAGACGCAGAGCTTGCTCCAACATGTCCGCACAGTAGCGTAACTTGGACATCACTGCGCCACCAAGATGGTACCCATACTTCTTCCGCTTCCAGCCTCCTGCTCTAAGCCACCCTTTACATATATTTTTAAAGAAACATACATGGAAATGTAATGTATAACTGGAGCCCCCTTACATGGAGAACCTCCAGAGACATTTACATCCATATGTGAGAGTGATATCAGCGGATCCTCTTAGAACGCTCCTGTACTGTTACAAGCTGCGGACTGCAGAGCAGTTCCTATTTCAGCTAAATCATATTATTAATGTTCACTTATTATGCATCAGTTATATAACATGCTACTGGCCCCTATATAATGCATTACTACATTGTGATTTTTTTTTGCCATTACGTAAGATTTTGCTGTAGGGAAGTCATTTTCCGCAGCTAGTATGATCCTGTCGGTATTCCGCCTTCTTACCCTCCTTTCAGGATAATGAACAGTTACTTGTCATGTGAGAACTCATCAGATCTAATAACCATACATGTGTTCAAGATGCATCAGGTGAGTCATGGTGAAGCTGGCGTCAGGACTGGCACGTCTGGGCACAGAACCTGCACCTAGGAGTAGAGTAACTGGCGGGCGCCTGAGGTTTAGACTGAGGATCCTCATTTGCTGACATTAAACCAGTGGGTAAGAGGTATAAGTAGCGTCTATACCTAACAAGATACATTTTACCTTTTAGGTTTGAGATTTTGGTTCAAGTCATTGAAAATAGTAAAATTAGTGTCTGTCATGGCTTAACCCATATCACTACTTCTCACACCAGGGTCTGACATACCTGTAAACCTCTCACCCATTTCTTTATTTTTATATTTTATTTCTCCCTTTTGGTGCAGTCAGTTATTGTGACTGTAACGATCAGGTAGTACGTGCCCATGTTACAGGTTACAAAATGGCGCTGCGGTGACAGAACAGAGACGGAGGCGGCACATCCTTTTTTTATCAAAAATAAATGTGCTGAACCAGAACAGTATAAGTGAGGTTTTGCTCCTTAGGAGGGCTCTGGTACTTGAACGTTGCATAAAATGGCACATCGAATTATACTACTTCATACATAATTCTCAGGGTACATCACCATTACAGTCCTTTCCAGCCAGGCTGCAACAAGTCACCTGACACTATTGTTACATTACTATACATGTCTGGTGCCGACCCTCATCTGTAACCTAGACCTTTACCACCCAGGTAAGGCTGCGTCTTTTTCGCACTAGTTGACGCCACCATTTATTAATTTACCTACAGTCTTCCCCTGCTATGTACACTTCCTCCCCAGATGCTTGTTACACCCTCACATACATCATATATGTCCTAACACATTTAACCGTTGGTACATCATATTTAGCAATTTCCTCACTAAGGGTTCACACGTAAATGTGTAATACATGGTGCTAAAAGCCCATATATTTCTATGGCATCATTCATACCTGCATTTTTTCATGTGTGTGAAAAAAAAATGCAGCATGTCTTATTTTGGTGCATATTACACATGTAATACACACCTATATAGGATATGGATATTTAACATACGTAGCAAGTATGCATGTTAGATGTGCATCTACTGTGTACTGCGTATTACGCACATAAACAATACGCTGGCCACATACGCCTAAGCGAGTGAGCCCTTACAGCGTCAGCAAGGCATCCGTACTTTAGGCCTTTACAACCTACGCCCGTTATCTTCATCAATTCCGGTACTGAACCACTTATGATATAGCAATATTTCCTATGCCCCGTAGGGAACATGTCATTACACTAGGGCGCACAACATCATAGACATAACACCACTGCTCAAGGTCTCACAAACTGTATTTTAGTTCTCGCTCTTTTCACATTCAGTGTCTTGCTGCAGCATAGCATGCCTCATGTATTATTAACATAACCATAGTTCCTATATTCATTACACTACCAGCTATAAAGGATTAAACATCACTCATAAATAACACTTTGCTCTCAAGATTACAATAACTCAAAATTCCAGATGAACATTCTGCTTTTGGATCTACAACAATGCCGTTCATTTGCTTCGGCCCCCGGTCATCAGGGCCCTTCTGCCATGTGCCTTTGGTCTCCGGTTATCCGGGCCCTTGCACTCTCTCTTCTGCCCCAGTCATCAGGCCCAGCTTGGGGACAGTGTAGCACCTGCAGCAAGCTGCCTCAACTTCCCTGGCCTCCTCTCTCAGCTGCACCACACTAACACTCTGCAGCGTCCTGCACCAAAATGCTGGTGCTGCTCCACACACACTACACAAGGCTCTTTGTCTCAGACCCAAGATAGCTGCTGGCTTTTCCCCAAAGAGTCACATGGAGTTACACAACTAATTACAGCCCTGTTCTGTAAGGCTCTAGCATAGTTCAATTGAGTTCTATTAACAGGCAGTTCTTTTATGAGCTTTGGGCTCCCCCATGTGGTCAACTTTAATAGTACAACCTGTAACAATTATATAACCTGTCTTGGATATCACAGAGTGGCTGATATTGACAGTGGGCTACACTTTGCTCGAGGACTCAGTAAATGGCAACAGAACTGCTGGAATCCATTAGGGCTCCTGCACACTTGTGTTTTTCTCGTGCTTTTTTCACGCGATTTTGCTGCGTTTTTTTTACGTGAAAGTCAATAGTACTTTCTAATGTTAAAAACAGATCGCATCGCACAAAAATCCCAATGCGTTCTTAACATCAGAAAGTCTTATTGTCTTTCGCATTAAAATACGCAGCAAAAATCTCATGAAAAAAACACGTGAGAAAAATGCAAGTGTGCAGGAGCCCTAAGAGGGGAGCAGGGCACTACTCAGCCCTCTTACATGACCCCCAACGATCTCCAGCATGACACATAACAACTCTATATGCAAAGACTGGTTATGGCAGCTGTCAAAAAGCAAATCAGTCTTTGTTGCCCATAGCAACTAATCAGAGCACAGCTTTCATGTTACTGGGCTACTTTTCCGTGGCCCACCTTGTATAACTGGGCTCATAATGGTGGGAGGTTTCACAGGAGAAGTCGTCAAAGCCCCAGTTTTTTTTGAGTGAGGTGGTTCTCTAGAAGTGGAAGATCATTGCTTCCTACCTTCTGGACTCAAGAGATTATAAAAGGCTGGAATCAGTCAACACCTGTCACTTAGGGCAAAGCCACCGAAAGAGAATAAAAAAATGCATCCAGTCACTTGACCGTACGTGTCTGACAGCAGGGTGATAGTGAGTACCCATGATATTAGCAGCGACCTCCAGAGATGAGCGCCCACTCTATGAGGGTATTACAGGTGGCAGCAGCCTTCTTACTTGCAGTTTCTTCCCACAGAGAAGGGGTTAATGATGCCACCTTGGAATCTACCCTGCAGCTCAGTAAACTTTCCAATTAGAGCCAGGATGAAAGATGTTTAGATTTTGCGCGGCTGCGTTGCCAGGATGAAGCCAGCTCCATGGTAACGATTTCACTGGGATTGAGGCAAATAAAGAGGTTTGTACAAATCTGTGAAACAAGAGGAGACCAGTGATAGAGCCGGAAATATGCCAACCTCTGGGGGCCCAGCGTGGTATATCTTGTCCCTAATTAGGGAGCGCACCCTGTTATATCTTGCCAACTGCCGCCGCTCAGCCTGGTATGTCCTTTCAATTACTGGGGGCCAAGCCTGGTACATCCTGCGAGCTGTTGTGACACAATCTGGTACGTCCTTTCTACTGGTGGGGGCCCAGTATGGTATATTCTGTCTGCAACTGGGGACCCAAAATTGGTATATCCTGCCAACTGCCAGGGTCCAACATGGTATATTCTGTCCCAGCCCATGGATCAGCATAATATATCGTGCCAACAACCAGGGACCCTGCCTGGTATATCCTAATAGGAGCAGTCACGTCATGAATACATTCTAAAGAATGGGTGAGGGGGATCTTCACAGCTGGCAGTACATTGGCACTGGTCCCTGGGCCACCTGCACACGGATAGGTCTGACCCTGTGCCTGGCCGGTGACCCCCGTGAACCTGTCCGCAGTCTTTTAATCTGTGCTGCGGATGTTCTGGCGCACATGCGCAGTACAGACTATGCAGCGCCGTCACTAGGCAATTACGCGGATCCCGCGACCTTTCCACAATGATGATTACGGAAGGGCCGCGGGCCAGACGTCTTCCATTGACTTCAATGGAAATCGTCCGGATGGAATCTGCCTAAAAATATAGCATGCTGCAATTCCCACCGCGAGCGGAAACTCGCAATTGATTTCCGCTCGTGGACAGAAAAAAAAAAATCGCTTTTTCATAGCATGCCATGGAAGGTATATTCTGCAGAATCCGGGGGCGGACGCCCGCTCTGGGTTCCGCAATGCAAATCCGTCTGTGTGCAGGCGGCTTTAATCTCTCTCCTGCACTGGACTCCAGTCTGATAACTGCTGGAATAGCTGGTGGCTTGTTGCAATGTGTCAGTGAAGGTAAGAGCCAAGTCAGTTTGGATTTTCAGTTTCAGGATATAATCAATGAATTACTGGTGAAAAATTAGAAAGTTGTAGAACTTTATTATGATGCTTTATTTACTGGTCATCGGCCCTTTAAGTATCTGCAATGTTCCCTGTTGAATGACATACACAGAGGGGGCCCCTGCAGCTGGTTTGTAGTTCATAAGGGGCCCCATCTCACTGTGTTATCAGTCTCTTTACAGACCTTCATCTCTACAGACACTGCAATATTAGGAAAGAAGGGAGGGGCAACCACTTTGAGGGACAGGAGAATCCTCAGAATCCTGCACCCCTACAGAACAGTTTTAGGGCTCACGTGGGGGATCCCTGCCCTGTAGTGTAATAACATTATATCTTTGGAGTGTGAGGACCACCCCTTCATCAGCACATGCTCACTATAAGGTGGAGAGCTGGAGAAACCGTCTCCCATACGCCCACACATATCTAGTCCCAGTTATCTCACCCCCCACATCCACTCAGCTGTCATCGCGGACACATGAAACACTGTATTTCCCACACCAGCAACCCACACAGCAATCAAGCACGGCTGCAGGTAAGCAGATTGCACATTCTGAGACACACAGGGTTAACAGGACAGTTTACTATCTAAAGATCTGCAGCTATCACACCACTGACCTCTCTACATATTTGCAGAACACTGCTCTGTCTCGTTTACCCTTTGACAGATACATAGTAATACATCTTGCAGATTATTACACTACTGACTTCCATAGGGATCTGCAGAACATCGCTCTGTCCTCTCTACCTCCTCGCAGATACATATTTATTCCTGTTGGCTACATAGCACTTTCATATCTCACAATTCGGTACAGAGATTGGTCTGTCTGCACTACACATACATTGAACATGGTGTGGCCCTAACAGGTAGTTAGGGCCACATATGACCCAAGAACTTGTATATGTGTCTGATTATTCATTATTATAGTCCAAGCTCTTCTCACTCCAGCGTTCTCATAGATCAGTCTGGGGGCAGGGTTTGTGTCCACAATGTAAAGCCGATCTTCAGCCGCCTGGCCAGAGATGACCTGAGCGCAGTCATCCGAGAAACCAGGAAACTGGAGAGAATTACAGAGTAAAAAAGCTCTGCTCTATGTATGGACACTGCACAGTAACAGTTCCCTTCTCCTGTATGCTGGGTGTAATTCTCAGTATCTGCTCTTACTCTGTATATAAGGACACTGCACAGTACCACTTCCCTTCTCCTGTATGCTGGGTGTGATTCTCAGTATCTGCTCTTACTCTGTATATAAGGACACTGCACAGTATCACTTCTCCTGTATGCTGGGTGTAATTCTCAGTATCTGCTCTTACTCTGTATATAAAGACACTGCACAGTACCACTTTTCCTGTATGCTGGGTGTAATTCTCAGTATCTGCTCTTACTCTGTATATAAGGACACTGCAGAGTACCACTTCTCCTGTATGCTGGGTGTAATTCTCAGTATCTGCTCTTACTCTGTACATAAGGATACTGCACAGTACCACAACTCTTGTATGCTGGGTGTAATTCTCAGTATCTGCTGTTATCCTGTATACAAGGATACTGCACAGTACCCTTTCTCTTGTATGCTGGCTGTAATTCTCAGTATCTGCTCTTAACCTGTATATAAGGATACTGCACAGTATCACTTAACCTGTATGTTGGGTGTAATTCTCAGTATCTGCTCTTATCCTGTATACAAGGATACTGCACAGTACCACCTATCCTGTATGCTGGGTGTAATTCTCAGTATCTGCTCTTACTTTGTATGTAATGCCACAACTCTTCTCCTATATGCTGGGTGTAGTTTTCAATATCTGCTCTTAGGGCTCTCTAAATGCGCGGTACCAATCTTTACGTTACTTTCAATTGTGCCTCTAACACACAGCATCTAAAACACAGCATGCACTATTTTGGCGCATAATACATGTGCATACACGCCAAGATTGTGTATGGAGATTGTCGTCATGCATCGGAATGCATTGCATACTGCTCTGTGCTACCACGCGGGAGATACTGACAATGTGCGCTATATTAAAACGCTCATATGAGAAAGCCGTTATTTTGTATATAAGAAAACTGCAACTCTTATTATAATTAAAAAAAACAAACAACTAAGGCTGCCTGCACACGACCGTGTCAGATTGCGCATGCGGGAGCCCGTGTGCAGCCGGCCTAAAACTGTAACAACACCAATAGTGATAACAATGTCATAACCATACACAGCAAAAATAAGGCCCTAAACCCATGGCCTATGATCTACAAACAAAAGTATTTTCTATGTCCAGATTATTTACATATTACTATACCCACAAACACAACATACCTTAAGGAAATAACAGAATGAAAACTAAACCTAGAGAAACTAAAGCTACAGGTCCAGTTGCATCTTACTGAAACCACACAGATCAAATCAAACCATAGCATAAGTACCAACATGAATACACAAGTACTAACAGAAATACTGAGACGATACAACTACCTAATATGTTTTTGGTTCTGCTGTGCTATATTGTATATGGTATCCCGCAGAGAAGGTCCCAGACTAGGGGGTGAGCCTTCTCCTCACCAATTATAAGCAGGACAGGAAGAGATTTCTTTGCTTCTTGCCAACAGGTCTGAGGTTTCACCAACTCTTAAATACAAGTTCATTAGCATCCATGTGAATTGCAGAAGGATATAGAGAAAGATAAACTACTCTATACAATACTATATACTAAACAGTGCTATACTATAAAGTATCATGTTGTGCTATTCTATATTATAATGTACAGTATTATATTGTACTGTACTGCAGTAATATATGTACACAGCAATTCCTGCAGCAGAATAGCGAGTGAAGCTCTGGAGTATAATAGAGGATGCAACACAGAATCAGCACAGGATTAGTAAAAGTGCCTTGGAAATACATTATTTTACTCTATTGTTGTACCACTTAGTCTCTATGTGAGAATGTTTCTCTTCATTTCCTCCAGCGCCTCTCACTATGAACCCTGGAGAAAGATGAGAAGATGACATCACTGGGTGAAACGTTTGTAGCCCAGAAATCCCAGTGGGTGTCCTTCAAAGATGATGCAACCTTACAAGGTAACCCTGACAGTGGAAAACATTAATTGCCTCAAGAATCAACCCTGGACTGAGCCTACAGTTCCCTATCTGTACTGTAGGTGTAGTAACAACTACTATGGGGGTGTTATATATTTTGTGGGTGGTGTTATATTTTGTAGGTGTGGTATAAGCATTATGGGTGGAGTTATATGTGTTTAGAGTGATGTTTTATATTGTGTGTGGTTTAGCCATTATAGGCAGGGTTTTTATTATGGAAGGTAGGACACATGTAGGTGTATCTATGGCCAGGGCTATAAGTTATAGGTTGAGTTATGTTTATTATGGGTGGAGCTATAGATTTACCTGCACTGCTCATCAATCCATAAAACCTCTGACTATTTTATAAAGTCTGGTAATCTTTCAATCATCATCATTGTATTTCTGTTATTGTATGAACTTTTACAGGACAAGATATTGTGGACAAATCAAGGAAACCCTCCAAACTGTTTCCTGAATATGAAAAAGTCCAGGCAAGAGCAAAGGGTCCAGGGACCCCTGACATTAAAAGTAAATCACGGCCAGACCCTCCAGAGGTAGAGCCAAGTCCCCCGAAGCCTGATGTCTTCTGCTGGGTCCAGTTTGATGAAACCCCACAGGCAATCCCTCCTGCAATGTGTTTAACAGGTAATGAATCCTTCATGGAGAAGCTGGGTTAGGGTGCATTTACATGGGCGAGTGCGATATCGGTCCAAGAAACTCAGACCAATATCACACTCTTAAACTTGTGATTTCTGCTGCGATTGTGATGTGTTTTGTGACAAAAATGCATAACATCTCTGCTAGATGCGATTTTGATGCATGTGAAAAATTACATGATGTTTCAATAGGAAAAATAAAAAAGAATTTTAAAAAATTGCATGTGCATCATATAAGTGCGATGCAATTTTATTTTCCTTACATAGGAAATAATGGATGATTCTGAAATAATTGCCTGAAAATAAGACATGCAGCAATTATTAAATCACAGATGATCATCGAAAGCAATGTCTTCTTTTCATGTGCAATATCTGACTATTGCCGCAGAGTTTCCGAGCAGGCCCTCCGAACAGAAATTCTGCTGTCTTTTACAGTAGCAGAAAAGTGGACGAGATTTTGAAAATCGCGTCCACAAGCTGTGGAAATAACCCACAGAAAACCCGTGCGGAAACTACCTTCTAGCATGGAATTCAAATGCGCAACGTGTCAATTATGACGCTGTCTCCGCTGTGGAACTCATCCCCTTTCAATGACAGGGTGAATTGCGCACAGAAATTTGCGATAAGACTGTCTTCAAAACTCACACCAAATCGTGCAGGCTTGGAGGCGGTAAGGATGTCAGCTGCGGACATTTCACTGGAAATCAGCCCCGTGTGAACCCAGCCTAAGGATCCTCGAGTCTTAGGGCTTCTGTCCACGGGCAATAGTGCATTGCGTTACTCGTGGCGATAATCCGGCCGCGAGTAATGCAGTGCACGCTTTCCTTAGCGTTGCTATGGAAAGCGCAGCGCCCACGTCCACAAGTGGAGAATCATAGCCATTCTCCGTTCGTAGGACTCAAATCATGACATGCTGCGATTTGCCGCGATTCTCTGTGGCGAGCCTGTCTGTCAGATTGGCTCACCGCAGGGAGCTGACAGTTCTTTCCCCTGCTCCCCGGCGGCAAGACAGCGCTAGCCCGGGGACAGGGGGCTTTACATTCTTGGGTGTTTCACGGGCTCTGGTACCACAACGCAGATTCAGGAGACCATTTGGCAGAAGGAGTTGCAATATGATACAGTATTTATTTGCAAACAAAGAAATGAAACTGAGCAATGTTACAATAACAAGGAAGCAGTTCAACTTTTACAGTACATTTTACTACCGCTAACTATATCCTAGGGACCTAGGATCAATAATTTGTGCTTAATTCAGTGTCAGAACAACAGTATTAGGGCACGTTCATATGTAGCGGCAATTGTGTAGATTTTCTGCACTAAAATCTGCGCCAAGATCCATATCATTGGTGCAGATCCGCAGCTGATTTCACCAATTTGATAGAAGGGGTAAAGTATGCTATGGATCCCCATCTATGGTATGGATTTTGGTGCACATTTTCCACTATGTATGAATGTACCCCAAATGATGCAGCATAGAATAGAAATTTAAATCTCACAACGTAATGCACAGTTTGTCCATCAAAGCTTTAATGCTTCACTTTCTGTGATTAATGCCCCTTTGAGTTTTTAAAAAAAGCTGTTTCTCATATCTAAGTACAATGTCTCTTAACATGTCACAGTCCATAACCAGTCAGAGCATCTGGAATTCAATGTCATTGACTGTATATTAGTCCTTCCTATAGCAGGATTGCTATTGTCCCTATCGGTGTTTACGCCTCATGGTTTTACTGAGGTCGGCCTCACTTATGATTCGGTGCTATTAAGTTCTTTGATGTCCTCCTTGGTCTTTGTCCATTCTGTACAGCGTAATCCCACGCTCTCTATGGCCCAAACACGATTCCTCTTCTCTATCTTGGTAGCAAGGAGTCTCTGGGTCCTTTGGTCTGCACAATAGCCTCTCTTACATCCAGCAGTCTAGACTCCCGCTGTCCTTTCCAAACGCTCTGCAGTAGCAGCTCCTGTGCAGACTGTTGCACCTGCCTAGTAGCACATCTACTTACCATCACAGTCCTTGAACTCTCCTTTGGTACAATAAGAATTTGTCCTTTTAGAGTGCTCACTAGAACGTTCCCATGCTCAATTCAGTCTGGAGTCCCATTTTGATGCTCCATTGTAAAGCCCAGTACACCTTTTAGGGGAGCTTCTTACACATGTGCACCCATAACAAAGCCAACCCATGTGACTGCTTTGGGGTCATACAGAGGGGGTCAGTCCAGCCAGAGTGGTAGCCAAGCTTCCCTTCACTTTGGGCCTAGAGCAGGCTGTGGGGCAGGGAGGCATAAGCCCTCTGGGCTGGGACTCCAGTATATGTTTAAGGCCGCTGTATCTGCTCCTGGAAGGGGTTAACTGATTCACGCTGGCTGCCATCTGACATGCTGCGTCTCTTTACGTTTTTTACCTAGTAGAGCTTCTTCCCTCTCTCATTCACCGTCTCTGGAACACCAAGCACTGCTTCCAGGAGGGGGGGGGGGAGTGAAGAAGTTCTACTAGGTAAAATCGCATTGAGACGCAGCACAGAGTGTCTGTCGGCAGCCAGCGTGTGAGTTAACCCCTTGCAGCTGCAGGTTTAGGAGCAGACATGCGGCCCTAAGGAGATTTTCTGCTACTTAAGGCGGCCTGCATTCGGGCGAATTTTGGCTGCAAAATCCGCGATGGGCGTCTCCACCATGGATTCGCAGAAAATACCGTCCATAGCATGCTATGGAAAAACACTTTTTCCTGCACAAGTGGAGGAAAAATCTCAGTATGCTCTATTTTTGCGCAGATTCCGAGCAGACCCTTCCATTGAAGTAAATTCACATTGCGGACAGGTCGTGGATTTCACATCATTGCCTAGCAATGGCGCGGAAAACAAAAATGTAGAAAAAAAATCTGTACTGCGCATGTCTGATGGCGACCCGCCGGGTCCATCTACAGTACAGACGAAGACAAGAAAAGACAGTGGAGTCACTATTACTAGTTAACACTACAGAAGTAGGCATTAGAATAATAATCTTTATTTGTATAGCGCCAACCTATTCCGCAGCGCTTTCGTAGCATTATTGCTATTTAAGGCCACTGGTGGCCCTATTACTAGGTGTAGGCACCCAGGGCATCTTATTACTTAGGCCCTGATAGGGTGTTTTTGCAATAAGTGGAGTCACAAAGGGGGTCTTAATACTACTGTAAGCGGGACCACATACAGGGTCTTATGACTAAGTGGGACCACAAAGGGGTCTTATTACTAAGCAAGGGCATCGAGAGTGTGTGTCACAGCAGGGACATTATTACTATAGGGAGGAGGAGAAGCCGTCTGTGTGGCTTCACTGAAAGGTTGATTAAGAGTTGCAGCAGAAGGATTGGGAGAGTATGCTGAGGGGAGTCATGGCTGTTTGCATTCTCAATGGTGTTCTGGGCCCAGAGAGAAGAAACCTGAATACAGAGGACTCCAAAAAGAGACATCATAACCTGTGATCCCTGGAGGTAACTGCACTGTAATCACTATCACTGTGTAGAGCTGGTATTTGAGAACATTACATGGTAACTGTATTATTTAGAAATATACTAGAGCTAATCCACTATATCTAAGCCTGCCATGTTATAAAGGTTTTTTTTAATAGAATATATATAATTTATTTTTGGGGGTTTTGATGCTGTATTCATGTTGTGAGCTTGGTTCTGCTACTGTATTTATGTAATTAGCTTGCTTCTGCTACTGTATTTGTATCATAAGCTTGGTTCTGGTACTGTATCTATCTAATGAATTTGTATCTGGTGCTGCATTTATGTTATGAAGTTGATTCTGGTGCTGTATTTATAGTATGAACTTACATATGCTGCTGTATATATATGCTGAGGTTGTTTCTTGTTCTGTATTTATAAACAGGTAAAGAGTGGAAGGACACGGTGGGACTGGCTACTCATGGTCAATCCACGGTGGCCAATGGTTGCACAATTTTGCCAGTAATTTATGTGGCAATGGTTTGGCTGGGTGCAGACAGTGGCATTGTGTTCACATGTAGTGGATTTTCTGAGAATTGTGAACAGTGGAAAATGTTGCCTCAAATCCACAAGTAATATCCATGTTAAAATCTGCATCTTTTAGTGCAGATTTTGGTGTAGATCCGCAGTAGATTTCACTCCTTCAGTTGAGATCTGCTATGGATACACACCAGCATACGCATCAGAATCCACACAAAATGCTGGGGGTTTGTCTGCAGGAAATCCACCGCATGTGAACATACCCCAAGGGTGGGTTGCTACTCACGGGCCAGTGCTCTGTACTTGCCACCTGGGCTAAAATTTCCCTTGCTTGGGGAAACTACTTAGTTCATTGCCCTAGCCCTGTATATAAATACCCTGGTCGAGGCAGAGAGACTTGTCGACAACTCCCTGGCACCCAGGGCACGTCCCTCCAAGCTACATGCCTGGTTGGCTCTGTTCTTTATTGCAGGGCAGTAATATACGGACATATCACTGTATAAGCAGACAGTCTGGAAGGCTGTGTGACAACCCTTTTATTAACTCTTGTGCAGCCTTCCTAGGAACAAATAAACTAAGAAGCAGCAGCTTAGAGGAAGACTGTAGAACTCATATTAGTTGTTTTTCTACTTTTATTAGGCTCAAAAAAATCAACCTGGAAATCCCCAGAACGCAGCTCATCCCGGCTAACCCAATTGCACTCCCAAAGCAGCACAGAAGTCTTCTATGAGGACAGCAGCACAAGCATCGGGGCCCCATGTGCAGACTGGTCAGCTACCCATACTGACGATACCAGTGAGAATGCTTCTGGGTCGGGCTCTGCAGGTAATGTTAGCACCTCCGCACATATCACATAATTGTCACCCTACATAAGATGTTCTAAATGACATTATCAGATGCATGCCTGAACATTCCCAGTTGGACATTTTTCATTGCTATATGCATTTAACTACAGGTTATTGTTACCTGTTATCAGACCCTCCATTTGCAATTCTCTCCTTCTCCTGACATTTCTATTGTATGTTCATGAGGACACCCCATATAAATGAACTGGTGGGCACAATCTCATGTCACCCCTTCCACCTCATCTAAATAGACAGGAAGTGGATAGTAAAGGCTGCTTTCACATGAGTATAATATGGGTACATTTTTGCATTTGTATGACTGTCCCAGCCCAACTGCAGATCTATTGTAGTCCCAGCCAGGAAACCTGTGGTTGAGCCAGGACACTTGTGAAAGCGGCCTAAAGCTTCATCCTCCTATACTGGGAAGGTTGCTAACTCTAGTAAACAGTGGGGCAAATTTACTCAGACTGGTGTTTCATATGCCAGTCTAACTAAACTATGCGCTGGCATAAGGGCAACAAATGAATTTAGAGACACAAGCCTCTTCATACATTTGTTGCATCTGGCGGAACCTCTGTGCACCAGACAAACCTACACCAGCTAGGAGCTGAAGTAGGTCTTAGCTATAATTTACACCAATTTTTGGTGTAAACTATAGTACCGTAGTACATCTCTCGGTTCACGCAGTCACACTCCGTTTTTGTCCAACCCCACCCACTTTGAAAAAAGTGGTGGAGCCTAGCACAAAAAGGCCCCAAAAGTCACAAATAATGGCGTCCCCATAATTTGTAACTTTTCTACATCTGGCCTACAAATTTTGTTACATATGCCTCTTTGTGTTTCAATTTATCACCATTTTAATAGATCTCCGCTTTTTGTTCACACTTGGTTAATGAAGATCTATCCTGAGCACATAATTGATACATAAGTGGTCTAGAGAGTCCTCTGAAGCTTAACAGCCTGGACTCAGACTGGTATACAGGGGGATTCAAAAGTCAGGGCCACCCAGCTTATCTTATCAACAAAAAGAGGTACAAGCAGGAAACTGTTTAACACTTACATGGGTAGGGGAAAACCTTTATGCACTGTGGTGGTGCATGTTGGCCATCTTTGATTAAGCCCAAGAGTCTTAAATGAAAAGGGGTTCAAGAGATACATCATTTAAGGGTAGGATTTTATGAGAACTTGATTAATGCAGTCATTTTTCTCAATACCTTCAACTATTTTTGAGTTATGGATGATGTCGTTTTAAGTATTAATAAAGTCGTTATGTTAAATTATGTAGTATGGGGTAAATGAATTGCATGTTTTTTTCAGGTACCAGACAGTGTCGTTAACAATGCAGGACAGGATTGAGATCATCCTGATGGTCGGTAACAGAAGTTCATGTGAGGTGGCCGAGGTATTCAATCGAGAGCGCCAAGGAAGACAGCCAGTGACTAGCATTGTAACATGGTGCAAGTCAACAGTCCTAAGAATCCTCAAGACACACAATTGGCACCCATACAAATTGCAGCTGAAGCAGAAGTTGTTAGAAGAGGACTCTGACAGATGCCTGGAATTCTGTCAGTGGTCATCACAAATGTGTGAACAAGTTGCATGATTTGCACTTTGTGTCTTGTTCAGTGATGAGGCTATTAATGATAGGCATCGGTAACACTGCTCTGACAACTAGTTCTCGGGTTATCCTGGGCACTAACAGTTTCTCTGAACTTCTGAAGCTGTTTCCTGACAATTCGCTAACTCACTGGCTATCTTTCTGGGGGTTCTTGATTGAAAGCCTTAGTCTCTTCACGTGAACTTCTGTTTCTGACAATATTACATGCTATAGTCACTAATTACTTCTGAAGGGTCAGTGATCTAGGGATTATTCTGATTGCCAAATTGGAGTCGGGAAGGAATTTTTTCCACTTAAATTAGGAAAATTGGCTTCTACCACCTTGGGGTTTTTTGCCTTCATCTGGATCAACATTGAGGTGATAGGTTGAACTTGATGGGCATATGTCTTTTTTCGTCCTAACATACTATGTTACTATGAGGATCTCAATTTCATCCTATATCGTTAAACACATTTCCTGAAACCTGAAAAGACATTCGATTAGTGTTTTCCATACCACATAATTCAACATAACTTTATTAATACTTAACATGACATCATCCATAACTGGAAAATGGTTGCAGGTATCGAAAAAAATTGACTGCACCTATCAATTTCTAATGAAATTCTACCTTTAAATCATGTATCCCAGGACCCCGTTTTCATTGACGTTCCTTGGGCTGAATCAAAGATGGCTGCCACAGGATGGCTAACACACCAGCATAGTGCCAAAGCTTTTCCCCCACCCATATGTGTTCTACAAAATTTCCTACTTGCCCTTCTTTTCATGGCCCTGGCTTTTGAATCACCCTGTATTTTCCCTGATATACAGTATTGTACTAAACTATCAGGGCAGGAAAGAGATATGCATTTAGCTTGCAAAGGATTGTCTATACCAGTGATGGGCAACCTTTTGAGCTCGGTGTGTCAAAATTCGCCAAAAAACCAAGCATAACTCGGGTGGTGTGTCACTTAGAGAAAAAAATCCATAAATTTGCGATATTTATAGTTTAAATAACAAATATGTATAATTGTAATGTATAACTGTATTTAATAAACCCAAAACACCCATAGCACAGGCCCTCACCTCTCCCAGCCTCCACCTCACTTATCTTAGTAATGATGAGCCCCCAGCGGCGACAGCGCCCTCCAGAGCGGCCCCCCAGCAGCGACAGTGGCCCCCAGCAGCGACAGCGCACCCCACAGCGGCCCCCCAGCAGCAACAGCGCACCCCACAGCGGCCCCCCAGCAGCAACAGCGCACCCCACAGCGGCCCCCCAGCAGCAACAGCGCACCCCACAGCGGCCCCCCAACAGCAACAGCGCACCCTACAGCGGCCCCCCAGCAGCAACAGCGCACCCCACAGCGGCCCCCCAACAGCAACAGCGCACCCCACAGCGGCCCCCCAACAGCGACAGCGACACCCACAGCGGCCCCCAGCATTACTTGCCCCCCACAGAGGCCCCCAGCATTATCTTCCCCCCACAGCGCCTCCCCAGCGGTGACTGCCCCCCACAGCGGCCCCCCAGTGGTGACTGTCCCCTCACAGAGGCCCCCCAGTGGTGAATGCCCCCTTCAGGTGACTGCCCCCCCACAGCGAACCCCCAGCGGTGACTGCCCCCTCACAGCGGACCTCCAGCGGTGACTGCCCCCTCACAGTGGACCCCCAGCGGTGACTGCCTCCTCACAGCGGAGCCCCAGCGGTGACTGCCCCCTCACAGCGGACCCCCCCCCGACACATGTACTTACCTTGTGGATGCTTGGATGCTCCGCTCCTCCTGTGCTCGGCGCCCTCCAGCAGCGATGATCTCCTGCGCACACTGTGACGTCAGTGTGTTGCAGGACGCCTTCTCCCCCGGACGCTCCCGCAGAACCAACAGGTAGGAGACTGGGGGACGGGGGAAGGAGGATCCTGGTGCACACTGACATCACAGTGTGCGCCGGGATCAGCGCTGGTTAGTAGTGCTGGTTAATGAATACCAGCAAGGGAGTCACGGCCCCTGCCGGTATTCATTAACGGGGTGACCTGCCGCGTGTCAGCGACTATGGCTAGGCGTGTCAGTGCTGACACGCGTGTCATAGGTTCGCCATCACGGGTCTATACTGATACAGCTGAGGATTTGTTACAGTGTAAGAAGCATTAGTTCTATACAGCCCCAAAGATCTTGCGAATGGTGAAGAATGAAAACACAAAAAAGAGGAATTTATTAGGAGGGATTTAAGTCAGTTTTGCTGAAGGTAATATTGCCGTTATTTGCAAAATGAACAAGATTTTACATAATGTTGATATTTCTTGAACCTTTAAATATATCTGAAGCTGTGGAGCCCGAGTACTGGGGTAAAATTGCAACAAGCTCTTGCAAATTTTTAAGAAGTCACCTCTCATGAATGTCTCTAATAATAATAAGCTTTATTTATATAGCGACAACGTATTCCGCAGCGCTTACAAGACAGGGGGAGCAGAAACAAAACCACGGTTACATGTAGCAATCAATTGCAGGAAACAGTAGGGTGAGGGTCCTGCTCCAACGAGCTTACATACTACAGATAATGGGGTGATACAGAAGGTAAAGGGATGGAGATGTGCACGGTATGGCGAGGTGGAGAGTGAGGGATGCTATACATATAGACAATGGTCAAATTGAGCCAAATAGTGGCTAAATCGGTATGACTGCAGGGGACGGTTTATTGCGGCTGGCAGGAATTGCAATCAGTAGGACAGGAAGCATGATGTCAGGGGGAGTAAAGAGTAGTTTGGTTTAGTAGATTTGGTACGCCTTCATGAAGAGGTGCGTTTTCAGAGCACGCCTGAAATTATGTGTGTCAGGGATTGCCCAGAGAGTTTGGAGTAGCGCGTTCCAGAGGACTGGTGCTGCTCTGGAGAAGTTTTGGTCTCTAAATCCTGGTCAAACAGCAAACCACACCCAGTTTTCACTCCACTTATAAAAACTGACGAGGATGATGCAAATGGATCTAATTTCTGGCACAGATGGTTAATTAATAGAGATGAGCGAACGTACTCGGATAGGCACTACTCGTCCGAGTAATGTGCCTTATCCGAGTACCGCTGTACTCGTGCTCAAAGATTCGGGGCGCTCCGCTGCTGACAGGTGAGTCGGAGCGGGGAGCGGGGCAGAGCGGCCGGGAGAGAAGGAGAGAAAGATCTCCCCTTCGTTCCTCCCCGCTCTCCCCCCCAGCTCCCCGCTCCGCAGCGCGTCCCGAATCTTTGAGCACGAGCACAGCGGTACTCGGATAAGGCACATTACTCGGACGAGTAGTGCCTATCCGAGTACGTTCGCTCATCTCTATTAATTAACGTGTCCAACAACAAATTAAACATTATTTTGGAGTAAAATGCTCCTGAAAAAGATGCAAATACATTGATCAATGTGGGCCAAAGGGTTGTTCACATGGTGCAGTTTTCTTAAATCTATCTCCATAAATGAATAGACCCCAATTGCATTAGGAAGCTGCAGAATTTTTCCTTATCTATTGGTTAAACTTTATTTATGTGAGACAGGACACCAGCCTTTTAAAGTAACATTCCACCTGGAGTCTCCTTTTGATTTACAGTTGAATGCAAGCTATTGTTCCCCGTGATCAGTCTTTTCAGGCTTATGTTTCTACCTTTGTAAATGTAATGCAGGCTGCTTTGTTGCCATTGTGTCAATGTGACATTCCCTGCTATTCCCTGATTGAGTGTCCACTGTTACAGTGGAGGTGTCGTGTTGATACAATGTAGCAAGTGTCCACTGGGTTTACAGCTCGGCCCTAACATTAAATTATCTGAGGATTTGGGGGTCTAGAACGAGACCAGCTGTAGGACAGGATGGGGCACAAAGCAGGAGAGGGCCCCCAGCAGCAACACGTGACGTCAGGGACACGGGGAACAAAGGGCCCTGGCCTGGATCCTGCTGGAAACCTCTGTCCTGCTGTATCCAGCACCACTGAGCATTCTGGGGCTGAACTCCCTCCCGGCTTTGTATTTGGTTATTGAAGGGAAAACTGCAAAATCCCTGAGAGATTGTTTTCTGTAGAGCGCAGTGAAGTGTGTCACCGGCAGTTGTTGGCACATGTAGTGATGACCTGATCATGTATGACATATGCAGGACTGAGCTGGGTTAGTATGTTATGCATGATGTGTCAGTTCCCGTGTATCATGTTGCCGGCAACACGGGTCCTGTGTGCTTTGACTGTGGCTACAAATGTATATACACTAAGGCCGGATCCACACGGGCTAGAAAACCATTGCTACAAAACACATGTATGTGAAGCCCATGGTTTCCAAGGGGTTCCTTCACGTTTTGTAGCCTGAAAGAACCCCTTGGAAACCATGGGCTTCACATACCTGTGTTTTGTAGCAATGATTTTCTAGCCCGTGTGGATCCGGCCTTATAGTGCAGCCAACAAGAGTAATGTAAGGAACAGGTGCGCAGGGGAGGGGTTACACTGCCCCCTGCAGAGTGAATCATTGCAGGTAAGTGACTGAGGCGGGGCTGGTATATTCTGCCGAGTATGGTTGGCGACTGTCAAGTGTAAACAGGCAGTCGTTTACCTATGAATGGAGGCAGGTTGGCTGGAACAATCCCCATCCCGCTCCGCCTCCATTCACTGAGTGGTGATCGTTCCTATGTAGAAGCATAGGAACGATCATAGCTGGGACGATCTGTCAAGAATCTGCACCTGATAGGTCATCCCATGTTGAAGTGCCCTTAGTGTGTAGACCTCAAACTGATGTGGTCTCTCTTATACACCAGACAGAGGACAGGCCGACATGATGCTGTTCCCAGGTAACAACCTCCACCATCAATACACTGTTGCCAGCAGCTTTGATCACAATTCTCTGTAGATTCAGACAAATTTAGATTCATGTTGTACCAACAGAAATAAGTTGTGCAGGGAGCTCAACTGTTGCCAAACTTTCCCTTTTATTTATGTACGACTTATTTGTTTCAGGTTGCACTATCATTGTGTGGTTATAGAGGGTACAGAATAAACAACTAGCTGATTTCGGGTATGAGCCTCCCTACCACTTATCATGACGTCCCAAAGGTTCCCAAATGAATGAAGCGACAGTTGAGCAAATGTGCTGTCGTTCTATTCATTTCAGTGGGACTGACAGAGATAGTTGAGCGCTTGAACTCTGCTACCTCCGCCAGTCCTACTGAAATCAAAGGAGCTGTGATGGGCATGCAGGAGCCCTTTAAAGTTCTGGAGTCTTTTACAGACATTTTATGGTGTTGTAAGTATTTTCTCAAATAAAAGATTTAACCCTTTCCAATCCAATTTGTATCCTGGTTTTCCTAGGGGGCTTACTCTTTTTCTGCTGTTATACAACGGCGCTATATGCTTGTTTTTAATTAAACATTTTGGACACTTTGTCTGCTGTAGCTGGTATATCTTGGGCTACATTCAGAGAAGCCACAGATGGAGAATCAGACGGCGCTGCTGAGGAAGGAGCAGCACTGTTTGATTCACCATCTGTGGCTTCTCTGGATATATCTTTGCGGGTCCTGCCTCCTGATACTCGCGTAGAGTAGACTGCAGCTGATTCATGAACGCTACTGATTGTTGTGTGCCCAGATAAACTTTACAAGCCAAGTGCTTGTATTCACATATTTCCAATTTAAGGGGATCCTGCACATTGGAGCGCTGTTTTTATTTCTTTTAGGCTACATTCACGCAGCATTCACAACTCTGTTCAGGGATTCTGTCCCAGGACTCCTTCTGGATGGCCAAAACCAGTGTCCAGACAGAATCCTGGACAGAACCCTAAACTGCTGTAATTTGTAAAGCAGGGTCTTCATTTTAGCAGGTTTCTGTTTGATGCCAACATTTTGGGCAAGACAGAATAGTATGGTGGACTACACTGTCTGGTCAAAATGCTGGAATCAAACAGAAAAACCATTAGAAAAAAAAAAAGTAGTGACATGTCACTTCTTGACGTGAATCCCATGTCAGGAAATCCACGTGTGGATTTGTTATTGAGAAGAACTAAATTTGCATGTGGATCCATGGTATAATGAAGTGCAAATCCACAATTCAACCAAATGGATTATGAAGCAGAATCGGACACTGATTCCACCATCTGAAAATACCCTTACTTTTATTACCTCAGGCACCTCTCAAGTCCTGAGATTCTTCACTTTACCATGTATCCATTTCCTCCCCTTTTTTCTTCCTTATGTATCACACCACTCCTCCTTTACACACTTTTTGGCGGCAGTTTTTTAGGGCACACTCACATTTGCGCCCAGGGCCTCCAGTCTATTTTCACATTTTAGCTCCATTCTCTGAGATGAACAACAAAAACAATAGAATCGCTGGATCCAAGCAATGCCAAAAGAGCCTATTGACTATAATGGGGTCTGTTCAGCATCTGGCATGCCAACCAAAATTTTCCTGGACAAAATAGCACAGCAGATGAATCTGCAGCTAATCTGAACCTAATGGTGTGGTTTTCTGATGGATCTACTACAGATTTCACCCTTTACAGTGCAAAGGGTAAAATCCACAAACAGTTGACATGCTGCGGATATAAAATGCACAATATATGTTCATTTTGATGGAGAACCCTCCTCTTGTTAAATATCATCAACCTGGCTCGTATTGGAAATGCTGTGGATTTTCCGTGTGGAGATTCCACAGCATTTACACCCTGTGTGAACATATCCTTATAGTTGCCATTGTCAACTAGATTCTCAGGTGCAACTCTCACAGCAGACAGACACTCCGTCCGTGTTCTATATGGGACACCGCATATTACTTGTCCTATTTTCATGCGAGATATGCATCAACATAGGAGGACATGCAGCGATGGTCCAAGTGAAAAACAAAAACAAATATCAACTAGGGAATATGTCAAATGAGACGGACAAAACTTGCATGTGAATATTGGCCATGTGAATACAACCTTACATACAGCTTCTCATAGAGGCAGTGCCAAGAAAAATCTCAAAACTTCAAGGGGGTCCTGATAGAATTGAAAAGTTGCAAACCAACCCCCAGATCCCTACTTGGTAATTTTTTTAGTGTCAGGGTCTTCTTGAAGTTGGTCAATAGAACTCTTTTGTCAAGGAGTTTTCCTCGATATACAGAGATTCTTCAATTGCCTCTTCTCTTGCATTCCTGGAAAATAGGTCAAAACCATCCCCTAGAGGAGAATACCCAAGGGGGAGCCCTCACTTTGCAGAAGTTTGAGTGGTTAATCCTAAGAAAGGCATTCACTAGAAATACCACAGGCTTGACTATAACCAACCCCCTTGTGTAATAAATACGTCACCCCCCTGTTGACCACAGTAGGTTCAGTCTATTCTGCCATAACATTCTTTAAGTGGACAGGACAGGGGAAGAAGGGCAAAAAGTTCCACCTTTTTGTGCAAGTGCGCCTTGTTGTGAAGTGGAAGCGGCTGTGAAGCTTGCTTCTCCTCCAATATGTACATATACGTATAATTGGGACCCTAATATCTGCACCTCAGGTGGAAAACAATAGTCAGCTCTGCAGGCAGAGACTTGTACGCTATGTCTGTGCAGACACTAGAACCTGAGTTCAGAGCACGTGGCAGACAGGACAGGCCGGGACATGAATATACACACCGCTGTAGCCATACAAGTTGATGAGAGGTTAGTAAGTTGCAAGTTCATGTGTCCTGCAATATCTCTAACCAGCCTATGTTTGGAGGGGTTATTATGGGGTCTCCAGTGCTACTTTCAACTCTCCACTCTTACCCTTATTGATGTTTGAAGCCGATATAACCAATGAGTGCTCAGACGGATAATCTTGGCTGTCACTTTTATCATGAGTTAGCAGCTCGTTAGTCGTCCTCTTCTGTGATGTGTTATGTTGGTAGGGCCTATCATATTTTACTATTGACCTACAGCAAACACGTGTATGCAGTCCCAGAGGTGGGACCCACATCTGTCTAGAGAATGCAGGTCCTTTAACCCCATCTAGCCTCCTGGAATTGGCTGGCATTTCAGAAGCATCCAGGCTCATTGTACTACGCTATTTCCATAACTTCCATAGAAGGGGATTGGAGTTACGAAAACACTACAGCACAGCAAGCTCAACTGGTTCCCTAATACTCGCCATCTGTGCATTTAATCATAGCCTAGTATGATAGGGTCAGGGCAGGGGACCTCCGTTCTTGAGATGGGACCTGCACTTAGCAGATAATAATGGGATATCCTGTGAATATACGATTAATGTCTAAAGGTGGTTTTAGATGCTTACGCGCCTGACAGCCACCACAACGAATATTGTTTCTATGCTTTCACACAGGAGCGATAATCAATCAGTGAATAGAGGCGAAGCGCGCTGGAGATCCCTACCAGCCACCTGCTTTCATTCACTGCAAACAGGCAGTTGTTCATATATGAGCGACTGCCTGTTTACACTATGCCCAAAGTTGCTTACTAGTCCTTCCATTTCAGTGAGCCGAAAGTCAACAACTAGCGACTACTGAACGACTTCTCGGTCAGCACCCTGTTGGGTGCCCTGTTTACACGGGCCAACAGTTGCCCATAATTGCTCATTTGAGTGATTATTCAGGCAACTTTCAACCTATCTAAAAGTACCCTGAGATGGTAAGACCCATTAAGGCACATTCACAAGTAGCAGAAGTTGTGAGAATTTTCCACAGCTAAATCCGCAGCATTTCTGCATCAAAAACCGTCAAAACTTGCACCATTAGTGTGGATTTTGAGTAGAATTGAGTTGCGTGTACGCAGCAGATTTCAGCTTCAGCCTGCACAGCACTCCCCTCGTCCCCAAATACTTTGTGCTCCCAGCCGCCAAGAGCACATCGCAACCCCGTCACCCAGCAAGCGCTAGTGAGCAGTGTTGCAGCTGGTCAAGTGATATGGAAGTGGCATCACCTGACCAGCAGTGGCGCTGCTCAGCAGCAGTTTCTGGGGTGCACTGTGCTCTTGGGGCTGGCAGCACAAAGTATTTGGCGATAAGGGGAGCGCTGTGCAGGCTGAAGTCAGCTACATATACGCAGCTAAATCCTAGTCAAAATCCGCATTAATGGTACAGGTTTTGATGTGGGAATGTCTGCACAATTTCCGCTACATGTGAATATACCCATAAGCAGCTAGACTTGTTAGTTCTCTCAGTGTCAGTATCCTTGGGGCTTTACCAATCTCCACAGGTGTGACCTGAGGTTCCTGGGCTCCATATAAATCCCTACCTGGCGTCCCCACTAGCCATCTGTAATACTGGGGTCTTCTTATGTGGTCTTAGGGCTCCAGGTGCGACAGCTACCTCTGCACTCCTCAGTACCTACCAGTGTCCTACTTCACTTGTGTGTCAGGTGATTGCTTGAGGTGAGTCCTGGCAGTTTCTAAGGTGACTTTTGCCCCCGCAGTTTTTCCTGTTTGTGTTCGGGGTGTGTCGTGGCGGTATTGCGACTCCTCTTTACCTTGATTCCTTCTCTAGCTGCTGTTACATGTATCAGATTATTCTTGCTTCAGGGTGTAGAACATTAGGTGGAGGCTAACAGATAAGTCAGTGCAACTTGGCCCAAGAGCTTACACTCTACAGAGCAGAGCCGTCTGGGCAGAGCCTCCTCTTTTCTTCCACTCCCTCTTTTGTATTCGTCTCTCCATCTGTGCCCTTCCCACACTCACATGAAAGGGAATGAATCCTCCTCTGAATGACGGCTCCTTGCTGAAGCTTGCACAGTGCATACCTCACCCCACACACTGCGGAGGGGATGTGGCCGGGGACAGGGGATCTGGAGGGGTCTGGAGCTCAGGTGAGTGAGGGCTTACCATTAACTGTTTGCGGTCCGGACTGGAGCCCATTGGGTGGAGCTAGTGGAGTGTGAACAGAGTTTGGGCAAGTGTGTGATGGACTCCCAATCCGACGACCATCTAGAGTCATCGGGTGTAGCGATTATTTGCTGTTTGTGCTTTGGATCTGGTCGCCCATTGAGCTCTGTGATGAGGTGGAGCGGCACCTCTGCACCCAGCAGGCATGGACTTCAGATGGCACCGCCGGTGCCCACGGGGTCCCAGTCCTGTGTGGCAGCGTTTATTTTAGTTCTGTAGACTCTGCAGCATATGTTGTGTATGGAGATACGGGGAGATGAGCTGCCATCTGCTCCGCTGTCAGCCCACGCTGATCGTACAGCATGGGGAGCGGCAGGAATAGATCGATTGTAAGCTCTTCGTACAAGGGGATCGCGCGATCTGGGGATCAGCGGACTGTTGTATCTACATAGCGCAGTGCTGTACAGCGACATCACTCTCTGGCCGCTGCACTTGTCGCCTCCCTGGACGCCGCACGGATGAGCGGCTTTGGCTCGGCTGCATCGCCCATTGTGAGGTCCGGCCGGGGGCTGCCGGGGTCCGCGCAGTCACATCACACTGTCCGCCAAGCTGCCTCGCACCCGGAAGACCCGATCTCTTCTCTTCTTTCCTCTTCTCTCTTCTCTTTTTTTGCTTCTTCTCTTCTCAAAAGAAGTGCAAGGAGAATCACATACCAAAAAAGGCTGAATGTGATACCTGGAGCCAAGTGTAGAGCCGCAGCCCGTAGAACCTGTATGTATAGGGCAACTGCTCAAAGTGCAACCTCCTAAAGGTGGGTGAGTTTCGTCCGATAGCGATATGGATGGAACTCACACATGTTAATAACACATTGATTTCTATATGTTTATTCCCATGAGCGACTAGTGATGTTGCGAGATTGAAAAATCTCTGCATGTCCTATATTTGGGCAATTCCTTGTAAGAAATCACCCCTTATTTCCTATGAGATCTTTAGAAAAAAAAGTCACAGCACTGGCTATGTGATTTGCATGCAAGTACAATGCGATTTTTTTTTTTTTTTTTTAAAGAATGAAAACTATTAGAAACACTTGCAATTTAGTTTTTGTCACATACATGAAAATCGCAAGTACATAGATGCGAGGTGATGCGTTTTTTGAAGCAAAAACGCCTTGTGCTTGCATCCAGAATCACAATTTTAAAAGTGTGATATTGGTCCGAGTTTCTTAGACCTCTATCGCACTCATCCATTTGAATGCACCCTAACAAGGCTACTTGCCCCCCATTCCATTTTCTATTTAACCCCGTATTGACGGGACACTTTACCAGTTTTAAAGCATGTGCTGGTTTTATAGCCCCCTTTTTTTCTTGTGCTGCCAAACTTATTTTTGCTACGTTTTTCACGACATTTAAGGCTATTTTTTAATACCTTGGTGGTGTGGACCTAGATTGTTTTCCCTTTTATGTATTTTTTTCTGTGATACTTTTTTCTAACTTATTTTTGTAGCTTCTTTTTAACATGCATGTCCCCCATGACATCATATAAGCCCCCTGAGGCACATTCACAATGTCTTTTTCTTTTACATTTCACAGTTTTTCACTTTAACTGTGAATCCATAGGATCTACTGAGATCCAGCCGCTCTGCTATACCATGGAACATCCAGCAATCACGTAATCTTCGGGTCCAATAGAGGAAATGGCACTGCTGTCATTTGCAACATTGTGTCCAATTATTGTCAATAGTAACATATTGCAACCTCATGCAACTGAAATACTGCAGCTCATTTGGACCTTGGTTGCATGTGGCTTTTCCCGCCACAGACATCAATGTAAGTAACATGCAACTAAGACTTTCCTGTGATTTGGCAGCTTAACAGCCAAATCACACCTCTGAAACAGTTGCCTGACAGTAAGGGCTCATGCCCATGGCCGTATGCGTGAAACTCTGCTGATCTCCCCATAGCGGTTTACAAATTTGGAAGCCATACACTCTGCCGGCGGAGACTGCGTATGGCACTGCGCATGCCTGCAAATCACACGCGCAGTGAGATTTTTAAAATTATTTTTTTATATATTTATTTTTGCTGCATATGGACAGTGTATAATACGCTGCCCATACAATAGTAATGGGCCCATGCTGCAAATGTACACAAAGAAATAGAGCATGCTGCAATTTATTTCTCTTACATATCAATATGCAATGTCCACATGTTGGTGTGCATGGATCAATGAAAGTCGATTAAACTTTCATTGACTCCATTCACCACGTATCACACGTCCGTGGAACGCACACATGATATGCAATGAAAACACGGTCATGGGCATGAGCCCTAAGTCACAGACAAGTTTTACATGACGTGTAGTCCTATCCTTAATGCCAGCAGCACACCCAGCTTTTGTGGGGAGGTGTACTGCCAACAAACTATTGTGCTTATATGCACCTAAAAGATGTGATCAGCTCACAAACGAGCTGATAGCTGCAATGTTTACACATGGCAATGATTACGAAAAAAAATGTTCATGTGAACGTTTATTTGGCTGATCATCAGCTCATGTCCCTCAACTTTATTTCCTAATGAAAATTTTATAATGTAGCTCTGTTTATGAGACACTTGACTCAACACAATGGCTACCTGTCCTGTCTTCCTCTAGCTGATGCAGGTTGTATGATTGGAGGAGTTAATAGTGGCATCCATGATGGTCTAGGGTAGTGAAGAAGTTAATGGTTAAATTTCTGGCAATGACAGAGTTAATAATAAAGTCCTTGATGGTCTAGGGTTTAAATCTCTGGTGGTTCACTGCCCAACCCAGGCTACTAGCTGAAGGAGGCACTGACAATAATCGCATCACTTGTGCAATACCAAGGGAATCCTGAAATATGACATATTGGGGTAATTGAGGACTGGAGTTGGAAACTGCTCCATAGGGTCAGCATTCTCTCTCTGACTACAGAAGCTGACAGTAGCATAGTGCCCTACTACCGTAGGTAAGTTACTTCAGGGGTTTTGTTCTCAGAGGGCCTCTTGGAAGCAAAGCTCAATTGCTGAGCTGTTGTACGTAGACCCTTGACTGTCTGTACAGGGAGAAAGGTATGTGCAGCGTGATGGGGGCCCCTAGATGTTGTGGTCCTAATAGCCACTAAGTTTCTACATTCCGTGGCCCCGTGATGAGGACACCTCTGATCCTGCTCTTCCATCATTACCTGGACATGTGACAATACAGATCAGTCACACGAAGAAATCACCAGTGTGTGCCGGCCACGGAGAGAAATAACAGCGCAGTAAATATAAATTGTCTCCCCGTCAGGACAAAGGACAGATCGTTCTGAAGGCAAGCTCCAAGATACGTTCTGTTCAGCTATTGCTGTGTTGTACTTCTTGTTATTGAACACTGGGTGACAACTGATATGGCTGTCATATAGCTCCCAATGCAGCTATGTCTCAGGTTTTCCAAACTCCTAAATGGCAAATCTGCCATGTTCTATAATGATACATTCCCAATTGGCTGTTCAGGGGTCTGAAGCTAAATAACAGCCTTTTAGGAGAAGCACAAAGGGCCATGTTGGTTGTCACCCAGCTTTCCAGACATGATTCGTCACAAAAGGCTTAAGGTACCCTTACACGGGACAACTGTCGGGCACGTAAGCACCTGACAATTATCCCAGTGACTATTGCTCCTTTGCTTTCACACGAGTGACAGTCGCTCAGTGAATGAAAGAAGAACACCAGAGATCTCTTCCGGGTATCCTCCTCCATTCACTGCAAACAGGTAGTCATTCATAGATGAACTGCCTGGGCCGATAGTCACTTGGTTTTTCGGTGAGCTAAAAATACGAGGGTCTCCGACAAGTGAGTGACTTCTCGCTCAGTGGCTGTGTGGACACAGGTTGAGTATCGATGAAAATCATTGTTTCCAGTGATTATTTGGGCAATAATCACCCCGTGTAAGAGAACCTTTAGTTCTATTCCTATAATTGGTTTCCCTAAACTTTGGCTCCATACACCTCATTGGCTGCAGTTATTGGCCCGAGTATACCGTCTTGTGAAACAGCCAGGATCTTATGGTGGGGAGCGGTGGCACAAGAGCAGCAATGTATGCTGAAAGGTCATTTCTACAGTAAGACTCCATGTAGTTGGTGATGACTGGCATATTGCCTCTTGTAACTTCCAGTGTCAGATTTTGTAAAGCTTCTCTCAGATCATGAAGACATTGCACAGTATTGAGCTCCTGTATGTGATGTGCTATATCAGAGTGTATGGTACAGAAGACACGAAAATTGTCACAGCGCTGCTGCTTGCAATTGACTTATGGTCTTGGGTGATCTGTAACAATATACGTATAAAAGGATAACATTCCTTTAATCAAGCATCAGATTAGTCCGGTATATGATGATTTGAAAACCGGGAAGCTCGGCAGCGGATTATTCTCTGCACATGCTGCCAGTTCCCGTAGTGACAGATTTTCTGCTTTCTCGTCTTGCGCGTAGCAGTCTGTCCGGCTCTGGAGATTTCCTGCTTGTTTGAGGACTAAGTAAATATGTGGTATCATCCTCAGCAGCCTCTACAGGTATATGTAAAGGTCCTTTTACACTGCAAGATAAATTGGAATGAAAATACAACGAGCGGTAAAGTAGAAATCGTATTTTGTTTGCTTGCCATGAATTTACACTGAACAATAAGGCCTTGTTCACACGGGCGGCAAAGTTGTGGAATTTTGTCGCGTTGCGACAATGCGTCAAATCGCGCGTTCGTTCATCCCATGCTTTCCAATGGGATAAATCACATGTGTGATGTTTTGGCGTGTGCAACATCCCAACACAAACCTTGCGGGTCCCGCGATATGCAAGCAACTCGTGAGGTTTTGTAGCCCATGTTTCCCTATGGAGCCTTGCTCTCTGTTGCATCGCACAAAAACTCTTTTTTTTGTACAGCGCGATGCAACTTTGACAGTAGGAAATCCTACTGTCAAAGCCATAACCTAAGCCCTAACTGCAGGAGGAAAAAAAATACATCACCTTAGAAGCACTGTCCGGCTCCGCTGCAGCTTCCTCCGAGATCCCTGACACTTCAGCATCTCTTTTGGCTGGGGATTGAAAAAATCCCTGCCTCCTGGAAGTGCTGCCTCTGATTGCTGTGATTAGCTAAGCGTCAGCCATTCATCGAGCACTGGCTGTGATAGGCTAAGCGTCAGCCAATCAGAGGCAGCACTTCCAGGAAGCGGGGATTTTTCAATCCCCGGCCAGACAAGATGAAGAAGAACAGTGCCGAAAACTGGGAGGAAGCTGCAGAGGTGACGGACAGCGCTTTTAAGGTGATGTATTCTTTTTTTTTTATTTCTCTGCAGCTAGAGCTTATTTTTGGGGTAGGGCTTATATTTCAAGCCCCCCTTTCAAAAATCCTCACATGTGGTGCTACCACATGCGACTTTGTAGCGCCACAAAATCCCTGTGGTATCACAGTAGGAAACAGCAGTGATATTGCATGGACCAGCAATGTGATATCGCTGCAATTTTTCTCGCGGTGATGCCATATCGCCTGTGTGAACGAGGCCTAATTATCATAAATTGGGTCACCACTAATCAACCCTTTTGCTACTTCTTTCTAGTGAGCAAATAGTTATGATGCCTGTTTTATATGAATTAACAAACCATTTTTATGTCTGCATGATAAGTCGGATCAGCGAGACTAACAATTTATTGCTGATCATTCGGTTGCTGCTGGTGTTTACGCCTAACAAATAGAGTATAAACACTTAATTTAGAAGGGTTGTTTCACTTCTAGCTGTTTTGCTGTGGGAAGCAGACAGCTCTGTACATTGTGCAGTGTCCTGCGTTGGTATTGCAGGCTGAGTCCTATTGAGTAAATAGGACTCAGCCTGCAGTACCAACCCAGGGCACTGCGCAATGAACGGAGCTGTTTGCTTCCTGCAGCAAGACAGCTAGAAGTGGGACAATCCCTTTAATGGATTATTTACATGCTAACTGTGCTGTGTAAAAGGCCCTTAACACTGAACCAGTAAGAACAGCTGGGCTGTCTGTCCAACCAACCAGTATGCAGCCACTGCACAGGTGAATCCTACATAAACCAGATAGATTGGACCAAAGCCCTAAGCATACACAGATAAGCTATAACATTAAAACCACTTGCTTAATATTTTGCAAGTCTCCTTCTTGCTGCTAAAACAGCGCTGACCTATTGAGCCATGGACTCCACAAGACCTTCGAAGGTATCCTGTGGTATCTGGCACCAAGACTTTAAGTCCTGTAAGTTGGCAAGGTGGGACCTTCATGTATTGAACTTGATTTCCCAGCACATTCCACAGATTTTCAATTGGATTGAGCTCTAAGGGTTCAAGGTGATGACTCGGCCTCCAAATTCCTATCATGTTTCTCAAACCATTCTTGAACATTTTTGAACTGTAGCAGCTGGAAGAGGCCATTGACAATAGGGAATACCATTGTCCTGAGGTGTACTTGGTCTGCAACAGGTGCTACATGTCAAAGTACCATCCACATGAATGCCAGGAGCCAAGGTTTCCCAGAAGAACATTGTCATATGGCTTCCGCCGGTTAGTCTTCTTCCCATAGTGCATCCTGCTACCTTCTCTTCATCAGTGAAATATAGGTTGGTTGGACAGACAGGAGCTCAGGAGAGCAGCAGGAAGACCTGGACCGAGCCTGTTAGGTAGGTATTTTTTTTCCAATTTTAATGCAGCTAGTGCTTATTTTTGGGGTAGGGCTTATATTTCAAGCCTCCTTGAAAAATCAGGGCAGGGCTTATTTTCAGGGTAGGTTGTATTTTTGGGGAAACAGGGTATATGCAAGATTATTCAAGGATTGGGGAAAAAGCAAATACTGGTCAAGGAAATGTGCTCATTCATCTAAAGCAAAAACATAAGCAATAGTATATGGAGCTTCTATGCAGACCTATGTGTCTCTGGTCAGACACTGCAAACAAATATTGCGTAATCCAATTCTGCCGTCATGTCTTAAGCCCCCTTCACACGAGCATATGCATATTTGCGTGCGCCTGAGTGCTGTGTATTTGTGGAATGAACTATGTTTTTTGCGTGCACATAGTTATTTTTTACTGTACTTTTTCTGCCTGCATGGCATTTCACGTGCATGTGGCAAACAAAGACACACCGTTTGATATGGCCAATAAGTCTGAGTTTCAGATGTGTTCTTTTCCCTGTTCTGTGTTTCACACATCTCCTAGCGTATTGTGTACGCATTTGCGCATTCCCATTGACTTCTATTGGGACTTTTGCGCGCAGAAAATAGAACTGCAACTGAAATATGCAGGAAATAGAGTGTGTGAACGAACCCATTGGGTACTATTCTGTGTGTAATGCGTGCAACTTTGCGTGCGCTAATACACCCTTTTGAATGGGATCTTAGTCCCTTGCTTTACGCTGACCTCTTCCTGGGCTCTGTAGAGCTTGGTCATATTCATAGGTTATATATAGGCCTCATGCCCACGGGCAGGTTAGATTCCGCAGCAGTAACCGACCCTCGCAGCAGCGGCGTCTGCGCACCTGCTTTCCTTCTTTTTCTGTACTGTGAATAGTCCGCATGGCTAGCCGTCGGACACGGGCAGTACAGTTTTGTCTTGTTTTTTCAAACTCCTGCTATTCCTGCGTAATCCGCGGGCCATCCAGCTTCCACTGGCTTCATTCGAAGCAGTCTGTGCGGGAACCGCAGTGGAGCATGCTGCGATTTTTTTTTTTTCATCCGCTCATGCTCATGTGCATGAAGAATCATTTTACTATAGCATGTTATGGAGGGTTAGTGTTGCAGAATCCGGAGGCGGATGCCCGCTCCAGATTCCACAGCAAAAATCCGCCCGTGGGCATGAGGCCTTAAGAGAGTTCTCTTCTGAGCTGCAGCTTCTCCCAGATATGCTAGTATGTGCAGCCATGTCTGTGTGAAAGAGGAGATACAGGCATCTAGGATACAGCATTGTGAAAAAGAAGAGGGTCAGCTTCACAGAGAACATTCACTGAGCTCTGAACCTGCATCTGCACAAGCAGCATAACAGAACTATGATAGACACAAGGTGTCAGAAAGGTAGAAGTCCGTCCTTTTTAAGCTCGTTCATATACAGCCTTGGGTTCTAGGTCACAGGTGGCAACATCTGTGAAAACCGTGTCCGTTTATGGCTTGTGCAGAATTGTGAATGTTGCAGATCACCAGCCTTCAAACAAATTGCACCAGTGAGCTGCCCCTGTTGATACTGGTATTTCCCTATTATATCATGAGTCATCACTGGGTTTGTCCTGTTATACTTTGACAATACTCCTAGCTGAGAAATGTTGGCTCCCAGGTTGCTGATGACAACAAAGGTTTGGCAGTGATGTCATCAAATGGGTGAGGATGTTTGCAGCTGTGATTCCCTCATGGGGACTATTAATCACTTGAATCTTCTCAGCCAAAGGGAGGAGACACCGTTAACCATGCGCTGCCAGGCCGGATATTAATAATTATATCTACTCAGTACCATCATATTAAATCCGTTGTAATGATAGCTGCAGAAGGGAATGTTTATCATGAAGTGAGACACCGGGACTACGTGAGAACCATTCGAATGATGCTGAAATTGTGTTTCATCTGTGTAGGGGTGTCGGATTTGTCCATAGGTGCATAGACAGGAGGATAGGTATGGCAGCCGCCTCATGATACATGCCCAGTCACCTGGCACACCCTGCATTTTTTGGTGCCCATAGACTTAAAAAAAAAACAAAAACTTAAAAACTCAACTTAATGGGCAATTCTTTCTGCAGCGCCGGCTCCACTTTTTTCATAAAATCTTTTGGGAACACTTTTTAGTTTCTTATGTAACTCAAACTTAATCAGGGACTCTTCTGTAATAAGCTGCACTGGTTATTAATGTCTGGCACCAGGTCTGCCCCTTATGCCGCTCCCTGCCTCTCTAACTGGGTGTGTGGCACAGTTTCCCAGGCTCCTCCATAGAACAGAACAGATTCCCTTTCGGCTGCCATAGTAACAGGTGTCAGGATTCTGCTCTGTGATTCTTTATATCTCTATTGTATCAGGGATCAAAATAGGGGAGAGAGGACCCCTCCATCCAGGCTTTGTCCCTGGGGGTGGGGACTGGCACCCTCCCCTCTCTGTGCTACATTAACCCTTTTCTCTCTCTTCAATTCCTTCTAGTAGTTGTAACGTGCCCTCCGGGATGGGAGGTGCTGGAGCAGGGTGGGGGTCTGGTTATCACACTAAGCACAATGCACTGGAAATTATACTTTATTGCTAGATTTATCAGCTTCATTGTATTATTTTTTTTTACTTCTTAGTTATATGTGTTTCCGGGTGATGACCAATATGACATTACAGCTCCGACACAGTTTATCCAAACTCCAGAACCTAATCCTGTTGCCTGCATAATTACACAGATTTGCCATTCAGGATGATAGGAAAGTGGTGTGGCAGCCCCTGTAGAAGCGGTAATGCCAGAAAAATTAGTCGTTACTTAGCTTTCTCAGAAACCTATAAGAAGGGCAGGTGTATTTGTATAGAGGATATAGTCAGAATTCACACCTGCGTTGGGGCTCAGTTCTGGGTTTCCATCTCTCTGCTCGGTTTTTAGAGAAGAGAAACTGAAATAAAACGGATCCATTTTTTTCCTCATTGATTTTAATGGGGTTCCAAAAAGAAAAAAAAAAAGAAAAACAGAAAGGTTTCCATTTGCTTCTATTCCATTAGGTTTCCGTTTTTTTTAATAGTGCAGTCTGCAGCGCAATTTTTCTGTTAAAAAATGGAAACCTGATAGAATGGAAGCAAACCGAAGCTTTCCACTTGCTTTACGTTTATTTATTTTTTTTAAAACCCCATTTTAAATCACTTGGGAGGGAAAAATCATTCTTTCCTGTTTCATTTCAATTTCTCTCATCCAACAACAGAGCAGAGAGACGAAAACCCTGAACTGAGCCCTAATGCAGATGTGAAAGCAGCCTTACTTATTCTGCAGTGACTGCTTACATCTGGCTCTTCGACTTCATTCACACAAGCTTTTTTACGCAGCTATTTAGCCACGTTTTCACGCCGGCCAAAAATCACGACCATCTGAGACATTGGATTCCAATGCATTCGTTCACATGGGCGATTTTGCGGTGCGTAAAAACGTTGCGCTGGAAAAAACAGCACATAGGCAACCGAAATTGGCGAGCAAAAATTATACGCTGCTAGAAAAGATAGTTCTGGATCTATCTTTCGACCGATATATGCTCGCGGCTCCCATAGACTCCTATAGGAGCTGCAAAAAAATTGAGGGGGAGGGAGTTTAGCAGCGTCCAACGCAGGGTAAAGCTTGTAGGCGCCATGCTATTTAGGCATTAGAAGACATTCCGAGGATTTTTCCCGAGCAAGGGCTCACATGACTGTGTCGTATCTTTTCACTAATACATCGCACCCGGCCTTGTGAATTTAACGGTGAGTTCAGGCAACTGTAAAAACTCATACGATCATGTGAAGAAGCCCTTAGGCTGGATTCACACAGCTGTATTTGCGCATGCAATATGCAGTGAATAGAACCCAATGATTTAAATTCCGTTGCACAAAAAATATGCAGCACGTTCCCTGTGCGTTTGCGCAGGGAAATAGAACACATGGAACTGATTAGGCTAAGTAGCTATATCAATGTGTGGGACCGCGAATACGTGTTCTTTTTTTTGTGTGTGTGTGTGTGTGCACACAATGTGTGCATGTACAAAAGTACCAAAAAAAAAAGCAGTTGCTCACACAAATATGTGATGCCCTATGCACAAAAGCGCAGCACAAATGCATGCATAAGTGTGCTTATGCCCGTGTGAAGCCGGCCTTACCTTTTGTTTATCTACTTCAGTGTCGGCTGTTTTGCAGTACAGCTATGATCAGGGACTCCAGTTCAGCTGCACTGCCTGTTGGAGTCTATAGTAGTCTGCAATCCAACTCATGTGTCATAAGAGGTTTAGACTGATGCTTAGCCCACCCCTCAAATGCTTTACACTGCAGCTCTGCTTGTGCAGATTGGCTGCTGTGCATAAACACAAGCTCAGCAGAAATTCAGTGCATGAATAGTGACATTTCTCTGTAGACCCCTTCCTGGGTAATTGTCTTATGTCAATCCAGGATGACACTTGCATCAGGTGGAGAGAGTTAAAACAGAGTGTATACTTATATAGAGTGTGTGTGTATATATATATAATGTGTTTATGTGGGGGAGGCGGTGGCATCTGTGGGCAGACACTGCGCCATTGTGTCATCTCCAGGCTAGCTGGGCAGAAGCAGTTTGTGACCTTTCTCCAGCAGAATATGATTTGAATGAATTACTCCACCCCCAGCCACCGCACACCAGGAACTCCTACTTCTCTATAAATCTTCACTGTCCACTCCTATTAGCATTTGTTTTACTGCTGCAACAATGACCAGAAACCAGGAGAAACAATTCAGGCCAAGTGAGAAGCTCTGCAACTTTCTACTAGGCTTTGGGGCACATTTACAAAAGTACATTTTACTGTAGCAGCAGGGGCATACCTAAAGGTTCAGGAGCCCAGGTGCAAAAGTTCAGTTCGCCCCCCACTCCCTGCACCTCTTCACCCATCAGAATGATGGGGTGCATTAAGAAGTGCTAAACCATGTGTCCAATATGCCGCTCGAAATTGCGGTAAAGATGCCACGATTTCAAGCAATGCATTTTCTGAACTCAGGTGTGAGTGGCCATGTGGGTGTGTTCATGTTTTTGTTGTACTTTTGAACCACAAATAAGAAAAAACACATTTAAAAAACTGTATGCGGTATTCAAACACCACATACATTATTTAAAAAACTGCATACTCTATTAAAAACCCCATGTGTTTTTTAATTGTGTGTAAAGTATAGATAGATAAAACATATATATACATGACATAGGCCTGAATGCACACGGGCTGAAATTCTGCAACAAATTTTCACCATTGCACGCTGCCATAGGATTGCATTGGTTCATGCAATCCTATGCAGACAGCTGCAATTTTGATTGCGGGAAAACTTGTGCGATAACAAATTCGCGGCATGACCTCTTTCAGTGCGAGCCTCGTAGGCTCGCACTGCTGCATCATTGCTGATGCGACTGCTCTGCACTGCGCACGCGCAGCTGTGCGCCAGCCAGCACATCCACAGAGCGAAGACACCGAACAGATAAGCCACGGGTCACTGCAGAGACACGGGTCGCATCCCGCTGTGAGAATCACGCAGTCAGAATCTGACCCGGCCGTCTGCATTTGGCCATAGATAGATATATACCTACACACACACACACCACAGGAGGTGGTGAGTTCTCCTTCAATGGAAGTGTTCAAATAAAGGCTTGACAGACATATGTCTGGGATGACTTGGTGAATCCTGCACTAAGCAGGGGGTTGGGCCCGATGAACCTGGAGGTCCATTCCAACTTTACCATTCTATGATTCTATGACACATGCATACGCACACTTACCTTGGGGTCTGGACCGCTTCTCTGTGTGAGCAGAGCAGCAGGACAAGTAGATGCTGCCGCTGTGCGGCAGGGGCAGCAAGATGATGCCATCATCACTGTGCTCTATTCCCTGTCGGGCCATGTGGCTTCATCCCTCCTCCTCTGCACTGTGTCTGCTTCCTCTCCAGCTGGTTGCTATGTCGGCGGCGTGATCACTGCTTTGCTGCCGACAGCGCGGCCAGCCGGTAATGTACTGAATGTGCATATGTATATGGCGGAGGGCAGCCTCTGGGCTCCCTCACAGCAGGGTCTGGGTGGTCAATGCGACCACGGGCGGTACGCCTATGTCTGGCAGACCTTCTGCCACAAATGAGCCCCAATCAGCGGCCCATTCAGCTCTATTCACATGGAGCAATCAGCAGTACTATGTGTGTTTGAACAATCTTTAGCAGGACATTGATACATACAGTTGCATTATATCGGCAGCATATTCCTGTTTACACAGGGCAATGTGCAGCTGATGACAGATTATTTTTGGTGCCGCATAAAAGATGTGGGCACCCAACAAATGAGTGTTTGGTTTTTTTCACTAGCACATGTAAAAGGCCCTTAATACTGGCATTTCATCACCGGTGTTAGTAAAGTGCCTGCTGGAGTATGATGTGACTAATTCATCAAGAGGCGCACGTCTCCTAATAAATTTTTTGCATCTCTGGCCATTTCATACATCAGAAATGTATGGACTGAGCTGGCGCAGATTAACCGTATAACTTACAATAGTTTCTGGTGTAAATCATAGTAAATTTGCCAGGCCATCCCCCGCTACTAAGCCTTGCCCCCTTTTATTTTTATTTTTTACAAAATGGTGGTGGAAAAAGGTCAAAAAGTTGCACATTTTTACACAAGTATGGCCTGCATACAAATAAGCAGCTTTTTTTTTTACAAGCGTTTCTTGAGTTAGGACCTTTCATAGATTAGTGTTGCCATTCCTCCCTATCTTCCTGATCTTTGCTTGTGTAAGGCCGCCTGCACACTGACGCATTTTTTGCTGCAGAATTCACAACGGGCGTCCGCACCGCGGATCTGCAGCACATAGTGTTCATAGCATGCTATGGGAAAACACTTTTTCCTGTACACGACAGGAAATCAATTGTGATTTCCGCTCACAGAGCAAACATTGTAGCATGCTCCATTTTTGCGCGGTTGGCTTCCATTAAAATCAATAGAAGTCGTTCAACCCATGGCCTGCCCGCAATTAAAATTGCGGGTAGGTCGCGGATTCCGCGTCATCGCCTACCAACGGCAAGGGAAAAATAAACTTTTGAAAAAAAATCTGTACTGCACATGTCCAACAGCGGCTCGCCACGACCATCCGCAGTGCGGAAAAAACGACCAAAGACAGGTATGCAGGGTCACCGGCCCTGGTCAAAGCTGGAATCTGCAGCTGGAACCCGCATGTGGAATCTGGCTCTGCTGTGTGCAGCTGGCCTCAGTGAATGGGAACTATTTTTTTGACATCTAGTGGAAATCGCAATTGCTCTCTGCTCATGCGAGCGGACATGTGAATGTTCTATTTTTGTAAATGGATGCGAAATGCCGCGGATCATCTGGGTGGGTGACAATTGCGGATTCTGCAGTCCAAATCTGGTTGTGTGCAGCTAGCCTAGGAATGTTGTAATTCATTAACTTCGAGTCGAGATCTTGAAAATGGTAGTAGCTGCAATACAAAAGAGTGAATTTATTAAACACTTTATACCACCTTTTTGACATAAAAAAGGGTGCGAAAATGGGGCAAGTCTTCACAATATAGAATGGGTGGGGGGCTCGTGTGGTCCCGCAGATAACTTGCAGCAGATATTGATTTAGTTATAGCACAAATTTACATCTGCTCCTAGCGCGTGTAGATTTCAATTTCTGATACATTGGGCCAAATGTAGTAAGGTACGTGTATTTTAACAAATTTGGCACCTTTATGTACAACATACTACAGATTAAGACCGGCATGTGAAATTTTCCCACGAAATCTATTAGAAAGTTGCAGTACTATTATATATTTGATTTCTGGTGAATCTTAGTTGGCCTGTATAAAGTCACTGTATCACTATTATTTTTAGCCATGTTTGTCCCGTGTAGACACAGGACCCGAGAAGGAACTGAGCGAGAAATCGCCTAGTAGTCGCTTAGTTTCAGCTCCATGAAAAGAAGCAACTAGTGCTCGATTTCGAACTCATTGGATACAGGCAGTTAGCTTTGAAGGACTGCCTGTTCACAGTGAATGGATGCAGCCAACCGGAAATGATCTCCAGTGTGATCTGCCTCCATTCACTGAATGACTGTCTCTCCTGTGTGAAAACACATGGGATACTATGTGTCATGATACATTAATAATAAAACACCAATCAGTAGTAAACTCACAAACCACACTATTTGAATTATAAAAGGCTGCGGTGGCTACCCAACTTTCATCAGTACTCCATAAATAAATTAATTAGTAACTTATAAAACATGGCCAGAGACATAGTCATAGAGACTCAAGTCTGCAAAGTCCAAAACTGAATTAAACTTTTAAAACAGTGTCCACCCGTATGAAGCCAGCGAAAATCCAGCACCAACCATGACATCAGCGATGGCATGAACCCCTCTCAGCACCGCAGCTTTCTCAATTATAGTTTGACGAGTGCCATTAAATATATCTAATGCTATGTCTGATAAATGGGCATAGTCGTTCCTGTAAAAGCCATGCCAAAATCCCTCTAACTCAAAGTGCCGAAAACTAAAGCCTCCACAGGACGGCAAAAATTTTTCAATTGCCCTGTTCATTCATTTCTTAATCTTCTCAATGAAATAAAAGTCAGGAAAGGATCAAACCAGACGGGAGACAGTTTCAGAAAAACAAAGTACAACTTGTGGAAAAATAGCCTTAAGATTTGCGAAGTCTCTTTTCATTTCCCAAATGAGATCTAAGGTATTAACCTTGCCAATCTCATTCCCTTCAGCGTGCAAAATTAAAATGTCAGGGTCAGGCCAAATCCCCCTCTTACTCTTAATCTCAGCTAATAACCTACCCCATTTGAAGCCTCAAACAACCGCCCCAAAAAATGTGAAATCTAGAGTGATCCACTGCAAGATTCTCATTATAACTCCTCTTTGAATCCCTCCTCTGGGCCCAAAAAACAAAGCAGTGACTGATTAACCAAATATATCACTCTGCAACATCTTATGAAGGAAAAACAAACAATTATCAAATTTGGCTGAAAATACAAAAGCACATAGAATCCCATCTCTCAAGCTGTTGTATTGCTTCTTTACTAAAGGCCAAGGCGGCAGCTTCCATAGCGCCCCAATTGCGAATGAATGCGAAGTAACTTGCGCAATACTTTATCCCAATAAAACTAAGCATTTCTTTAAAACTAATAAACTGAAAATGGGAAGCAGAAGAGCCATCAGCATGAATTAATGGAGAACCAGTACATATGGGCTGAGATTCAACAGAAACCAATAAATTATGAACTGCACATAGATCTGAATTAACCAAATTCAGACACCTCGACCTGATCCATTCGTTTTAGATCGACATGGCAATAATTTAACGAAACCTTTGTCGATACACATAGTAATAGAAGGGACAAAGATACCTTGGACCTAGTCTCCCACCAATGCGAAGTGCACCGAAAAAAAGACAATAAAAAGGCACAACAAAACAACAAAGTTTTGTACTCTGAAAAGCAAACCTGAGGCAAGACTGATACCAATTCATGTAATAACTTAAATGAAATAGGAGATTGACAATCAAGCCCAGACATTACATTTATAGTCATTAACAAACTGTTAAAATAAGAATTAGTTGGATGAACTTTATGCCATTTATGGAAAAACAAAATTGCAGCTAAAACTTCATAACATGGCTGTACGACTGATGAAAAAGAGGCATAAAAAGGATTAGACACATTCACATCATGAGTAAAAATATCAATACACGTCTCAGAACAAAGTTTGGCCATATTTCCCAGGCTGACTGATATGTTGAAATAACCCGGAAGCACTGACTTGTAAATGTTCTGACACAACAGTAGCAAATTTACAAAGGGCTTGTAGACCATTAAAAGATTTTATAGGAGCTTTTCTATGCTTTTCCTCCTTGCCATCGACTGACTGACTGGAATCTCACCATCCTTGAGGTCTTTGTCCATGTGATGCCGACAGGAGCAGCACCCTCCACTGGTCTGCTTTGCTTCTTGCAGGTAGCGGTGGTGGCGAGTAGCACCTCCGTTCTCTCCTGGCTCTCTTTTTTTTTTTCTAGCACATCTGGTACAGAGGTCATCTACTTCTGGTTCCGGGATGTCAACTTCCGCGAAGTCCCTGCACTGTCCGAAATCCGCTCCGGCCAGAGGCGTAACTTGAAGCTTCCGGGCCCCGATGCAAAACTTGTAACAGGGCCCCCAACTATAATGCTTTACTCATGGTACTGGGTTCCCTATATGGAGAAGAGAGGCCTTTGGGCCCCGTAGGGCTCCTGGGCCCAGGTGCAACCGCATCCCCTGCATCCTCTATAGTTACGCCCCTGGCTCCGGCACTTTCCAGCAGGGGTAGTGCCGCTAAGCATCGCTGCAGCCATTCTTCAGCGCTGGCTTCTTCAGCGCAGATGATCAGCTGCCTGAGGAGGTTTTCTATCGCAGTGTGAGACATCCGGTCTTCAATCAACATATAGATGTTGGGGTCCCACTTCTCCTCTTATGGGCTTCAGATCTTCCCGCCAGCTGCTGGACAGCCAATCCAGTCACCAAGCTACTTGATTCTCCAGGCAGCAAAGGGGAGTTACACAAGTACCCTCTTAATAGAGGCGAAAACCAACCATATTAACGCCCGGATCCCATGTGGCTTCTGCTCCTAAATGTCCCATTGGCCTTACAGTAGAGATAATAGCTGGGACAGCTGTCGGGCGCTTCTGCATCCGACAATCGTCTTGTGTAAAGTGACCCTAAGGCCTTATTAACATGGGTGATTTTACGCGACTATTTAGCCATGATAAAACATCAGCCGAAAATTGCGACCATGTGAAGCCCTGGATTCTAATGTATTCATTCACAAGGGCGACTTTTAGCTACGTAAAAACATCCGTCTTGCGAAGATAGGACATCAGTGGCCGAATATGCCGGCTGATGTTTATACACGGCTGGAAGAGATAGGTTTTTCCCTATCTTGGTTTCTATGGGAGCTGCTGGCAAAGGGAGGGAGTTTAGCAGCGGCTAGCACTAATAAAACATGTCAGCTGGCTCTTTTGAGCTATTAGAAGTAAAGCCGCGACTTTATTGTGGCTTTCTCTCGTTCATGCGGTTTCCCGTCATGGTGCAGCTGGTGTAAAAACACACCGCCAGTGTGAATGAGGCCTAAGCGTCTCACCTAATGCTTCACACTATAAGCCTCAGGATGCTTCAGTGGTCAAGTCTGATTATTGGTTCTGCCTCTGTTCACCGCTTGCCCGCTCTCCAGGATTGTGCATAAAGAGTTAATGTCGTCAGACAATGAAGTATTTCAGCTCCTGAGTGTCGCTGCCCCGCGGCCTTCACCTGTTAGTACTTGGGCGTGTTAAGACTCTGAGCCTTGTGGACAGTTTCCAAGCTAGAATTCCAACCTGGGCCAGCGCCCATCACCAGGAGTGACCTGTTATGCCCTGAAGACGTAAATAATGTATATGACCAAGCAGGTAGGCAACACATGGGGGAGGGTGGAGTGGGGTAGGCAGCGTATAATACACAGGGGGCTGTTGTCCCTTTATAGTCTCCTGGTCTGTGTATATACTGTAGGCAGGAGCTGATCACTGGATACACTGTTGACACCCAGGTTTCTAGTCCGTAGACGTTTTCTATTTGCAGCTCATTTATGTAATATCTAGATAGACCATTGCAGGGACACTGATTTCATGAAGGGAGAGTGTAGACTGACGCACACGGGGCAATTGTTGGGACCCTCCGGGTCTGGGCAAACAAATATGGCCACACCAGCATTTCTGACTACCTGATGCATACTATGTATTCTTATACATCATTTGTCTAAGGCCTCATTCACACAATCGTATGGGGTCTGCGCAGTATGCTACGCTCCATTGGCCTAAACACTGCCCTCTCCTGGTTCTCTTCCTACCTATCTGACCGCTCTTTCAGTGTCTCCTTTGCTGGCTCTACCTCCCCTTCTCTCCCCCTTGCTGTTGGGGTCCCCCAGGGCTCTGTCCTTGGCCCCCTTCTTTTCTCTATCTACACAGCCCCTATTGGACAAACCATCAGGAGATTTGGCCTCCAATACCACCTGTATGCTGACGACACCCAGCTATACACCTCTTCCCGTGACATCTCTGCACCTTTACTCCAAAACATCACTGACTGTCTGTCCACTGTGTCTAACACTATGTCCTCTCTCTACCTAAAACTAAACCTCTCTAAAACTGACCTGCTGGTATTTCCACCCTCCACTAACCGACCTCCTCCTGACATCTCCATCTCAGTGTGTGGCGCCAACATAACTCCTAGACAACATGCCCGCTGCCTTGGAGTCATATTTGATTCTGATCTCTCTTTTACCCCCTACATCCAATCTCTGGCCCGAACATGTCAGCTGCACCTCAAGAACATCGCAAGAATCCGCTCTTTTCTCACTGTGGACACGCTAAAAACGCTTACTGTTGCCCTCATCCACTCCCGGCTCGACTATTGCAACTTGTTGCTGATCGGCCTCCCCTGCACCAGACTCTACCCTCTCCAATCCATCCTGAATGCAGCAGCCAGGCTCATCTTCCTGTCCAGCCGCTACTCGGACGCCTCTGCCCTGTGCCGGTCACTGCACTGGCTGCCCGTTAAATACAGAATTCAATTTAAACTCGCCACCTTCATCCACAAAGCCCTCCACAGTGCAGCGCCCCCCTATATCGCCTCCCTCATCTCAATCCATCAACCAGCCCGGGCTCTCCGCTCTGCTAACGAAACCAGATTGAGCGCCCCTTTAATTCGAACTTCTCATTCCCGCCTCCAAGACTTCTCCAGAGCAGCACCGGTCCTCTGGAACGCACTACCAAAGGCTACCCGAGCAATCCAGGACTCGCAGAACTTCAGGCGTGCTCTAAAAACGCACCTCTTCAGGGAGGCATACCGCATTCCCTAAACAAACCCCTCTGTACTCCGCCTGATAACATGCTCCCTGACCTACTGACTGCAATCCCTGCTAGCCATCATAAACCGCTCCTGCAGTTATACTGTTTCTGCCGTCACACGGCTAAATGTCTGACCATTGTCTGTGTGTATATCACCCCTCACTCTCCACCTCGCCATACAGTGCACATCTCCAGCCCCTTTACCTTCTGTATCACCCCATTACTTGTAGTATGTAAGCTCGTTGGAGCAGGACCCGCACCCCTATTGTTTCCATCAATTGATTACTATGTAACTGTGGTTCTGTAATGTTTGTACTTTTGTCTTTCTGTATCCCCTGTCTATGTAAGCGCTGCGGAATATGTTGGCGCTATACAAATAAAGTTTATTATTATTATTATTTTTCACAATGTAATATACAGTACACAGCTAAATATGCATGTGCTTTTACTGCATATTTTAAACCCACATAGTCCATAATGGGCATATTACGCGCCAAAATAAGACATGCTGCGTTTTTGTGAAAATGACCCAATGTAAATCAATGTGCGTAATACGCAGCCCCAATTGTGCCAGTGTGAGTGAGCCCCAAGACACTATATTTTGCTTTGATTGACCACGTGAGCTGCATAGGCCAGTAGGAGCAGCATGTAGTGTACAGTGTGCATCGTGCATCAGGTAGTCAGAGAAGAGGTTCAGCCATCTTTGTTTGTCGAGGCCTGGAGGGTTGCTTTGATTGAGACAGAAAAAGTTGGAAGGAAAGTTCTGTATAAATGTACTGCATCCATCTCAGAACTGCTGTGCCCTGCTGCAATATTCTGCAGAGCGTAGTCTTGGCTGCAGGAGATCATAATAACTGACTTGAATATTATATTAATCGCCCTGTAGGGTGGTCATGAGATACAGCAGTGTCCCCGGCCATGGGCACCATCTGTGGCCTCCCTGCTGTTATTGTCGCTACTGTTACTGAGATCTGAACACACGAGGGTGACTCTGGTCTGTAAACGGGCTGTGATATATATATATATATCTACTAAGCGGTCATGGGAGAAAGTAGCTGTCCCTTTCTAAGTCCAGCTTTCAGAAACCAGGCAGAGATAAATAGCTGCCCCCTCTAATTAGTTAAATCAAATGCTGCCATATTGTTTTTTGTGGTGGGGGGCTTTTTCCTGCAACCTTTCCTTGACCACTGCCATACGTCTACAGCTCATTACAGAGGCCTGTAGGTCATATGATGCATCTCTTGGGCTTTTCTTATATTCCTGACCTTGAACTGAATTTGCTGGGACTTCTTGAGAAAATTGGTCACGGTCTTGAAGGCTTTCCATGTGTAAACATCCTTCTCATTGGTGAACTTCATATTGTTTGGCGATTTTCCCAGATTGATGAACAGCAACTATGGCTTCTAATTACTCTCTTGAGGCCCTTTTACACAGGCTGACAATCGTTATGAACATTTGTTTGACTGATCATTGACCCGTGTAAGGCTATGTCCACACAGGATAGATTTGCTATGTAATGTCCGCAGCAAACATTTTACAGCAGATCCGCAGTGGAATATCTGCATCAAAAATGCATCATTTGGTGCAAAATTAAACCCCCATCCTCATTAGAGGTGGAATCCGTACCAAAAATCTGGTGCTATAATCAACATGCTGCAGATTTAAAATCCACATGTCAATTTCCATATTGGTTTTGTGCAGATTTTTTCTGCAGCGTGTGAATGAGATATTGAAAATCTCATCCCTTTCCAAACAGAGGAGGAGCAGGAGGATTACATTCCAGAGCTACATACAGCTAAAAAAAAGCGAGTGTGCATGCTGTATTCTTAGTGTGCTGTTTCTAAAGTGTGTGACTTGAGATTAGTGACTTTAGATTCAGGGACTTTAGACAAATCACTTATATTTATTTATTGTTTATATTTTCACTTGCATTTATTACTTTTATCTAATCTATCTGTACAATCCCCATTTATAATGTGCTCCATGATTGATAATACTGTCCAGTGTACATCTTCTGGCATGTATGCAGCCCTTGACCAGGCGTTTGAGGGTACATACTAATGTACAAGATTTGAGCATGTTGTATGTTTGGAAGCTCAGATCCTGGATCTAAATGTGCAGCTTGCAAGACTGAGAGTCATTGAAAGGAGTTTGCTACTCGCTGGGGTAGATGTATTGGTGCATTGTAGTATAGGAGTGCAAGATAATTAGGCCGGGGTAGAGGGAAGAGAAGCAGGGAGGCTAGCCCTAAAGAGGCACACCCCAAAAAGTTTGCAAAGTTGGCAGATGAGGGGAATGCCATTAGGGGATTAGCACTGCTGCAGCACGACATGCTCTCTGACCGCCAGGGAGATGTCTGCTTCAGTAAGAACGGAAATAGGAGTGCAGGGCAGGTTAGACAGTTCCTGGTAGTAGGGGACTCAATTATTAGGGGGACAGACTGGGCAATCTGTCACAAAAACTGGGACTTCTTTCCCACGAGCATATATCAGCCGCCATTTTCATGGCCGGACGATATATGCTTCATTGGGAGAGATAAAACTGGTGAACAGGCGTACAAATCAAACGTTTGTGCACCCGTTCAGACGGCATGGGTCCCGGTGTATATACTCTGAGACTACCATGCCGTTGCCCCTTTCCCCTCCCTCCGCATCGCAAGCTCACCTCTGCTCTCCTCCCCGCTCGTCCTTTGCAATGGGAGGGGGAGGGGCGGAGCTTAGCGCCATCCTGTCCCTCCTCCTCCCATTGATGGCTATGGACAAGGGGCGGGGAGAGGGCAGGAGCTTAGCTCTTAGCTTCTCCGACCGCTGTCCTTGGCTCCCATAGGAGCCCATGCAGCGCCTGACGTATTCCGGCCTAAAAGATAGTCTCAGGGCTATCTTTTGAGCCTGACGTAAAAACGCCCGGCACTATATTGGCCTGGCCGGGCACTTTTATGTCTCAGGAATACGACCATATTGTCTGATGCATTGGAATCCAATGCATCAGACCACAGCATATATCGGCTAACCGTGAAAACGGCCGGCCGATATACGCTTGTGGGAAAGAGGCCTTAGGCAAATAGATGAAGTGGCAAATCACAATGAGGTAATTATTATGGAGGATATAAACTGGGAAGCTGAAACCTGCGGATATCCTAAAGGAAACGAGTTTCTGTCAATAACTAAAGATAATTACCTATCACAACTTGTACAGGACCCAACTAGATGGATGGCCAATTTGGACTTAATATTAACCAACATACCTGACAGAATAATGGAGGTGCAAGTTGGGGGGGGGGGTACCTGGGAAATGGTAAACATAATATAATACATTTCCACTTGTTTCTCAATAGGGAATTTTATCGGGGAGCTACAAAAATATTAAACTTTAGGAAGGCAAAGTTCAAAGATGCCCTTAACCTTATTCACTGGGACAAATTCCTCAAAAATAAAAATACAGTTAGCAAATGGGAAATTTTTAAAAGCATCTTAAATATTAACCGCGAGTGGTTCATACCTTACAAGAATAAAAGGTTTAGGAGTAGGAGAAAACCAGTGTGGCTCAATAATGAAGTAAAGGGGGCAATGAACAGCAAAAATAAAGCGTTTAAACTATTAAAACAGGAAGGCAACAAAAAAGCACTAAAAATATATGAGGAAAAAAATAAATAAAGTAAAAAATAGATAAAAGCAACAAAGCTAGAGACAGAAAGACTTATTGCCAAGGAAAGTAAAACGAACTCTAAACTTTTCTTCAATTATAGAAATAGTAAAAAGATTAATAATGAAAGTGTTGGCCATTAAAAAAAAATATAGGAGAAATTGTAGAGGGTAATAAGAAGAAAGCAAATGTAGAAAATATTTTTTTCTACAGTGTATTCAGAGGAAAATGAAATGTCAAGAGAAATTAAGTAAATTCTGCATTAAATGTCACCAGTCTAACCCAGGAAGAAGTGCAGAGCCGTCTTAAAAAGATTAAAATAGACAAATTGCCAGGTCCCGATGACATACACCCGTGGGTCCTAAGGGAATTAATAATGTGATAGACCATTGTTTCTTAAGGACTATATAGTGACGGGATCTTTTCAATTGGATTGGCGCATAGCAAATGAGGTGCCAATATTCAAAAACGGGGCTTGGGCAGAAAAGTAACAAATGAGGTTTAGCACTGATAAATGTAAGCTTATACACATGTGCAGAGGAAATACATTTCACCATTACACACTAAATGGGAAACCACTGGGAAGCACTGACATGGAGAAGGACTTGGGGTTTTTAATTAACTGTAAACTTGACTGGAGCAACCAGTGTCAGGCAGCTGCTGCCAAGGCAAATAGGACCATGGGGTGCATCAAAAGAGGTATAGGGAGGGGCACACGACGAGAACATTGTTTGGGTACAAAGTCGGGCAACTAAGGTAGTAAATAGAATAGGCAGACTACAATATCCAGAGAGCTTATCAAAATTGGGGTTATTCAGTTTAGAAAAAAGACGTCTGAGAAGTAACCTAATAACCCATATATCAGGGGACAATACAGAGATCTCTGCCATCATCTATTTATACCCAGAACTGTGACGGTAATAAAGGGGCATCCTCTACATCTAAGGGAAAGAAGGTTTCCACACCAACCTGGAAGTAGGTTCTTTACTGTAAGAGGAGTGAGACTATGGAACTCTCTGCTGAGGGCTTATTCACACAGGCATATTTTTCCTCAGTATTTTGTGAGCCAAAACCAGAAGCAGGTCCAAAATACTGATGAAATGTGAATCTTCTATTATACTTTCTCTTTGTATATTCCAATCCTTGTTTTGGCTCACAAAATACTGAGGAAAAATACGCCCATGTGAATAAACCCTGAAGATATGGTGATGGTGGTAAAAGAGGGGCCTGGATGCCTTTCTTCAGTGTACTAAGATTAAATGTTATAGCCGCTGACTACTCAGAAGGGTCGGTGATCCAGGGATTATTCCAATTGCCCGACTTGGCGTCAAGAAGGAATTTTTTCCCCTAAAATTGGCTTCTACTTCATGGGGTTTTTTTTGGCTTCCTCTGGATCAACATTGGGGGGAGGGGGGGGGGGGGTGTAAGAGGCGAGATGGACATATGTCTTTTTTTAGCCTTACATACTATGTTACTACCGTATGTTTGTTTCTAATGTAAATGCTGTGGATTTTCTGTGTGAAAGGTCCACACCGAAAAGCTGCAGCAAATCTATCTCATCTAAGCAAAGCCTGACTATGCCCACAATCCACTGACTAACAAGCTAACAATTGTTTGATAGGTGATTGGATCGTTTATGTGGGTATAAGGGTATGACCCCATGCAGATGTGACCGCATGGCTGGGTTTTTTGAACTATGTGGCCAAAGTGGGGTTGTTGGATCATCACTGCCGCAGTGCAGTTGTGTGGCGACCGCTGTGTGTGGCCATACTCTAAAAACACTTGCTCACCAGCAACATATGTCCGGTGTAAATAGGGATGTGCTATTATCCTTATGGGGAGGACGAACGATCCTTACAAGAATTGTTTGTCCCTATACAATTGATCGTCTACCTCATGTAAATGGCAGTAACGAGCGCCGTTCAACGTGCTATTTTGTTGATCAGTGCTTCTTAGGCCCCCTTCTTCTTCTTAGGCTTCTGCCACGGCTGTGACGGAATATCGCTAGCGATATTGAATCTCGCGAACGGAGAATTCGCTATGATTCTCCGATCGTGGACGTCGGATTGCGCTTTCTATAGTTAAGTCTATGGAAAGCGTTGACTGCGTTACCCACGGCCGGATTATCGCCACAGGTAACGCAGTAAATTATCACCTTATATACTAGGTCCCATTAATGATTGTAAATGAAGGAAAGGTGAAGTTAGTTTTCTCATGGCTGTTTAATATTTAGCACTAACATATATAATACCGTGTTTTCGTGAAAATAAGACCTAGTCCTAAAATAAGCTCTATCTTGATTTTCAGGGGGCTTGAACTATAATTAATATAAATATATTGGTTCAATGCGATGGCTGTGATTGGCTCTTCGCGCGCTGCATTGATTGGTTCTTGAGCGCCATGGCTCAGCCAATCAGAGCCATCGCTAACTGGAGGTGGGGTTTATGGACCCCGTTACCAGCAAGCAATCTTCTGTCGGTGGCTGAGGACTGAAGCAGAGACTAGCGGGAGGAACCCGAATGGCGCCTGCTAGGTAAGTATGATAAGATATCCCCCGAAAATAGGAACCTGTGGCTCTTTTAGGGCAAAAAGTAATATAAGACAGGGTATTATTTACAGGGAAACACTGTAGTATACTGTACCATCAGTATATATACAGCCTTATCATATATACTGCACAACCCTATCCTGTTCTGCAGCACATTACACTTGGGTGCGATGTGCAGTCTACACACAGAAGCTGTTGCGTGTAATAATATGAATCTTGGAACCGTCCCCCTGATGAGTCAGTGACATCGCAGGTTCCAAGAGACCCTCATGTCACAATGTGAGGCATTTCCTGACATTTGGCTGGGGTCCACACTGACATCTGTGGGATGGGGGGGGGGACTTTTCAGTGACAGTGAGCTGCCAGAACTGTGGCTGAATCTGGGACCTGCATAGAAACCACATTACTTTCAATTATATGTGGATCTGAACTATCACATGTGCGCACCACGAGGCGAGGCTGCTGCAGGCGCCACATCCTATGGCCGTTAACCATATCCCTATAAACTGTACACCGCAATAAGGCTACTGACAACAGAGAGTAAATATGACATCCTAGTGCATGTGGCGACTGAGGCGCCTATGTCAGACGTCAATCCACAGCGATGGAAACTGAGTGAGATCCAATCGGGTGCTGACTTAGGCTAGGCGCACACCAGCCATGACTGCGAGTTGTGCCCAGTACACGGACACAGCACATTGATATGCATTCGCATGCCCTATTTTTTTAATCCAACAGAAATGGAACACGTCATGAGTTTTTTTCATACAGATCATCAGTCCATGTGAAAAAACATCTATGTGCATAACCCCATAGGCTATAATGGGATCTTTTGCTGTCTATGGAATTTCACGAACAGCACACAGCCCCAAAATAACCACCTAACGGAAATGAGAGCTGCAACCTGATTAGCTACAGTGAGCATCATCACAGGTTTATATTTGCATTAAGTTTTTTTATATAGCTGTAGTGTGTTCTCTGTTATCAGCCATTTCAGCCTAGTGCGATGTCTCCCGCTCTCTTCAGTTTCCAGCTTGGAGCTTGATCACACATCAAGTATCAGATGTAGATATATATTCAGCTGTTTCATCTTCCTTTCATAGTTCTGCTTAGCGCTACACCGCTTGTTGCTCGGGTTCCCACGCTCTGATATGCGGCCGCTGAGGGGTCCTTGAACTGACAGTTATGTCCCAATAAAACACAGATTATATTATTAACATGTTTAGAGTAGCCGAAACCTCCAGTGGTAACCGGGCGCTTACTGGAAGCACTGAGTCACATGCTGACAGCTGTCCTGCCTTCCCGATGTATCACATCAGCCCCAACCCAGAATCATCAGCAATCCACTAAGTGGAACTGTGCGGTTCTCAGAGGCGTACTCATAGGGGATGCACAGTATGCGGTTGCACCCGGGCCCAGGAGCCTTGGGGGGCCCATAAGACCTCAGTTCTCCATATAGGAAACCCAGTACAATATGAATAAACTATTATAGTTGGGGGCCCTGTTACAGATTTTGCATTTTGGCCCGGGGACTTCAAATTACGCCTCTGCACACAAGCATGTCTGATTTTGGTGGGTGTGTACAGCATATCAATATGACATTCATATGCGTTGCGCATGCGCGATTTTTATTTTTACATCTGTGTGAGATTTGCTGCTGCCTGTTTCTTTTTCTCGCATGCAAAAAAAGGTAAAGGAAGGTCAATTTGTCTTAAGAATCACTTGGCAACAATTAGTGAAATATGGGGAGCACACGGATGTCCACCTTCTCTTTTTTTTTCTTCCTTCTTTAGCACACCCACCGACTGGAATTGACTGTTCTCCAAGAAGTTGAAACAGAATAGAACATGTGAAACTTCTTATTTTTAGCATCCATGTAAAAAAAAAACAAAAAACGCGTGTCTATTTAGCCCCATTGACTGTAATGAGTCAGTGTGCTATCCATGTGCAAGCAGTTGCAAATATGAACAGCACACGGACGTGAAAATCACTCCTACCTGAATGCTAAATTAAGCAACTTTCTAAATGTTCTTCATTCAGAATGTCGTATTGTTTTGCTGCTGTGGAGTCTGTGTAACTCCTGTACATAGTTGTCTGTCCTGCTTGTTCTGACACATATCGGACTGCAGGCTGACTCTGCCCATCTAGCTGCTTGCCCTTCCATCAGCATTAGTGTCAGCAGTGAGGGGAGGAGGTTACACTGGGCTAATGAAAGGGAAGAGAGGAAGGAAAGCACACACAAGCCAAGGGGAGGGGTGAATTACACATGCTGTGTATTAGTGTACAGAGAGAAGAGAACTCTGAGGATGGGAGGGAGAATCCCATACTCATCAACATCAGTGCCTGCCAGCAGAAGGGAGAAGATATCCCTTATGGGCTGTAGAAGGAGAAAGCAGTACAGGAATAAAGCTAAGGAAGATGGAACAGTACCTCTGCAGCGCCACCTATAGGATGGCAGCATTCCTGCAAATCAATGTCTGACCCTTTGTATAGGTCTTTGCAACAATGATTAGGAATTGAAAACCAAGCCAGAATCCATACACAGACAGCTGTTTCAGGGTGTTTGACCCTCATCAGCGTGCAGTAGGATTCTGGCTTGGTTAGTGTGAGACCTATGACATGTCGGGAGGGGTATCCTCACTCCTTAAGGAGAGCACCTAGAAGGTGAGTGAGGAGACTTATAAGGCCATTCATGTTCCTCCTAGTATATATATACAAATAGGGAAGATGGAACAATACCCCTGCAGAGCCACCTATTGGATGCCAGCATTCCTGCAAATCTACGTCTGACCCTTTATACAAGTCTTTGCAACAATGATTGGATTTTCAATAAAGCTGTGCTGATACAAGAGAACCAATGAAAGCAGCAGCATCCTTGACATACAGACCTCACACCATCCCATATTATTGGGAGGGACACCTCCACATGAGAAACTGAATTCAATCTACATATTATGGGGTCTGAAAATTAAAGGGGTTGTCCCGAGGCAGCAAGTGGGTCTATACACTTCTGTATGGCCATAATAATGCACTTTGTAATGTACATTGTGCATTAATTATGAGCCATACAGAAGTTATAAAAAGTTTTATACTTACCTGCTCCGTTGCTAGCGTCCTCGTTCCCATGGAGCCGACTAATTTTCGCCCTCCGATGGCCAAATTAGCCGCGCTTGCGCAGTCCGTTTCTTCTGCAGTCTTCTATGGGGCCGCTCGTGCAGAATGCCGGCTCCGTGTAGCTCCGCCCCGTCACGTGCCGATTCCAGCCAATCAGGAGGCTGGAATCGGCAATGGACCGCACAGAAGCCCTGCGGTCCACGGAGACAGAGGATCCCGGCGGCCATCTTCAGCAGGTGAGTATGAAGACGCCGGACCGCCGGGATTCAGGTAAGCGCTGTGCGGGTTGTTTTTTTAACCCCTGCATCGGGGTTGTCTCGCGCCGAACGGGGGGGGGGGGGGGGGGTTAAAAAACAAAAACCCGTTTCGGCGCGGGACAACCCCTTTAATGAAGGAATAAAGTTTGCAGTCTGAAACTTAGTGCAACTTTTTACACTCAAGGTAACCACTTACATGTAAAAATAGTTTTCCTATGTCAAAGGCCACCATAGCATTTAAATACATGTTACAGTTGCCACACATACACTGTGACAAGCCTATCCGTAGTATTGCCTTATTTTCCCGAGGATCTGTTACTGGTGTCTGGAACTCGTTTGTTTCCTACTGACATTTATACAGAAATCATTAAGGAAACCATAAGAGCCACATCTCTGCTTGTCTTTCCGGAGCTGACACCTTTTAGTGCTTTCCTCTTATCTCCATGAACACTCCCCAATACTGTCACTGTTTTTTCCTGACCCTACAAGAGGTCGCTGCTCCAGCTGTGTATGGAGACATTCTGGGAACAAGCATCGCGTCCTGTTTACTTCATTTCTACCCGGCCTGTCAGCTTTTCGAATCAAACCTCTTTTCTCCATAAAATAGAAAAACCCAGAATAATATCTGTCCCGAAGTCTCTTCCCCTGCCCAGGTGTCAAAAATAGCTAGTTCTGTCTGTGTGTGGGAAAGTTGGGTGACCGTGACAACAAATATGGCCACCACTGAAGCTACCACTGAGCTAATCACTCAGCTTTCCCACATTTCTGAAAGAGAATTTGGTCTAGTTAGGCCGCCTGTACACGAACAAATTTTTGCTGCAGAATCTGCGGCGGGAATCCGTACCCAGTACCGTCCATAGCATGCTATGAAAAAACGCTTTTTACTGCACACTTGTGGAAACCAATTGCGGTTTCCGCAAGCATAGTAAAAATTGTAGCACGCTCCATTGCACAGATTCCACGTAGACTACTTCCATTGAAGTCAATGGAAGCCATCCAACCCGCGGCCCGTCCGCAATTAACATTGCGGACAGGACGTGGATTCCACATCATCGCCTAGTGATGGCGCCAGTGAAAAAAAAATGTGGAAAAAAATTATCTGTACTGCGCATGTTCAACGGCGAGCCACCGGGTCCAACCACAGTGCAGTGGAAGAGGAAAAAAAGCAGGAACGCGCGGACGCCGCTGCATGTGGAATCCGGCTCTGCCGTGTGCAGGCAGCCTTATACAGTGATGATAGAGCAGGAGTTCTGTTACGGTACTGCACAAAGAGACTGGTAAATTTGGGGAGCACTACCTATGGAAGCTGTAATGGCAGCCAAATTGCTGGTTTCTATATACTAATGGAATTATGATTGACTTTTTATTTTTCATACTTTCATTCTCCTCATTCTTATGTTATATAGTTATTCTTCTGTGCTGCACAGGAAATGTGTTCTGTGCCTCAGTGAAGCTGAAAATGAATGTCCGCCCTGAATGGATGAAGAGTGCAGATCCAGATTTTTTTTGTGCTGATTAATGTCACAATTTATCTTTATAGCATTTAGAACTCGGTTTTCTGATACGCAGTTTGAAATCCCCTGCATAGACCTACAATAGTTACATGATACAAATCGGATACCTGCAGCCACCACCAAAGTGTGTTTAAAAGTCTGCATACTGCTTATACATATAACCCATTAATTATTGTATGCTGCAAGCTCCTACGCTTCCCTGGGTGGTGGCTGCAGGCAGACTAAATCTTATGTAATTCTATGGCTATGTAAAGGAAACCAGGGAATATGGAGATCTGTATCTGAAATTGGAACTCTCACCCCTTAAAGGGAATCTCTGAAATTATAAAACAAAGTTCAACAGAGTGCATCTTCCCAATAAATGTCACCCGTCACCCCTATGGTCACTATCCTCCTCAGTTTGTAGCACTGACTGCTCCCTGCTGTTTTACCTTTCTTACATAAGCTTTGAGATCCTCTAAACTATTTTTTCCCCCTTGTGCCTCTAGGATGTTTTGGCTCTTCACAGCAATATTAACAATCACATTGTCTTTTCCTCTTCCAGATAACTCATCTTTCCAGGAAGATGAAAACCTAGATATGGAATCTCTCAACTGGTCTGGCACAGTAAATGGTCACCCGGAGCCATGCACAAGGACTCGGTTCCCCAGTTGGGTCACATTTGAAGAAGAGAATGTAGCAACCACTCCTAAAGACTCTCCCCACAAACCAACAGAGAGTCCACAATCTCCCTCCACCTCTGACAGAAACTTTAATAGTGTCAGATCCTTTAAAAAAAGAGAGCGACCTAAGAGCTCACTGGTTGATCTCTCCAGGACTCAGAGACTTGACTTTTCGACATTGCACAGACAACTCTCATTAAATTCCACTCCTACCAAGGCACCCAATCCATTCTTTGATGAGGGTTTGAAGGATGTTCAGCCTTCCCCAATTAATCCCTTTAGCTCCTTCTTTGAGGAGCAAGAGAGACGCTCTGAACGCTCTTCAGTATCCAGTGGGCCAGGGTCAAGCCAAAGAAATTCCATCTCTATTCTTGCGGAAGAACTTGATACGGAACAGTTTGAAGATTACCGGAAGAAGGTCTTACAAGCAGATGTGGTAGAACAACTGAAGCAGATTCAAATTGAGGACCCAGATTCCCCTGGTAGCCCTTCTCTACCTGACGACCCCTTGAAATATGATGAGCCCATCAGTCCTTCTTTAACATTTACCAAGCCTCAGCCAAAGGAAGGATGGCCAATGCTGTTAAGAATACCAGAGAAGAAAAACATTATGTCCTCTAGACACTGGGGTCCCATCTATGTGAAGGTCACAGAAGCTGGATTTTTACAGCTCTTCTATGAGAAGGGTTTGGAAAAGCCATTTAGAGAATTTAAACTGGAGGTCAACCATGAAATCTCAGATCCTAAACTGCAAAACTATGATGAGAGTGGAAGGATTCATACCATTCGTATCGACCGGGTATTATACAGGGAGAAACGCAAGTATCAGCCGATGCCGCTTGTCACTCACATGGGAGAGAGGGAACAGGTGATAAAGCTGGGAACAATTGACTATTTGGACTTTATAAGTTTCATTTCAACCATTCAAGATGTTTTGTTCCATCTCACAGCCATAGTGGACCTCAGCACCATCCACCAGAATTACATTGAAGAGGAGATCACTGTTGATGTCAGAGATGAGTTCAGAGGAATTCTGTCCAAGGGGGACAACGAGCTTCTTCAACACTCTGTAACCACACATGTCCATGTTCTCAGTTTCATCTCGGGGATGGAGGACTGCAGAATAGGACTCAATGATGTCCTCATTAAGGGCAATGAAGTTGTCTCCAGGCATGATATTATGCCAACTACAACCACCAAGTGGGTGAGACTACATGACTGCCAGTTCCATTCATCGGTAGATGAAGAGGCATTCCACAACTCCAGAATCATTGTATGCACCCCACTTGATGCCTGCAGGTTTGAATTAATGAGGTTCCGGACTGTATTTTCTGAAAAGACTTTGCCGTTCACTCTCAGAACTATGGCCTGTGTTCGTGGAGCAGAGGTTGAGCTGCAGAGCTGGGTGGTTGGGTCCACTGGATTCTCTTCTAACAGAGACAGTCTATCCCAGGTTCCGTGTGAAAATGTTATTATTCGACATCCGGTGCCACCAGAATGGGTAAACTATTTTCGAAGAGACAGTGTACTTGGTGAGAGGTCATTGAAGGCCAAGGTCAATAGGGAAGCCAGTTTTGGTTCCCCTAGCTTCTCTGGTTCAGAGCCAGCCATGAGAGTTACACTGGGAACTGCAAAATATGAACACGCGTATAATGCCATAGTATGGAGGATAAGCAAACTTCCTGATAAGAACTCAGGTGAGAAGAGCTGTCCATCACACACTGACAGTATTTCATATTAAGTCACCAAAATCTTAAAACACAGCCCTTAGTTTTGATTCCTCTGTGTTTAGTGGTAAGCTACAGTTCAGACAGTATAGCTAGATTGCTTTCAAAGTTGGTGGCTCTCAGGAGTTGGTACCACTCTAGATTAGGGATGATTGGTATTTAATAAAATGTCTCTTTAGCTAAAGAGAAATCTATATATATATATATATATATATATATATATATATATATATATATATAATTTTTTGGACTATAGCTTTACTGAGCCACTTGTTACATCTCATCTATAAGTCTCAACAATGTCTAAAGATGTTTCTTCTCTCTTAGGACGGGGTCACCCCCACTGCTTCTACTGCCATCTGGACTTGGGCTCAGACAGGGAAGTCCCCACAATCTTCTCCAAGTACGTGGAGGTGGAATTTTCTATGCCTGCAACATCTGCCTCAAAAACAGTGGTGCGCTCCATCTCAGTAGAGGAGAGAACGCAACTCAAGAAGTGGGTGAACTACTCCGCCCATTACTACTACAAGGTGAGAATGGTGGAAATTGTAAGACTATTACGTTATGTGGCTATTATTGGCTGAGCATTTATAAAAATCTGATCCAATCTACAGATATATTAATGAAGACCTATATGTTGGGGTTTGTGTACTCGGGCTCTGATTTGGTAATTCCCTTCTACCACATGGTCGTGGGCTTATGCTATTCTTCTTTTTCTCTGGTCAGGTGGAAATTGAGCAGAAGAAGACTCTGAACCCTGATGCGGAGGATGAGAATGTAGAAAATCCTGCTGAATGTGTTGCCCAGTAAATGTCCAGAGAACCGAAGTGAATCAGTTACTACAGCCTAAATGATGGCAGAAGACTGACACTAGGTGCTCCACATGTGCCAGTGTCCAGCTCCCACAGGAGGTGATAAGGAGCTGTGGGATGGACTCTTAGAATGTTATATCTTAACTGGCTGCTGATTGTTGGACGTTAACACCAAAGTGACTTCAGTCATATTAGAAGTTGTGACTGCACTAGATAAGGAAACAGCAGAAAGCCCTTATAGAGGACCAAGAGCAGGGAAGACTCGGAGAGTTACATCATGGAGCATAGAATTGCACAATCTGTCTGTACATCTCCTCCTTCCATTGACCATCCACTGAGACTGGACTTAAAATCTTGGGGGATGGACACTCGAGTCACAATGAGCAAAATCCACATTTCAGTGTTCATTAAATGGACCAGGAGCCAGATGTTCAATTGTGTTACATAGCAAAAGTTAAAATAACAATTGGAAAGGGGTTATCGCAGGGGCCATGCGAATAATGGGGAAATCTGAATACTGGAGACTTGTCAATATTGGAGACAGATGAAATCTCAGTAGACTCAGTGTCCAAAGGAGTGGGATGCTGGGTGCAAGATTGATCAGGGAATGGTCATTAGTGCAGTTCCCAGGGAGTGTCCTCAGTTACATGGCTACTGTGCTTATAATCTACAGGGGCAGTATTCTTTTACTTTGTGTAGTTATGGCTCTGTTCACATATGGATTCATGTGTGTTCATGATCTCCTTTTCTTTTTCCGTCATGGCAGTAAGAAAACAGAATCCCTGCAGCGAAGGAATCTGTCCCGTGGCAGACCTGAACGGTGCAGGACAGACCCAACTGACTGTAATGGGATCCGTCCGGCTTTTGTCATGCTCTCTGGCATCTTCCTGTAGCGTAATAGTGCAGCATGCCGAGTTATTTCTTCTGGGTTTTGGGGCGGATCTGCACCAATGGAGCCTTCGATGTAGATGTGAACAGGGCCTATCCTGTCCACTGCCGGTTTTTTCATTGTGGCTCCAGTCACATCCAGCTGTTAGATTATTTTATACATCTAAATCTGCACTAAAAAAATCTGTTAGTTGCCCATGAAAACTGTGTGCTTTATCTACTCAGAAAAAGCTGACCCAATAGGTCAGCTTTGACTGTGCAACTGTAGCCCAACCTCTCACAATGCACTGCTTTCTAGTGACAGGAAGCTAGCAGAATTGTAAATACAGCTCTGGATGTAACCAGAGTGTATAACAGGATGTAACTTAGGAGCACTACCTTTCATTACTATGACAGTGGAAATGTTTCTTCTGGATTCTCCTTCCTTCTCTGCTTATGGCGCATTTCATGATTTCCTCTTGATACACTTTACTTTCCTTCCCGGTTTGGTTCCAGCATTTCTGTTATGTAATTATGAATTTGCACTGACAGATGTCGATCTCCACCTTCAATGTCCACCGTGCCTGTAGTCCCGGGCGGTTGAGGATGGAGGCTGTCTCTGTGACACTAGATATATTGCACTGTGGAGAACTACGGTCTGGATGTCATCTGATGGGCGTTTTTTAACCTCTACGTCTTTATCTGCTGGAGAGATTTACATTGGTGGTTGAGGATGGACACCACAATGCAGTTGCTCTGGCATGTTAGGGGCCTGGCTATAATCAAGGCATTTTCTTCATATTTTGTCATTTATCTCTTCCTCTGTCAGAGGAACCCCTCACTATCTACAAGGTCAGAAGCAGATCAGCCTGGACATTACACATCGTCCCATCCAGCAGGTCTGTACCCCATTCTCAGTCCGCCCACACTAACAGATACAACCATAGAATGGTAGAGTTGGAAAGGACCTCCAGGGTCATCGGGTCCAACCCCCTGCTCAGTGCAGGATTTACATAGAATGGTAGAGTTGGAAGGGACCTACAGGGTCATCGGGTCCAACCCTCTGCTTAGTGCAGGATTTACATAGAATGGTACAGTTGGAAGGGACCTCCAGGGTCATCGGGTCCAACCCTCTGCTCAGTGCAGGATTTACATAGAATGGTAGAGTTGGAAGGGACCTCCAGGCTCATCAGGTCCAACCCCCTGCTCAGTGCAGGATTTACATAGAATGGTACAGTTGGAAGGGACCTCCAGGGTCATCGGGTCTAACCCCCTGCTCAGTGCAGGATTCACTAACTCATCCCAGAGATTTGATCATCTGTAAACTTATCAAAAAGTAAAGTAATCAGTATCTTCACTTTTAATCTCTTAAGGACCAGAGTGTTTTGGCCTAAAGAACCAGACACTTTTTTTTAGGGATTTTACCAATGCGGTGGTTTTTACTGCCCTATATTTTTATTTTTCTTCAGCTGCCACATAATATTTTTATTTGACTCTGTATTACTTTAAAAAAAAAATTTTTAACTTTTTTGTAACCATATTTTTTTTACCATCTATGTCCCCTATGTCATCATGAAAGACTTCTGGGGGTCATTCACATTGTATTTCTTTTTTTATCTAATTTCACACTTTTCCACTGAAGCTGTGGCATCCATTGGAGTCCCAGTTACAGGGAAAACATCTCCCTGTAGTGTAAATAGTCACTAACAGAGCTGATCAGAGACCCTGCAGCTTTGCTGTGGCAGGTGGCACCCGGTGGTCACGTGATCGTCGGTTCACATACTGGACTTAGCGCCCACTTTCACTCATTGGGTACTATGTAGACTGGAAAGGAGAAGGCAGAAGTGGTTAATAAAATGCTTATCCTTCTCTAGGTTCTCGGCTGTGTCTGACATTCGAGGACCTGACCTGCTACTTGATTGAAGGAGCAGAGGAGTTAATCCCACGCCGTATTTTTGCTATCGGCTGGGATTAAAGCCCAGAACCAAGCACCGTATATTTACCATTCTTGGTCTTTAAGGGGTTAAGGGAAGCTGCATGTTTATTGGATGACTCCCTTCATGTACACTGCTCTGCTTATAAACCTCATAGTCCCATTGACTTCATGCATGTGCGCTGTTTCCTACTGGCATATCGGTGTGACATCATGACACCCAGTTGGAATGCAGCTTTCTAACTGAGGTAAGAACATGACTGCTGAGATGCTTAACTTTTTGACCATATACAGTACTGTGTGAAAGTTTTAGGCAGGTGTGGAAAAAATTCTGCAAAGTAAGGATGCTTTCAAAAATAGAAGTGTAAATTGTATTGTTAATTAACAAAAATAAATTAAGTGAATGAACTAAATGGAAATCAAATCCGTATTTAGTGTGACCACCCTTTGCCTTCAAAACAACATCAGTTCTTCTATGGAAAGCTTGCACATAGTTTCTGAAAGAACTCAGCAGGGAGGTTGTTCCAAACATCTTGGAGAGCTAACCACAGATTTTCTGTGGATGTAGGCTTGCTCAAATCCTTCTGTCTCTTCTTTTAATCTCAGACAGACTGGACGGTGTACAGATCGGGGCTCTGTGGGGGCCATATCATCACTTTCAGGACTCCTTGTTCTTTATGCAGAAGATAGTTCCTAATGACATTGGCTGTTTGCTTGGGTCGTTGTCCTGCTGAATACATTTGGTGCCAACCAGACATGTCCCTGATGATATTACATTATGGATAAGTATCAGCCTGTATTTCTCAGCATTGAGGACACCATTAATCCTGACCAAATCCCCAACTCCATTTGGTGAAATGCAGCCCCAAACTTGTAAAGAACCTCCACGATGCTTCACTGCTGCCTGCAGACACTCATTATTGTACGGCTCTCCAGCCCTTCTGCGAACAAACTGCCTTAAGTTACAGCCAATTTTTTTCACGTTCTGACTCCTCAGTCCAGAGCACCTGCTGACATTTTTCTACACCCCAGATCCTGTGTTTTTGCACATAGTTGGGTCACTTGGTCTTGAAGGTATGACTTACTGGCATCCATTTTTCCATGAAGAGCACTTCTGACCATACTTCTTCGGACAATAGATGGGTGTACCTGGCTCTGATGGTTCCTGTCAGTTCTGAGCTGATGGCACTGCTGGATATCATCCAATATCAAAGGGAAGCATAATGTGTCTTTCATGTGCTGCACTAAATTTCCTAGTCCAACCACTGTATCTACAGTCCTCAATGTTGCCTGTTTCTTTGTCCTTCTGCAAAAGAGCTTGAATCCCCAGTCTGCTTTGAAATCTTTGCCTGGGAGAAACCTTGCTGACACAGTATAACTACCTTGTCTCTTGTTGCTGTGCTCAGTCTTGCCATGGTGTATGAGCTGTGACATGAAACTGTCTTCCACAACCTCACATTTGTAGCAGAGTTGGTCTGTTCCTCGCCCAGTTTTGAGCCTCCTACAGAGCAGCTTCAGTTAATCACTGCATGATGTTAATTTCAACCTACATATGAAAATGATGATCGTTATCACTTGTTTGGTATAATTCGTTAAGGCCCATTTACACGGAGCGATGATCGCTCATAGTTTGAGTGACAGTTTTGAGTGATCATCTTTGCATAGCTCTAAATAGCTAATTAGCTGCTTAATAGTTATGCAGGCTGAGCGGGATATCACCGCGATGGCTAGGAGAACAATGCAGCTATTTTGAAAATGCAAACAGCTGCATTGTTCACGGCGCTTTCAGCTAGTGTCCCGCTGAAAACGGCCAGTGGGATACCAGCTGAAAGAATGCTATCCGCACCACCTGCTGAGATATCAGCGTGCGGTACTGATAAGGCTCATTGCTCATTTCTAGCTGGCTAGAAATGAGTGATGAACGAACCGTGCATGAACAGTTCACGATGGCCGCACGTTTAGACGCAACGATTATCGCTTAAAAGACGGCTTTTGAGCGAATTTTGAGCAATAATCATTGTGTCTAAATGGGCTTTTAATCATAAACCTGATTAGAATCCTACAAAATCCATGACCACTGCAAGCGTACCTACAAGAACAGATGCTGTTTTGAAGGTAAAGGGTGATCACGTCAAATATTGACATTTCTCTTTTTGAAAGTATTCTTAATTTGCAGCATTTTTTTCACATCTGCCTAAAACTTTTGCATAGCATATAATATATAAAATGAACATTTGTACATGATACTCACCAAATAAATACACAAACCATAATAAACGTTTGCTGGCTGGGGGGTCAGTTACTGCTTGACTAACCATAAGTCAGTCCTAGATTGTAGAATTCACTTGCTAAGCTATAAAACACCTCTGTCTTGGAAGCAAAATGCCAGCTGAAGGACACCCCACAGCCAAGTCCCCCTTCACACTTCTTTCTTAAGACCAACCACCGGCTGTGACTTGAACATTGATGGAATAAAAGGTTAATGTACTGAAAGAGAAAACCTTATAAGCCAAGTGCGAACAGCCCAAACTGCTTTACAGCTTAAACAAAAGGGAGGGGTGGCACAAAGCTGACTCCAGAGGGGTCCCACAGGAAAGAGGAAGAGCAGAGAGTGCTTCCTTATATAATAGCAGTACAAAAGAGGAGGGGGCTTATACTTTCAACACTAGTGGGACAAACCGATGCACCAAAATTAAGGGGGAAAGGACATGCAATCCCAAAAAATTGCAGGTACTCATTGTGTGCTGCAGGAGGTAGGAAGTGGGGGTGGGAACGATCTCCAGCAGTTAGGGTACACTTGCTATGCGGTCCTGCACATTACAGAAAGAAGCTACGTAACTGGAAGTGACAATGTCCAGTGACCCTGACATTGATCCGCTAAAGCACAAGGACAGGAGGTGTTGTCATGGGGAAAAAGAACTTTACTTTCGCATAACTAAACACACAAATGCACATAAGGGGTTTTAACCCCTTAAAGACGACACTTTTCTGTGATTTTATGCATGTGGTGGCTTTGTATGGCCCTATTTGTTTTTTCTTGGGTACCTAAATTATCTTTGCTGCGTTATTTCTTCATGACATATTGGGCAATTTTTAATACCTTTTTATCACTGAAATTTTTTTCCTGTTTGTTTTTTTTTGTTGTTTTTTGTTTTATTAGGGCTCATGTGTAAAAAATTGAATAAAAATATATAAAATAAACTATAATTTTTTTTTTATTAGTACATTAAGGCCTCCTTCCCACGAACGGATTTCCGCCGCGTAATTCGCGGCGAAAATCCGCTGCGTTGCACGCAGCTATTAGGTTCTATTGAACCTAATAGCTCCATGCTCACGATGCGTAATTCCACCGCGGAATTACGCACCACGATTTCTCCCGTCCTCACCCGCAGCATGCTCTATTTTCTGCGGGTGAGGACGGGCTGTACGCACTGACGGCTTCCATTGCAGTCAATGGAAGCCGTCCATTCACGCTATCTCCCGCTGTAACCAGCGGGAGATAGCGTGAAAAAACGCTTTCCCGCCCACCGCCGAGCGTCATATGACGCCAAATGACGCGGTCCGGCCGCGTCACGTGACACGGCTGGTGACGCGAGAGCGGTGGGCGGTGACGAGCGGTGACGAGCGGTGACGCGGCGGTGGTGGGCGGGGAAGCGATTTCACGCTATCTCCCGCAGGTAAGTATAGGGGCTCTGGGGGGCGCCGTGACGGGCTTCACAGCGGAATATTACGCTGCGGAGCCCGTCACGCTCGTGGGAAGGAGGCCTATGGCTAAAATAAAGCACAGAAGAATGGGTTCCCCATTTTGTTTTTGACAAATTTGATATATAATTTGTATAGCCTCTGATGACAGAGTGGGCATGGCAACAGTTTAGGTTGGTGTGGGCATCCGATTTAAAAAAAAAAATGTTTGTAATTCTATTTTTTTACGTACTTGTGTATATTTTTTAACCTACCCATGTTTTCCCGAAAATTTTACCCTGTCTTATATTAATTTTTGCCCCAAAAGAGGTGCTAGGTCTTATTTTTGGGGGATGTCTTATTATACTTAGCAGGCTCGGGCCGGGTCCTCCCACTACTCTCCAGAGCTCTGATGCGCTGAGCTGCGGCATTGGTTGGCCAATTCATAAATCCTGCCTCCATACGCGATGGCTGTGATTGGTTCTTTGACCGCTGCTTAGTCAATCAATGCAGCATTTTATGATCCAATGACAGCCATCGCATTGGTTCATTAAGCATTGCATTGATTGGAAAATCATAAATGAATGATTAAAAAAGTTTAAAAAAAAAAAAAAGAACTCGTCTATCAGTCACTCAAACGCGTCCTCCGGCTGGCTCCCCCACACTGCTATCCAGCACTTTCAGTAGGCGGGAATTTAAAAATCTCTGCCTCCTGAAAGGGCTGTGCTGATTGGCTGAGCGCTCAGCCAATTACAGATAGTGCTTAGCTATTCATTCATGAATAGCTAAGCTAGTGCTACTAATGAATGAATAGCTAAGCACTATCTGTAATTGGCTGAGCGCTCAGCCAATCAGCACAGGCCTTTTAGGAGGCAAGGATTTTTAAATCCCCTGGCTGCTGAAAGTGCTGGATAGCGGTGTCGGGGAGCCAGCTGGAGAACGCATGTGAGCGGCGGAGAAGTGAGTACTTTTTTTAAAACTTTTTTAACGACTTATTGATGATTTTCAGGGAAGGACTTACATTTCAAGCTCTTACCCGAAAATCATACTGCCGGGTTTGCCAAAAACCACTGCTTTCAATGGGACCGGCAGCAGCGCCGATCCCATTGAAAGCAATGAGATAGCATGCTGTGACAGCTGTGGCAGAAGTCTGCGGTATTCTCCATATCTTTTAAATGGGGCTAGCACTGCTGCAGCTGGCCCCATTGGAAAGACTGGTGATATCGCGGTCTCATTCCGGTGTCTTTCTTGCGCTGCGGGGCGAGTGTTTTCATTTGCTCTCGCAGCGCAAGATGGAAAATATCGCCAGTGGGTGTCACCCCTTACAGTTTTCAACTGTAAATGAAGCATCCATAGGAGCCCAAGTTACAGGGAAAACCTTTCCCTATTGTGACAATGGTCACTGGCAGATCTGATCTGGGTCTAAGACCCAGCAGCTCTATCCTGCCAGGATCACTAGCTCCAATAGAGAAAAGGGAATTACTGCTTCTATTTACTAGATTGTGCTTATTCTCCTCTTTTCCAGCCTCACTGAGCGCTGTGTATGCTTAAAAAAGTGAAGACAAGAGCACTTCTAAGGCCTCCTTCCCACGGACGGATTTCCGCCGCGTTGCCAGCAGCTATTTCCTGAACCCAATAGCTCACGGTGCGGAATTCCATCGCGGAATTCCGCACCGTGAAATCTCCCGTCCTCACCCGCGGCATGCTCTATTTGCCACGGGTGTACGCGTGGACGGCTTCCATTGCAGTCAATGGAAGCCGTCCGTTCACGCTATCTTCCGCTGTAGCACAGTAGAAGATAGTGTGAAATCGCCTCTCCGCCTATCGCCGCTGCGTCATATGACGCGGCCGGCGCGTCATGTGACGCTGTGGGCGTGTCTTGTGACGTGGCCGGCGCGTCACGCTAAAGCGTCATGCGGGACCCAGGACGCTGGATCCGCTGGTAAGTATGGGGTCTCTGGGGGGCGCCGTGACGGGCTTCGCCGCGGAATATTCCGCAGCGGAGCCCGTCACGGCCGTGTGCAGCCGGCCTAAATCACTTTTGTCTTCTCCCCAAGGTCCTCGTCTGTCTCCGACAGCTGAGCACCCAACCTGTTGCTGCTAGATTGCAGGAGCAAGAGATTTAAACTTGCGTCATATATCTACAATGGCGTGGGTTTAAAGTACTGGACCAAGTGCCATATATTTATCAAGTTAATCTAGATCTACTTTGTTTTTGCTATATAAGAATATTTATATTGTGTATAGATTCCACAGCTCTAAACACAATATATCACTCCCATCGTCCTTGTCCCCACAAGCAGGGAGATAGGCATACAGTATAGCAGAAATTGCAAAAGTCATCCTGCTCTCTGTCGCCATCATGTGGTAAGATCGGTCTACAGTAAATATTGTTGATGTATCCTGCTCTCTGCTGCCACCCTGTGGTAGGCTAGGTTTGCAGCAGATTTTGTAGACTGCATTCTGCTCTGACAAAGATCCTGTGGCCAGAGGACACTGCAGGATCTCTCAGGAGGAATATTCTGCAGCATCTTCCAGCAGATAAAGAATGGACCATTTTATTTTTTTCCCTTGTTTTTATTATCTCCGTGGTGGAAAGCAAACACTAATTGCTCTACTTTATACAAACTCAATTAAGAGTTACCATTGTGACTTGACCCTTATGGTTCACATTTTATGGGCTATTGGGGGTCAGGAATGAGAAGATCCACTTCCAAGGTTTCTGTTTCTACCCTCTTCTTCCTCCTGCGAACTCTGGTGATCTCAATTACTGTAACCAGTCACTGACTGATTGTCCATTTACAAATGTGCCTTTGCTCCACTTCTCACCCGTTTCTAGTTATTTATTTTCTATTTGTTTATTTCTTTAAATTGTATCAAACAGTATTTAAAGAAATAACAAACAAAAAGTGTTACTTGGCAGGAGTTGTGCAACAGCTTTTTTTTTTTTTTTTTTTTAAGCTGGTTTTCTCGTGTCACATATTTTGGTAGAAAAGGTAAGGAAGGGCACATTTGTATACAGACTGGTTCATGACAGCAGCAGCTGGAATCTTTATGTCTAATGTTTATAGTATGGGGGATTATGAGATTAGAAGATACATTTTAGATACCCATTTAGGGAATTCTAAGCTAGCAGAGTGCTCTTCTTTACAGGAGCCTCAAATAGCAGGAACAATAAGCATTTTTCTCTCTCTGGATGGCCCGCTCATTCATACATTACACACACATTGCATTTATTATAGTGATAACTGTGTAATACTTAAAGGGGTTGTCTGAGTTATTCAAAAATTATCACAACAGCCGCCCCCCTGTGTCTAAAGATAACACACAAATAATGGATTGGCCATTGAGCTCTGTCATTGGCTGCTGCAGCTTGTAAACAGTCCATCAGAGGGGAGACCCGGAGCTGCAGGGAGCCAGGAGAGGTGAGTATGAGGCTCCTTTTACACTCATTGACACGAGCGAATGAGCTGGTGACCTCATCACCAGCTCGTTCACGCTTGTGCAGCCTGTTTAGATAGGCAGATTCATCATTGACTTATTCAATTAGAATCGTTCATTTCTCGTTCAGTGTTGACATTCCTATGTACAACACTGAACGAGCGCTGTTTAAACAGAACAACACGTGAACGAGCCAACGATGATTTATAGTCCTGCAGAAACTGAACGACGAACGAGAAGCGAAGGATTCTTCTTAGTCGTTGGCTCATGTTTGGACTGAACAATTATCGTTCACCTTTGTTCATTTGAACGATTAGAACAATAAAAGTACCCTATGCTGGTTTATTATTTCCAGACATGGGGAGCCTGGTAGTATAATAAGCAGGACAACCCCTTTAACTTTTCTTGTAACATGCAAATAAACTTTTGCTGGCGAGTTCCCACACAGATTATGCTAAATTTTGGGCACCTCTGTGATCAGTCGTTACACTGGGTGCCGGTCTTGTTCAAAATTAAAGGTGCATTCCCACAAACGTATATTGGCTCGGTTTTCATGCCGAGCCGATATACGGTGTCCTCGTGTGCAGGGGGGGAGGATGGAAGAGCCAGGAGCAGGAACTGAGCTCCCGCCCCCTCTCCGCCCCTCTGCACTATTTGCAATGGGGAGAGGCAGGGCGGGGGGCAGAGCTAATTCTAGGGACTTAGCCCCACCCCCACCTCCTTTCATTGCAAATAGTGCAGAGAGGCAGAGAGGGGGCGGGAGCTCAGTTCCTGCTCCTGGCTCTTCCATCCTCCCCCCCCCCCCCTGCACACGAGGACAACATATACCGTCTCGGCGTGAAAACCGAGCTGATATACGGTCATGGGAATGTACCCTAAAAGTAACCTTTGCTCTAAACTGGACTTCATTAGGTATAGCAAGGGTCAGTATATCTCCAGCTATCAGATTCTACACAATGGGGCTGCTCCATGGATGTCAGTGATACGGACACAGTGCCACAATGTATAAGGTCATCACAAGTGGTGTTCAGCCTCTCCGACACATACTATCATCACAGGATGTGATCATCTGGTAATTGAGTTGTGGCGCCACTCTGCATCTTTAAATGAAAAATTGGTCTATATAATGTCCCCTGATGAATCCTTAAAGGGGTTCGCCACTTTAGGGTGAAATCAATACAAAACGTTTTTAATATGAATCTGTGACACTTATTAATATAATTGTATTGCAATTTCTGCCCCATTCTTCTGTATGATGAAGCTACACATCCTGCTGGCCCCACATCCTCCCATCCTGAGCGTTCCTCCATGCATAAGATGCCTCATCCACTGCATCTGTGCTAGTTTCCGGTGTGCAGTGTATTGATATGAAGTTGGCTGAGTGATGTTTTTGGTCACATGCTCCTCCACCAGCAGCCAGCTTATGGACAGAAGAGATCTCAAGACAAGAAAAAGTGGGTCCAGCTGGGGGGCATGTCTTCATCATACAGAGAGAATGGGACAGAAACCGCAAAACATGTATTGTGTAATATACATATTATGAGCACTGCTATATTAAAACTTGATTTCACCCTAAGGTGCCCAACCACTTTAAATCAAACTAGGAGGGAATGTGTTGAGTCCTGAACATGATGGTCAACTAGCAGAGAAGAGCTGCAACATAGTGGGGATGCTTTTATCAAGGCAACTGCCCAGGGTTATATTGGGGAAAATAAATACCATATAGGAAGAGAATCCATTTCATTATACCTGAGTGCACAGTAAAGGGGTTGTACAACCGTGGAATATTTTTTTTCTAATGGCTGTAAATGCACTAAAACAATGAAAGAAGCACTATTTATCTATCCTCTCCCCTGGCTATAGGGCACTGCAGCCCCCACGGTACTCCCGGGCTTTGTTTAGGAATGGCTACTGCTGCAGCAATCAAGTGCTGTTCTCTTGGCATCACTACTCAGATGCTGAACAATCCCTTTAGGGATCATTAGTACAAGCATCAGAATGATGAATCCTCTACCAAGTGAGTGTAAATAGGACTATAACACCCTCAGATCTTATAGGTCTCATAAAGGCCCTCCAGCTGTGTCTCTGAATGTATATTTTTGTTGTTTTGGGTTTTATGTATTTCTAAATAAAAGGTATATTTCAAAGGGGTCTTCCAGGCAATTTTATTAATGACCTATTCTCATGATACACTCATTGTCAAAAAATCAAGTCCCCAGAAGGAGTTGTCGGAATCGAATGAAACTTTCTATGTGTGATTGTAACGTTGACATAAGTGGAACAATATCAGAGCAAAAGGATAATTTATTGCAGAAAAGAGAACCCTTGAAGGGAGGCTCTAGTGCCCTGCTGTACCGCCTCTAGCTTGGAAATGGTTCCGATAGACACAGGGGCCTGTGTAAATGGTGCCATCTCACTGTGGATGGTGGAAAACAAAACAGTTGGAGCTGTTTGTGCTCGTCAGACAATCCTCTCCACTGGTGGTCTGTTGAGGGCGTCCTGAGCCCGGTGGCCTTGTGTGCCCTCATCACTGGTCCCAGCACCTCCTAGCAGTCTAATCAGAATGGTCCCGGTGGTGGCAATTCGTTAATACGACCATTCAGCTTCTCGTTTTCCAATAATGTGCCCCCTCTCAAACTCTGTTAACTTGCATCGTGGAGGTGTCTAGTGGTCAACAAGCTCTACACAAACGGAAGAAGAGGTCACTTCATACAAGTAGCCTCTGAGAGCCTCTTATAGGCCAAGGGTGGAACCACTTTTTGGGTCTCAGATGGTAAGACCGTTCATCTAGTCACACCACAACTCTAATCATTACATATCTGCCTGAGATGTAACTGCATGCCGAGTTTTTGCAGCAAAACAACAACTCCTTCTAGGGGCTTGTTTTTTTTTGTTTTTTTTAAAGAGTGTAGTTTTCGGGGCCCTGGCCAATCAGCTGTTTCAGTGCCCACTGTCATCAGGAAAATGTACAATTAGCAGCTACCTGCTTCCACTCTACACCTTTTGTGTATTGTCAGCAACAGAGGGCGCCGGTACAGCTAATTGGTCAACCACAGCTGATCAACTATTGATGACCTATGCTGATGATAGATCAGTAATAAAAATCGCCTGGAAAACCCCTTTAACTCAGAGTAAAAACTTTAGCAGTGATAGCTACCACATAACACTAGTAAAACTGGGTAATACTCTATGTGTAGCCGTGCAGGTGTAAAACTGAGGGGTAAGGCTGGTAATACAGGTATAATGCATGCCAGAAACTGGTGTAACCTATACAAGAAATCTCCGCTAGCTACAAGCTGGTATAGACGTCTGTGTAGGTGCATGGGCTGCTTGCAATGTGCCTACTGTATGAAGAGGCATGTGCGTCTTCATACATTAGGCACATCATGCGCCAGCAGGGATCATAATAACACCGGTGTTTGAAACACTGATTTTAATAAATTTCCTCAAGTCGCCGACAAGAAGACAGTATGTCGTTGCGAAGGAAACTTTGCTCACACTTGAGACACCCAAACATAATGGGTCTTGTGAGATGGTGACCGGCAAGGTGCTGGAGGGAAGGTATATTTCGCCTAGGATGCTCTCCTATGCTACTTTGGGGAGCGCTTGGGCAGATACGTGCCACCGAGCAGCCTGGGCTCAGTGGAGGAAGCCGGCAGTATGGTGTCAGTAACACTAAGTTACTGACACGTTGTAGCAAGTAAGTGGCTCCAAGCCGCATAATCCGGGCCGGCTTTTCCTGGAGTGACCAAAGTGAAGGGTGGGATGGTCACTCCCACGTACCAGGTGGGGCTGGTACCAGGCCTTATAAAGCCTGGGCCTACAGGGCCAGGAGGAGAGCTGAGACCTTTGCAGGTCTGAGAGTCCTGGCTGGCTGTGTGCAGGAGCCATTTGTTTACCAGTACGTAGACAGGGACGCTACATGTTTAGTAAGTGCTCGGACGAGCAGGAGTTACGTTATGTTTGCCTGATGTTAAGGCCTGTATTTTGTGTTGTTTGCTTGGAAATAAACCCAGCCAAAGCCTGGACTAAAGACTTTATCCCATGTGTCACTGTCTCTGACTGCTTATGCCCAGGTTGCTACCGATCCTAAACGCTAATCCCTCACATATGGCGTTTGGATGCGGGCAGCGGTCTTAAAGAGACATACACCAATTAATGGACATTTTGCTGCAGCAGGTGGTGAACCGTTGCTAAGGGCAACCGCCCAAGAGAGATTGACTGGAGAGTGCTGTAACCCCCATGTCCTGGGTGAAAGCTGTAACGGCACAGCCATCAGATACTGCCAAGATGGAGGAACTGATAAAGCAGCTGGTACAAATAAACGTGCAGCAACAGCAAGCGTTGGCCCAGCAGCAACAAGTGACGGCAACCCAGCAAAAGATCCATGAGGAGGCCATGAGAGCTCAGGCCGAGACTAATGCTCTCCTGGCGCAAGGTGTGCAGAGGTCGTCTGGTTCGCTCCCCACCACCCGTACCGCGGTACAGACGGCCTTACAAAAGATGACGGCCACCGATGACATCGAGGCCTATCTCGCGGTCTTTGAGAGAGTGGCCGAGAGGGAGAAGTTACCGGCGCCTCAGTGGGCTGAGGTAGTAGCGCCTTTCCTGACGGGAGAACCCCAAAAGGCCTACTTTGACCTCGGTGAGCAGGATGCCAAGGACTATAATAAGCTCAAAGGTGAGATCCTGGCACGCTTGGGCGTGGACACCCATGTGCGGGCCCGACGCGTACACGCCTGGACTTTCACGGACGACCTACCAGCTCGCTTCCAGATGTACGACCTGTTTCACCTGGTGAGAAAGTGGCTGCAGCCGGAGAAGTCGTCCCCGGCAGAGATCGTACAGAAAGTGGTTCTGGATAAGTTTATACGCTCGTTGCCCCCCGCAATCCAGCGCTGGGTGGGACAAGGAGGTCCCCAGGACGTGGACCAACTCGTGAGCCTCGTCGAGAGGTATAAAGCCATGGAGGACTTACTGCAAGCCGTGCCTCCTGGACATTCCAACCCCGGGAACAGCAAGTCGGCTGGAGCCCCTGGTAGGACTGTTCCATATGTAAGGGGTGTCAAAGGTGTAAGGCGGCTCAGAGGGGGATCGTTTGGGGCAGAGGAGGAGCCCCAAATGGACATTCGGGTCCCGGGTAGAACCCCAAGGAGACCGGGCCTCCATACGATGTTGGCGCTGTCATGAGCTCGGGCATCTTTCTGCCAACTGTCCACTTACCGTGGAACCAATGGACTGTGACTCTGCCCGGCGGAGGTCGATGTTCGCACGGCCAGTGTGTTCTGCAGAGACTGCGTCAGAGATTGATCGACCATTATGTCACCTAAAGGTGAATGACTTTCCGGTGACAGCTCTACTGGACTCAGGGAGCTTGGTTACGCTGGTGCACTCCAGCCTGGTCGATCCCACAACCTTCACCAGCCGTCGCATGGGGGTTGTTTGTGTGCATGGGGACACCAAGGAGTATCCTATTGTCCTTGAACGACTTGATACTCCGTGTGGACTTGCCACCCATGAGGTGGGCGTCGTAAAATCCTTAATGCACACCGTGATCCTCGGGAGAGACTTTCCCCTATTTTGGGACTTGTGGCGACACCGAGGGTCGTCTGCAAATAAGGTTCATGATAATGCAAATGTGTATGATGTGTGTCCAGAACCGTTTGACCCTGAGGGTACGGTTCCAGCAGTAGGGGTGACCCAAGAGAATGGGGATAACTTTCCCTTAACAGTATTGGCGGGTGAGACGGAGGTACAGGATGAAGTAGTTGCCATGCCTGACTTAGAGGTCTCACGTGCCAATTTCGGAACTGAGCAGCTCCGAGACCCCACCTTAGTAAAAGCTAGGGAAAATGTTAAAGTGATAAATGGGGAGCCTCAATTCCCAGGGGCTGATACTGTGTTTCCACACCTTGCAGTCAACCAAGAATTGTTGTATCAGGTTGACAAGGTCCGTGGGGAGGTTGTGGAACAGCTGGTGGTACCTCAGTCCTATCGTAGGATGGTCTTAGACCTGGCGCACAAGCATGTGCTGGGAGGTCATCTCGGGAGCGAAAAGACTAAGGAACGCATCCTTCAGCGTTTTTTCTGGCCTGGGGTACATGGTGATGTAAAATGTTACTGTGAGTCATGCCTGGAGTGTCAAATAACAGCTCCTATGCCGCATTACCGGAACCCCTTAGTGCCCTTTGCCCATCATAGAGGTGCCGTTCGAGCAGATCGCTATGGACCTTGTTGGGCCCTTGGTAAAGTCTGCCCGGGGTTACCAACATATATTGATGGTTGTAGACTACGCCACCCGTTACCCCGAAGCCGTTCCTTTACGCAATACGTCATCCAAGGGTATTGCAAAGGAACTACTTCACATGTTCTCCCGCACGGGCATACCAAAAGAGATCCTGACGGACCAAGGAACCCCCTTTATGTCATGGTCAAGTGGAACCCTGACGCAGAAAAGGCGTTCCAGGAGTTAAAACGGGCCCTCTGTAGACGTCCAGTGTTGGTCACACCTAATTTTAAAAGAGAATTTATTGTTCAGACAGACGCGTCCGACGTGGGACTGGGAGCAGTTCTGTCCCAAGAAGTAGAGGGAGAGGAACATCTCGTGATTTATCTAAGCAGGAAGCTCACGCCACCCGAGAAAAATTACAGCATTGTTGAACGGGAGTGCCTAGCCATCAAATGGGCCCTTGAATCCCTAAAATACTACCTTCTAGGTCGGCACTTCAGGCTGATCACAGACCACTCTCCCTTAACCTGGATGTCACAGGCAAAAGAGAGAAACGCCAGAGTCACCAGGTGGTTCCTGACACTTCAAAACTTCAGTTTCTCTGTCGAACACAGGGCAGGAAAGCTACAGGGCAATGCCGATGCCTTGTCAAGGACGCATTGCATAGCGGCTAAAGGTGTCCGACCCCACAGGCTCGAACAGAGGGGGAGGGTATGTGAGACGGTGACCGGCAAGGTGCTGGAGGGAAGGTATATTTCGCCTAGGATGCTCTCCTATGCTGCTTTGGGGAGCGCTTGGGCAGATACGTGCCACCGAGCAGCCTGGGCTCGGTGGAGGAAGCCGGCAGTATGGTGTCAGTAACACTAAGTTACTGACACGTTGTAGCAAGTAAGTGGCTCCAAGCCGCATAATCCGGGCCGGCTTTTCCTGGAGTGACCAAAGTGAAGGGTGGGATGGTCACTCCCACGTACCAGGTGGGGCTGGTACCAGGCCTTATAAAGCCTGGGCCTACAGGGCCAGGAGGAGAGCTGAGACCTTTGCAGGTCTGAGAGTCCTGGCTGGCTGTGTGCAGGAGCCATTTGTTTACCAGTACGTAGACAGGGACGCTACATGTTTAGTAAGTGCTCGGACGAGCAGGATTTATATTATGTTTGCCTGATGTTAAGGCCTGTATTTTGCTTTTGGTTGCTTGGAAATAAACCCAGGCAAAGCCTGGACTAAAGACTTTATCCTATGTGTCACTTTCTCTGACTGCTTATGCCCAGGTTGCTACCGATCCTAAACGCTAATCCCTCACAGTCTCCACAGAAGCACAAAACTTGAACAGTTAGGCTGGGTTCACACAGGGCGGATTTGCTGCGGCAAAACCGCTTCAAAGGTTAATTTTGGCTTGCAGATTTTCTTGCGGAAAAATCCGCGTTTTTTTCCGCAGCGCTTTTTTACTTTTTGCAGTGTATTTTGGTGCAGATTTTGCTGCGTCCATAGAGGTCTATGGACAAAAAAGCGCCGCGGAAAAGACAGAAGAATGGACATGCTGCGTCTTGAAAAACCGCGCCGCAGTTGCATTTCCGCACTGCGGCTGTGCGGAAAAAATCCGTCCTGTGAGAACAGCTTTTTGCCAAAACAGATTTGTGCTGCATTGCACTGCAAACGCAGCGGTTTTGCCGCAGTGCTGATATGCAAGGGCAAACCGCGGCAAAACCGCAGCAAATCCGCCCTTTGTGAACCCAGCCTTATGCCTCATGCACACGGGCGGATTTGATTTGCGGCACCCGCATGGGAGATAGGCAGACATGGGCGCCCGCAGAGTAGCTAAAAGCATGCGGATGTGATTTTTTTCCCCCCAGTGTGGATATTGCATGCGTGGGAAGAAATCGCAGCATGTTCTATTTTCTTGCGGACCCCGCAGGGACAGCTTCCATTGGACATACCTCGGATATGCAGGAAAGCAGGAGATTTTAAAAAAAAGGCATTGTGCAGGTGCCAGGTGCGTCAGCCGGAGTGCCCGGACGCATGCACCGTGCTGAAGAAAGAAGATCCGGCTGCGATGAAAGAGACTTGCACTGGATCCAGAGAGGTAAGAACCTGTCTGTTAATGTCAATGTCTGCAGGCACACACGGATTCCTGTCCGCGAACGTATTGGTAAAATGCTGTGCTTTACTGATGTTTGGGTCTGCCCTCAGGGCCTGCGAATGTATGTGAGTGTACGGTGCATGCCCGCATATCACACGGACATGCGCAGTGTGACTCTCTTTTTTTAAAAATTCCCGCTCTGTTTAATAGCAGGGTTGTGTATGAAAACATCGCCCATACACAACGTATTGCATATGGACAGTGTCATATGCTGCCTGGACCAGTGTATAGGGCTCACGCTGCGTGGTACGCAGAGAAATAGAGCGTTCTGCGATGGGTATACCCACACCCGTGCATAGAGCAATGAAACTCCATTGACTTTCATTGACTCCACTTACCGTAGATCACGTGGCTGTGCAACGCACATGTAATATGCGGTGAAAACACAGTCATGGACATGAGGCCTTACAGTACAATAAACCCTGAAGGTACTGATGACTCCCTGTAGGGACTCACATTAATAATAAGTTCATTACACTCTCTGTACTGGGGGAGGGTTTCCTGTCCACCCGCCTGCCAATCAAACACCCTGCAGTACTTCTTGTAGCCATGACAATATCCCAGTCTAACAGTGTTGCCTTTCAGTGCCCACTCACTCTCAGTAGCCAAGCCCAGTAGGCACTTACTCCCCCCGGGGTGGTGCTTGCTCTCTCCCTTCCCCTTAGGTTGCATGCCTGGTGCGAGGCCCCACACGGTGCTCCAGCCTCTGACTACTCTCATGCGGGGTCTGCAACCGCTCCCCTCCTGCACAGGCATGCCAAGGCCCTGTATACGCAGCTCGGGCACACTCTGCTGCACATACACACAGCCCGCGCATTACATCAGCCTCGGCCCACTTCTTCCGCTGCTTCAATAATCCCCACATAACAAGCTGCACCTTCTGCTATTTTTAGCCAAGGAAGCAAAGACCTAGCCATGTGTAACATGTAACAGCAGCCGGTGCAACATATACATATATACACACACATGATATATGTATTTAGTAAATAGCGGCATGTGCGGTGTATGAATAGTCATAACAGTGCAACATTTCCATACTAAACATACACGCTAAGATAGCACATGGTAATGAGCGGCACGCAGACAGTACACAATAGGTGCCGCACGTGTATATCTCGCAGCCTGCGCACTGCGAGATACGCTCATTTGGGCCCGACCTTAGCTTGGTACACACTGCCTATACTGCAAGTGGAGCCGGAGAGACTTGGGCACAGCTGACATCACACGGACATATGCCTGTGTGCTGCCCCATATACACGGACTCTGTACACGCACATACATTGTCATGTCCTAGTTCGTATTCGTGAAGCAGGCAGGGACCGGACATGCCGGGAGTATTTTCACGTAGACCAACACAGATTGAAGAAACGTTCCTGTGTGGGCATATAACGGAGCAGCGTATGGGCAGCGCCAGGGAGGGTGCCGTAGGCCGGATGCACACCGACGTATTTGTGCACAATAGACAGTGAATAGAACCCCTTGATTCCATATTTTGCATGCGCGTTTTCGGCCACGCAAAAAAAGAGAGAACACGCTCTATCTTTCTGCGCATTTGCGCACCAAAGGCCCCCATAGAAGTCAATGGGGATTAGTGGGTGGAATACACAAGGAGATGCATAATTGCGCCGGGGGGGGGGGGGGGGAGCATCTGGAACTAATTAGCCATTCCAATGGGTGCGTTTGTTTGTCATACAAAATGAAGATGACCTGCGGGCGGAAAAAGGACACAAAACATGCGGATGCACATGTGAAAAAAGTCTCATAGCTTAAAAAAGTTATGCAAAGGCGTGCGCAATTGTGCTTCCACTTGTGTGAAGCCAGTCATAGAGTGTAAGCTCTTATGGTCAGTAGGCTCCTTCTCTTATGGCCCATTCAGACAGGCGTCTCCCTGCACTGCAGATGTGACAAGTGACACCCCCATATACTCCGTGTAAGGGACTGCATACAGAATGACCCCCAGTACCGGCACGCGAGGGGTGAACGCCGGGAAGAAGTAAATACACTAACCCCCCTGCATATGCCTGCACAGATCAGTCCCCTCCTCCCAAGTTCTGCAGATAAGGAGGAGTCACTTCACAGGTCGTTGTGACACAGCTAAATGCTGCTGCACCACAAGTCCCAGCACATCCGCTCCGCCGGAGCCGTGCAGCTCACCGCTCTGCGCGACCGCTCTCCCGCTCTGGCACCTCAGGGGTTAACAGGCGCAGCTCCCCATCCTGGCCCGCGGACTACAACTCCCGGCAGCCCCCGTCCGGCTCCGCCCACTGACGAGCTCTTCTCACGAGATTTCCCGCCCCCCCTGTGACCTGCTGGCTGCGTCTCGGCGCTCGGTGTCCGTATATAAAGGAGAAGCAGCGGACGAGAGAGGAGGCAGCACCGGGGGCAGGGGAGCGCTCACTGCGGGACATGGCGACCGCGGCCAACGCCAACCCCGTGGTAAGAGCCCGGAGCCCCCATATGGCTGCGGGTCACCTGGACGAGCTGTTTCTGGGTGTCACCTCACAGCCCGGTGTATGACAAATGAGGTGTTAGGGCGACTACTCGGGTGCTGTCTGTGTGCGGTGGGGCTCACAGGGGGGCTTCCCTGCTCCGGGATGTGGTGGGGGGCCCTCAACTAGGTGGGGCCACACATGTAAGGGGGGCAGTGTCTGTGCCAGTCAGTACTTCAGCTTCATCCTTACATGAGCCCCTCCATACACATCACTGATCTGCCCGCCAGTAGGGGGCTCTTATTTCCTCTGTGGAGCGTTCCGTAACCCCCATGTGGCCCACAGCTCCACAGTGGCCCTGGGTGTACAGCTGGGGCCTGAGTGTGGCCCCTCTGCCTTGTTACCCTTCAGGCCAGAGTTTCTTTCTATGGAGGTTCATTTGCTCCCCATGGGTGCAGGCAATACTCCCCCCATGTCTAGTAAATGAGGTTCAGCGGACAGCTACAGGCACCCCTCCAGGGGTGTAACTATAGGGGATGCGGTTGCACCCGGGCCCAGGAGCCTTAGGGGGCCCATAAGGCCTCTCCTCTCCATATAGGGAGCCCAGTACTATGAATAAAGCATTATAGTTGGGGGCCCTGTTACAGGTTTTGCATCGGGGCCCAGGAGCTTCACGTTATGCCTCTGCACCCCTCTAGCACTTGGGTGTGGGGTTCAGTTGCTCTCCAGCTGTAGGGCTCTCCTCTATTGTTGGGGTTTGGTTGCTCTCCAGCTGTAAGGCTCCCCTCTATTGCTGGGGTGGGGTGTTCAGTTGCTCTCCAGCTGTAGGGCCCCCTCTATTGCTGGGGTGTAGGGTTCAGTTGCTCTCCAGCTGTAGGGCTCCCCTATTGCTGGGGTGTGGGATTCGGTTGCTCTCCAGCTGTAGGGCTCCCCTCTATTGCTGAGATTTGGTTGCTCTCCAGCTGTAGGGCTCCCCTCTATTGCTGGGGTTCAGTTGCTCTCCAGCTGTAGGGCTCTCCTCTATTGTTGGGGTTTGGTTGCTCTCCAGCTGTAAGGCTCCCCTCTATTGCTGGGGTGGGGTGTTCAGTTGCTCTCCAGCTGTAGGGCCCCCTCTATTGCTGGGGTGTAGGGTTCAGTTGCTCTCCAGCTGTAGGGCTCCCCTATTGCTGGGGTGTGGGATTCGGTTGCTCTCCAGCTGTAGGGCTCCCCTCTATTGCTGAGATTTGGTTGCTCTCCAGCTGTAGGGCTCCCCTCTATTGCTGGGGTTCAGTTGCTCTCCAGCTGTAGGGCTCTCCTCTATTGTTGGGGTTTGGTTGCTCTCCAGCTGTAAGGCTCCCCTCTATTGCTGGGGTGGGGTGTTCAGTTGCTCTCCAGCTGTAGGGCTCCCCTATTGCTGGGGTGTGGGATTCGGTTGCTCTCCAGCTGTAGGGCTCCCCTCTATTGCTTGGATTTGGTTGCTCTCCAGCTTTAGGGCCCCCCTCTATTGCTGGGGTGGGGTGTTCAGTTGCTTTACAGCTGTAGGGCTCCCCTCTATTGCTGGGGTGGGGTGTTCAGTTGCTTTACAGCTGTAGGGCTCCCCTATTGCTGGGGTGTGGGGTTCAGTTGCTCTCCAGCTGTAGGGCCCCCCTCTATTGCTGGGATTTGGTTGCTCTCCAGCTATAGGGCCCCCTCTATTGCTGGGGTGTGGGGTTCAGTTGCTCTCCAGCTGTAGGGCCGCCCTCTATTCCTGGGTTTTGGTTGCTCTCCAGCTATAGGGCCCCCCTCTATTGCTGGGGTGTGGGATTCAGTGGCTCTCCAGCTGTAGGGCCCCCCTCTGTCTCCCGCAGTGCTGCTGTATAATGTGATAGTCCGCACTGTAGTGTAATAAGCAGCACATATTACATTGTACCATGTTGCGTGACTGCTCTGATACATTGTATCTCCTCTCCTGTTACTCATCCCTGGGCTGCCTCTATATACACTGAGCTGAGTGGGGGGAGGGGACGAGTCCTGCTGATGTCAGCACTCCTCCCCCTGTATATAGCGTGTGTGCTCAGTCCCTGGAATGCAGAAGCCTGCGTACAGCAGTGCTAGAGCGCAGCCTCCGGAGATCCACCCCGGGGGAGGGGAGTTAGATCAGGCCTTCTCTCTTATAACATAAGAATGGGCACCCAAACCGGAGAGCAGCCCCAGATTTCAGTCCCCCTTCTCGGGGAGTGTTCTATTGGTGCTCGTACGCCCTGCTGCTACAGAAGCCCTTGGTGAAAACATCAGAGCCTTGCGCTAATCACAGTCTGTTAACCCCTTGCGGCTGTTTTGCAGGTCATCGGCTTTGTGCTGCAGCTCCAGCATGGTGCTTGCTGGGGTTTCTGCTCACAGACACCGTATTCCAGGATGTCTCTATAATCCGTCCCTTTAAATGGAAAACGTTGCTAATCTCTAGGTTTTACCAAGTGATGTGAACGGCATGTCTATCCTCCCTCTTCTGCATTGATTAGAATAAAAGCTATATTTTTAGGCATCGTGGGGTCCCAGTAGTCGCACCCATACAATTGTTTATGGGAGAAACATAGATCAGATGGGGTGTTTTCACATCACATTTTGGGCCAAATCTCCGAAAACGGCATCTGGAACCCGAGGCTTTAACCCCTTAAGGACCTGGCCTTTTTTTTTTTTTTTCCCTACTCTTAAAAAAACAAAAACCTTATTTCTCCCTCAGCGCGCTGTATGAGGGCTTGTTTTTTGCAGGACGAGTTGTGTTTTTCAATGGTGCTATTTAATGTACTGAAAAACTTTTTAAAAATTTATAAGTGGAGAGAAATGGGAAAAAGAATTCTGCTATCTTTGGGAGGGTCTTGTTTCTCCGGTGTACAGTACACACTGCGACAAACATGACATGATAACTGTAGTCTATGGGTCAGTACGATTATAATCTGTAGTTGTATAGCGCCAACTTATTCCACAGCGATTACTATGATACCAAATTTTTTTTTCTGTACTATTATTCTTTCCCATAGATATTTAATTTTTTTAAATTATTTTCTGCTGCTATCATTTTTTTTTTGTTTGTTTCTATTGGTACCATTTTGGAGTACATATGACTTTTTAATACATTTTTTTTCTTGAAGACTGGGTGACCGAAAAAGTGCAGGCTGGACTTTTACAGACGCAGCAATACAAAATACCTTTTCATATTTTCAATAATAAAACTTTTCAAACTAATTTTTACAACTTTTTTTTTTTTTTTAAATCGATGTGCTGACCCCCGAACATCGATCGAAGTATTTAAATGCCACTGTCAGAATTGACTAATTTTTTAAAGGGTTAACAGCTCTGCTCAGCTGTGCCGCTTATCGGAGCTGTTGCAGGCGGACGTCGACTGTAAGAAACAGCCAGCACCTGCATTGTATGACGCCAGATCGACTCCTGCTTTCCCCTCCATACAAACCTCTAATCTCCAGGACATAAATGTACATCTTGTATCGTTAAGAGGTTAATTAGTCAAACTAACATCAATAATGTCTGCATTTGACCAGCTTCTCTTTCCTTTCTGGCACTTATGTTGACTACCCTAATCTGTCCGACTCTTCTGTCTGGCACAAGTGGTGAAAAGGACTAGAAACCTGAAGTTCTTGTTAGTTTCCATTTGGCACCTGCGAGCTGTGGTTCCCTCTAGATGCTGTTTTCGGAGATTCATACTAAACCCTTAGCCTTTCTACTTGGAATGATTATCGTTCAAATTCTTGCTGGATCGCCTGAATCTGAAAAACGAACTCTATTTGATTTCCCTATTGTTCGTCATTCAGTTTGTGCAGGCATACAGGCCCGTGTAAACAGGCAGACGTTCATTTATGAATGACTGCCTGTTTACACTGAAAGGAGGTGGGTGGAAGAGATCCCCGGCGCGCTCCACCTCCGTTCACTGATTGATCATCACTGCTGTGTGAGCCCAGAAGCAATAATCGCTGGGACGGCTGTTGGGCGCCGTAGAACCCAACAATCTTCCATATAAAAGGACCCTTAGCAGTGAAAGCTGGGGAGAAGCTTGATGACGGCTCTTTACTTATGGAGAGATTTTATTTTTCCGTAAGGCCATGTCGGCCACATTTGCAACATCACCAGGATCCTCCGCCGTGTAGTCTTGTCCCTTTGGAATTCACGTCTTGACAGCTAGTGGCCACTTTATAAGAGGGTGAGATTTAAAAGTGGTGGTCAGTATAATAATAAATCCAAATACTTCTCACAGATCTAATCTAGACTAATTCAGTTTCCCTTCACTGATCCATTGTAGCAAACCATCAGGGCAAGAGAGGGAGAGAACAGATTTTCCACTTTTGGAAGTCAACAGGTTCCCTGGAGTTCTGCCCACTGACACCAAGCAGAAGTCTTAAAAAGAGTGAGGAACTGAAAGAAACTCTTCTAGAAAGCATCAGAAGCTTTCATTAGACAGGATTTATGTACGTAAGATTGGACTGGTCTCTTAAGGTGCCTAGAGAGGATTCCCTTCTTGCGGGTATCCTGCACATCAGGGCTGATAAAAGGGAACAATAGATTTAAAGTAAAGGAATGTTGTAATCTAATAAAATAAGACTAGACTCGCCTCTTGCACTCCAGTCTCCACTCACTTCCGTGAAGTGCGATCACATGCTTCCTAGACATGTGACCACCTTGGCCATTCACTGGCCCGAGTGGCGCCAACATTGAGGCCATGGATGGCATGTGACCGGCTGCTGGGAGGCAAGCAGGGAGCGGAAGGTGAGTTTAGTGGGTTTTATATTTTTATCGTATTTCCACACTTAAAAAATAGAAATAAAGCCCCTGGACAACACCTCTAATTTAGTGGCACAGTACATAGCAAGAGGGACAGATTTGACAAAATTAATTTAAATGTTGGTACTTGTAGCTTATCAGTCCCACTTTTTGGAGTCGACCCATTTGATGCTTTCTTGCAGGCTATTGCTGCGTTTATACCACCTGGGTAATATTATAAATATTTATGTTTTGGAGAAATAAAAAGAAACACTTTTTTCCCCCCGAAATGTATTGGTGAAACATTTGTGAAATGGATTAAAAAAGTGTTGATGAATAACCCACAAGTACCAAAATGCTTTGTCCACTTTAGGGCCTAGCCCTGCAATGTAGAATGCCTTGAGCCCTAAATGGTGGCAACCTCATAATGGTAGCAGCCATCTTGGCTTCTGAGGCAACGTCCATCTGGTAAATTGGCTCTAAATCCCTGAGATATGTCTTGTCTCCTGCAAACCTCTTACCAAAGGGTTCCATTGTAACTATAGGTCCAGCGGTTGTGATGATCTGACTCAATCTGTTCTATTATGTTGCAGCCTAAACTGTACCGCTCGGTTATTGAGGATGTCATCAACGATGTGCGGGAGCTGTTTCTTGATGAGGGTGTGGATGAGCAGGTCCTGGTGGAGCTGAAGACAGTGAGTATACCGAACCAATGCCTTCTGCGCTGCCCCACGTGATGCCATTCTGACCACTTTCTTCTCTTCCAGCTGTGGGAAAACAAATTGATGCAATCCAAGGCAGTGGATGGTTTCCACTCGGAGGAGCAGCAGCTTCTACTCCAGTCCCAGCAGCAGCATCAACAGCACCACCACCACCACGTGCAGTCGCACCAGCAGCAGCCACAAACCACTCACCAAGCGCAGACACAGCAAGTCCTCATCCCGGCTGCGCACCAAGGTCAGCATTGAGTAACATGAACGCCATCATAGCATCATAATGCACTGGCTCTGCCACGTTTCTGGAAAGTGTGACTGATTTATGTATAATTTTTACACCAGAAATTACTGTAAATTATGCCAGAGTTGTATTCCGGGTCAGAGCTAGCGTACGTTTCTGAGAAGGCTCACAGGGCTGCTGAAATGCGCTGAATACATGAAGAGGTGTGTGCCTCTTCATGTGTTAACCCTTTCAAATCCAATTTCCCTGCCACCCACACACTTCCCAGCTCTTATTTATTTTGGCGCTGAAAGCGTGTTGTGGATTCCTTGGTATCATTGCCAAGGAATCCGTGACTCAACAGGAACACATAAAAAGGATCTGTCATGATGCTTTTATTAGCAATTTTTTAAAAATTAAATGTATGCATATAATTACAGGATTACTACGAATGATGTTCCCGACACTCATAACATACATTTATATAATAAGACTCTATTCATTTCTAATGTCTCTAATGATATCCATCTGTCATAAGAGACATGAGAAATGCATAGAGCTCTCCAATGTAATCGTTATGCAGAACGGCCTCTGATTTCGGAGCGGCGCTGTTCTGCATAGTGTTGGAACTCACCTGACATCAGCTATGCAGGGAAATCTGAATGTTGAACGAGACCCGAAACTGGATTGGAAAGGGTTAAGTGCGCTGGGGGAAAATCCTACTCTGTGTCAGAAATACCAGGCTTAGGCCCCCTGTCCACGGCCTAAGCGAAATTCCGCTGTGGGGGAGCAGGGGGGAGAAATGGCAGGTCTCCACGGTGAGCCTATCTGACAGGCTGACCGCGGCGAATCGGGGCAAATTGCAGCATGCCGCAATTTGAATCCCACGAGTGGAGAATCGCTATGATTCTCCGTTCATGGACGTCGGGCTGCACTTTCCATAGTTAATTCTATGGAAAGCGTTCACTGCGTTACCCGCAGCCGGATTATCGACGTATCGCCCGTGGACAGGAGTCCTTATTAAGTTATCCCCAGTGTGGTTATCCCCTCAGAACGTGATATAACAGGAATAGCTAATTAGAATTTGTAACAGAAGAGTCTGGGTCTTCTCTTCCGCCTTCTGTAACCTGGCTTTTTCTTTTTGATTTCAGCTTCTCAGCAGCAAGTTCTGATCCCCAGCAATGATTCCAAGCTGATCCAGCATATGACTCCGCAAGGAATGGTATAAATGCAGGGGGCACTTGTTTTATCGGGGGCAGAGAGGTGGTAGCTCTTTGTGCCTGGGGATGGTTATATGGTAAATCCTAGAATCTGTCCTATCTCTTACAGAGTGCAGCAGCCACCGCGGCTACCTTGGCCCTCCCTGCCGGGGTCACCCCTGTCCAGCAGCTCATCACCAACTCTGGTAAGTGTTAAGTAGTGGTTGTGTGCCTGATGCAGGGGAAACTGCTTTATTAGTAAGGGTATTTTAATATAGGATAAACATATGGGGGTTTCTAAAGCATCATCCTGACTATTAGAGATGAAGTGATAGGGGTGCAAATGTAGCAGTCACACCTAGGTTTTGTGGTCTAGGAATCCCATTGATCCTCTACTACAGGGGTCCCCAACTCCAGTCCTCAGGGACCACCAACAGGTGATGTTTTCAGGATATCCTATGGTTAGAACACCTGTGGCAATGTGTGAGGCACTGACAATAATTACATCACCTGTGCAACACTGAGGAAATCCTGAAACCATGGCCTGTTGGCGGTCCCTGAGGACTGGAGTTGGAGAACCCTGCTCTACTACATAGGAAGAAAGCAATATTGTAAAGGGTGCTTCAGGTTTCCCCTCTGCCAAATGTTTGAGCTGCTGCTTATCAACGGGGAACATCAGTTGTGGGTGGCCATATTACCACTCACGTGTTTTCCATCCATGGCTCCTCAGTACTATGGGCAGCTTTAGATGCAGTCCTTACAAGCATTAGTGATGTATTAGGATCTACTATTGAAGAGTGGGGTCTGACCTCTGAGACACCACCAAACTTTAAAATGAGAATTCTGAGTCCCCTTTATATATTTTTTTAAAAAAGAAAGTTTTATTGGATTTTTCAAATGTATAAGTACAAACATAAGCACAATTGTTACTTAATTAAAAGACTTAAAGCAATAAATTGGAATTGCAGTTTCAAGAAACAAACTAAACAGACATTTTTCATGGCCATCCAGAGAATGAGATTTCCAATCTCCAGGCACAGGTTTTCATAGAATGGTAGAGATGGAAGGGACCTCCAGGGTCATGGGATCCAACCCCCTGCTCAGTGCAGGATTACATAGAATGGTAGAGATGGAAGGGACCTCCAGGGTCATCAGGTCCAACCCCCTGCTCAGTGCAGGATTCACTAAATCATCCCAGACAGATATCTGTCCAGCCTTTGTTTGAACACTTCCATTGAAGGAAAACTCCTCACCTCCTGTGGTAACCTGTTCCACTCATTGATCACCCTCACTGTCAGTTTTTTTTTTGTTTTTGTTTTTTTTTCTAATATCTAATTTGTGTCTCCTCCCTTTCAGTTTTATCCCATTGCTTCTAGTCTTTCCTTGTACAAATGTGAATATCAGAGATAAGAGGTTTTATCAGAGATGGTTCAGGTCTGACTGTAAGTGCCCGCCCTTTATTAAGGATGGGTTGTTTTAACTAGTGGAACCTCCTCAACCTCTGATGAAGAACCCCCTCTTAGATGTTATGGTCGAACGTAGCTTTGGGCACTATGAACTGTATACTGTGTTATTTGATAAAGGAAACTTCTTCATGGCTCTGTAATGTCAAGATTTGAAATTATTGGCCCTTTTAGCCCTCTACAATCCAGTCCCATGTTGTGGTGATTATTCTGATCTCACTGTAATCTAGTGTAGCAGATGGTTAAGCATGCAGAGTCCAGTGTCGGGCTTGCCTCTCAGGTGTCCAGGATTTGCCACCCTCACGATGTGCTATGATTCTGATAGATATAGAAAAGATCCAGCTTGTCAACTAAATCCAGGCATAGAAGGGAGCAAGAATGACTAAGGATACGTACCTGCGCCAGAAACACGTCCGCAGTAGCTGCACACTCTGGTTGCGAATGGATATGCTTAACATGGATTAATAGAGTTTAGGATTTTAACTTTCCAAGCTGGGAGTGAGGTGGCTTTTTCTACTGCCATAATTCTGATGCAATGCTTCCAACAGGTCAGCTCCTGCAGGTGGTTAGAGCCGCCAATGGTGCCCAGTATATCATCCAACCACAGCAGCCCATGGTCCTGCAACAGCAAGTGATTCCTCAGATGCAGCCTGGAGGGGTTCAGGCTCCTGTTATCCAGCAGGTGAGGAGCATTCCTATGGTGCCGAGTGCCAGCGAATCCTTCCCCCCTCTTCCATATCATGTGGGTGATGCCTTAGTGACCGTTCTCTTTCTCTTCCAGGTTTTGGCCCCTCTGCCCGGTGGTCTTTCGCAGCAGACCGGTGTTATCATACAACCTCAGCAGATCCTCTTCACAGGCAACAAGACTCAAGTCATCCCAACCACTGTCGCCCAAGCCTCAGTGCAAGGGCAGCTCTCTGTGGCAAATGCCCAACAGCAGCAGCAAGGGCAGCCGCAAGCACCTCTTGTCCTACAGGTTGATGGGGCTGGAGACACTTCTTCTGAGGAAGATGAAGATGAGGATGAAGATTATGATGACGAAGAGGAGGAGGACAAGGAGAAAGATGGCGAGGACGGCCAAGTAGAAGAGGTAATCTCAAAAGCTTAAAGAAGCTTTCTGCATCCTGTAGTTAATCCGTCAGGGTTTGCTGGGAGTTGTAGTTTTAAAACCCATTCAATTTTGTTTTTGCTGTAGGCGACCATAAAGGGATATTTCCTTTCGGGAATCCTATTTCAATGTGCTGAAAGTCTGAAAATAATGCACTCCACTCATAAGATGTTTATTCCCAAAATGTCCTGTTCTCCAGATATTCTTTCCTCTTCATTCTTGTTTACAGCTCGTTGCTGAGCCGGCCTGCACTTGTTCATTAGTTACTCCATCTTCATCTGGTAGCTGGGATCTCGGGAGCACATGCGCACTAGCTCCTGGCCCGGCCACCAATACCGCTGTGCTCTGTTGCTACTTTCAGTAGAAGGGCTTCTGGGTAGCATGAACAAGTCCTTGTATTCCCATCAGCAAACGCCTTTAAATTGGTTTTCCAGGGAGAATACTACTGTTGACCTATCCTCAGGATAAGTCCTCGGTAGTTGATTGGGACTGTTGCTTGGGACCCCAACCGATCAGCTGAGTGGACGCATGCTGTCAGCACCACAAATACACAGAGGTCGGAGCGGAAGCAGCGGAAGTCTCTGCGCCGGCAGTTGTAACTGCAGGCATAGCCCGCATTGATTTCAGTGAGAGCTGTATTGGCCACTACACTGAGGTCGGCAAAGAGTCTTTTTTTTTTTTTTAAATTCTTTATTTTCCGTTTTCAATTTTAATACAAATAACCAAACACACACTTCGAGTCACGGTCTAGCAATTGTGTGGTAAATCGAATAAACTAAAATAAAATAAACTAATGTCGTTTGCAGCGTTCTTGGAGTCTTTTTCTTTTGTGAGCCTTTCAAGTATCTGGCTGTCTTGGTTGGTTCGCTTGTCTTTGTCCGTGTCAATACTTATTCTCGGTTTCTTAGTGGCACTTGTTTGCTGCTAAAACTCTAGACTCTATACATTCAATATAAACCTTCACATAGGACATTGGGCAAAAAACATTAGGGATTTTTGAGGGGATAGTATAGGTTGGCAAGGTGTGTAGGAAGGGGTGCCTGGATCCGGGGTGGCATAGGGGGTGCTACTTTATGCCCACGGTTAATTAGTTTCCAGTAGACTTTTGTATTCTGTTGTGCACTGAAACTCTAGCCAATGGAACCAAGTTTTTATGAACTTTCTTTGGGTACCTTTGAGTGTGGCTGTGAGGTCCTCCATTTCCAGAACTCCCTGGATCGTGGTGAGCCAAAGCGCTGTAGTGGGCGGGGTAGTCTGACGCCAAAGTTTCGGCACGCATGATCTCGCGGCATTTATCAGATGTCGAGTAACTGAGTTTTTGTACACTGAAATAGGAATCTCGTTATGATGCAAGAGGAAGAATGCAGGTGTTTTTGGTATGGGGTACTGGGTAAATTTGGATGTTATCTGCCAGACATTCGTCCAGAAGCTCGCCAACACGTGACAGTCCCAGAAGATGTGTAAGAGTGTCCCCTGTTCCATTCCGCATCTCCAGCAAAGGGGAGACGCCGAAGGGTATATCTTGTTGATGCGTGTGGGGACTCTGTACCAGCGTGCTAGTATCTTATATCCTGCCTCCTGAATTTTGCTAGATATGGATACGGAGTGAGTAAGCGCGTAGATTTTTCCCCTTTCTGTCTGGGAAAACGATATTCCCAGGTCTTCTTCCCATTTCCGGACAAATTCCGGTGGCTGAGGTTCTGTTTGTGTGTTGAGTAGGCTGTATACGCTTGACAGTGTGTGTCTAGACGGGCCCTCTGTGCTGCATAATGTTTCAAATTGCGTTTTAGGCCTTGTAAATGTGTGCGGGTGTGGAAGGGAATTGAGGAAGTGCCTTAATTGGACTGTTTGCCAAAACGGTATCGGATATGGGTCTTGTGTCACTGTCAGTTGTTCCATCGTGAGCCATTGGCCTTCCTGCATGAAATGCGTTGCTCGGAATCTACCCCCCTTCTGCCATAGGCGGAAAGTTTTGTCCACCATCCCTGGTGGGAACGATGGATTGCCCAGTATTGGGAGCATTGGTGAGGGTCTTGGGGCCATGTCTGGTCGTGTTAGTATTTTCGCCGCTGTCATTAGTGTGGGACCTATCGTGGGGTGATTGGTCAGGTCTGCGGTTATGTGTTCCTGAATCCATGGTAGGGCCTTCAATGGTATAGGCGTGGCTGTTTGTTCAATGCTGACCCATTGTTTGAATTCCGCATGCCTGTGCCAGTCTATGATACGGGCTAGGTGGGTGGCTTGGTAGTACCTGTTAAAGCTTGGAAGTCCCAGTCCTCCTTCCTCTTTGGGTCTTGTCAGGGTGTCCCTTGCTATACGCGGGGGTTTGTTTGCCCAAACGAATTTAGTCATGAGAGATGACATTTGTTGGAGAAATTGTTTGGGGACCTTAATGGGGAGCGCTTGAAGTAAATAGAGTACTCTGGGGAGTATGTTCATTTTAAAGATAGCCCCCCTCCCAAACCATGAGTGTAGGCCTTTTGTCCACGAGTTTAGGTCTGTCCTGATCTTACTCAGTAGGGCAGGGTAGTTGGCCGCGTATAAGTTTTCCGGCTCGGGGGTAAGATGTATTCCTAGGTATAGGATGTGGTTTCCCGCCCAAGTGAATGGGAATGAATTTTTTAGCTCTCCAACTACCGACTGTTTTAAGGATATGTTGAGGGCCGCGGATTTGTGGTAATTTATTTTAAAGTTTGAGTACTCAGAATATTGTTTAATTTCGGCTAGTAAGTTTGGGAATGTAATTCGTGGATTTGTGACGAAAAAGAGAAGGTCATCTGCGTAGGCTGCTATCTTCTGTTCGGTGTTTGCCACTTTGATCCCTGTTATGTTCGGGTTGGCTCGGATACGGTTCAAGAGGGGCTCGAGGCACAGGATAAAGATTATGGGTGAAAGGGGGCAGCCTTGTCTCGTGCCGTTGGTAATCCCAAAGGGGGGCGAGGTTTGGCCATTGACCCTTACTTCTGCTGTGGGACATGAGTAGAGGCTTTTTATCCAACTCAGCATGTTGGGGCCCAGTCCCATCTGAGTCAGGGTGGCGAGCATGAAGTCCCAGTCCACTCTGTCAAAGGCTTTATCTGCGTCTGTTGACAGCAGGCAGGCAGAGGTGGCTAGTTTTTTGGCTATGTGGATTAAGTTTATTGCTTTGGTCGTATTGTCCCTTGCCTCTCTTGTCGGGACGAATCCTACTTGGTCTCTGTGGATTATGTGTTGTAAGTGTGGGGAGATCCTGTTCGCCAGTATTTTAGCGAATAATTTCAAATCTGCGTTCAATAGCGAGATGGGTCGGTAACTTTGACATTGGGCGGGGTCCTTTCCTTCCTTGGGGATTACTGTTATGTGGGCTCTTAGTGTGTCTCTCTGCAGGTCTTTCCCTGCAGTGATGGAGTTAAAGGCTTGCAGGAAGTGCGGTGTTAGTGTCTCTGTGTATTTTTTGTAATATGCAAGAGTGAGTCCATCTGGTCCGGGTGATTTTCCTGTTTTGGATTCGGCTAGTGCGGCTGACAGTTCCTCTTGTGTGATCGGCTCTTCTAGTATATCTGCTACCTCTCTGGTGAGCTCCCTCATGTTTGAGTGTTGTATGTACTCTTGTATTTTGGCCTTCCGTGTGGCTCTGTCGTTTTCCGACATTGTGGGGGTTAGATTGTATAGCCCTTGGTAGAACGTGCGGAAAGCGTCCGTGATCTGCTGGGGTTGGTGCATGATTTGGCCCGTAGGGGAGGAGATGTGTGGGACGTATGTTTTTACTCTGACGGCTCTTAGCGCCCGTGCCAATGTGCGGCTCGGTTTGTTGCCAAATTCATAGAAATGGCGTCTGCATTTCGCTAAGGAGCCTTTCGCCTGGCCTAGGCAATGCTTTCTCACCCTATCTCTTAGAAGTGTTAATTCTGTTCCTATGGTGTTATCCTGGGTGGATTTGTGAAGTCGCTCTAGATTTTGAATTTGCTCTAGAAGGTCACGTAGGTGAGCGCCTCGCTCTTTTTTAATGTGGGATCCCACTCCTATCAGGAAACCCCTTATTACGCATTTATGCGCTTCCCATGTCACGAGCGGGTCTATGCCTGTGGTGCAGTTATTCTCGAAGTAGTCTGCTAGCGCTTTTTGTATTTGTTCCGAGGTCTCAGGGTCGTGAATGAGTGATTCGTTTAGCCGCCAGTGCCAAGCTCTGTCATGCAGTGTGGGGAGTGTTAATGAGAGGGTGATTGGCGCATGGTCCGAGAGGGTAATATTGTCTATTTCTGCTGCTGTTATTCTTGGTAGGGTCGAGTGGTGTATTAGGAAGAAGTCAATCCTGGAATATGAATTGTGCGGGGCAGAGAAGTGTGTATAATCTCTGGTGTTAGGATGTAGGATTCTCCATACGTCTATCAGCTGGTGTTTGTGTAGCGTCTTCCTAATCCTGCGATGTGCGGCCTGCGTGAGGGAGCTGCCTCCCTTTGAGGTATCTGCATGTGGCTCTAACGTTAAGTTGAAATCGCCCCCTAGTATTAGTGTGCCCTCCTTAAACTCCTCCAGATCCTCCAGGGCCCTTTCGAGGAACGGTACCTGGTTGGAGTTGGGGAGATACATGTTCGCGAGTGTGACCGGCGTGTTGGCGAGCTTACCTTTGACGAATATGCATCTTCCCTCAGGATCGCTTTGTGTGGCTGAGTGCTCCCAGGGTACTGAGCTGGCGACTAGAATCGACACTCCCTTCGATTTGGCGATTGGGTTCAGTCCGTGGTATGCGTTCGGGAACCTGGCGTCAGCGAATCGAGGAGCCCCTTCAGTACGAAAGTGCGTCTCCTGGATGAAGGCTATTTGCGCTCTTTTCCTCCAGAGGAGTCTGAGAACAGAGGACCTCTTTTCTGGGATGTTCAGTCCCTGTGCGTTAAGTGAGACAATGTTTAGATTAGCTGGAGCAAAAGGCATAGTTGGTAAACGCACGGTACTACGGCACGTGTCAGACAGGTGGGTGTAGTCTAGCCTGCCCGGCCAAGAGGTGGTGAGGGAGGTAGGGGGCTTGGATGTGGGGTGGGTGGGGTGGGCTTATGGGAAGGTGGGGAGGGGAGGATTGGGGTAGACGAGACAAGACAACAAAAAGAGAAAAAACAAGAAACTATAGTACTCTCCGAGTTTGTCAGGGACTCCGCACCCCCCCCCCCCCTGGACAGGAGGGGGAGCCAGGAACCCCGGCGCCCTAGTGGGGGAAGGCAAAGAGTCTTACGTTCAGACCTCTGTGTATTTGCGGTGCTGACAGTGGGCGCACAATCAGCTGACCGATTGGGGTCCCGAGCAATAGACTCCAGTCGATCAAGTAGTGATGACCTATGCTGAGTTAAAGTAGTTCGATATTGATCACGTATCCTCTGGATAGGTCATCAATTATCAGATAAGTGGGGATCCATCGATCAGTTGTTTTTTGCGGTCCATGTGAATGCTACAGACTCTTCACTGCTTACCAGGCACTATGCTATACATTTTGTAGCAGCTGTGTTTGGTATAGCAGTTCAATCTCATTCACTTGAATGGGACTGAGCTGTTGAAAGATCATGTGACAAATGAATGAGTGTGATGTCACTGGCCTGAGAAGTGGCTGTGACGCTCACCCAAGTGCTGCAGTCTCTTCTAACGGCTGACAGTGGGGCCCCAGGCAGCAAACGGATGTTGAGGATTAAGGCCGCCTTCTCGCAGCGGGATGCGGCCCGGTACCGATCTTATTCTCACCCGTCCGGCGTCTTCTCTCTGCACTGCAATGTTTCGGTTGGCGCACAGCCACACATGCGCGGTGCAGAGCCAGCGTGTCAGATGTAACGTTTCTGTGCGGGCCTCTACGAGGCTTGCACAGAAATGGACCTGCTGTGATTTGCTTACAGTGCGAGTTTTCACGCTTTCAAATCGCAGTTGTCTACATAGGAATACATTATCTAATGCAGTAGGCACGGGCGCAGGTTCTGCGGTAAATCCCGCCGCTGAATTTCCGCCTGTGTGCAGGCGGCCTTATTCCGAGGATAGGTTATCAATATCCTAGACCCAGAAATTCCCTGAGCCAGATTTGGTAACATCTCTATTTCTTCCCTTAGGAGCCACTAAACAGTGAGGATGATGTGAGCGACGAGGAGGGGCAGGAGCTGTTTGACACTGAGAATGTTGTCGTTTGCCAGTACGATAAGGTGAGAATCTGTCATGGCCCCAACCGTTCCTGATTTTGTCCTGTGAAATAGCAAGAACCAGACCTATCTATCTATTACACTAATGGCTCATCCTTGCTTAAAGGGGTTGACCACAAATGTGCTGTAAGCAACATCATAAGGCACTTACGATTGTAATATTAGATCAGCTCTGATGTCATTCTTGGCATCATGAATGCCATAAAAATAACCCACCCACCCCTCACAAATGGTGCAATTGTGTTTTGTTTTTGTTTTTTTTTAACCACTTTGCCTCCCTTATATTATATGGTACCATTAAAATAGTACAATTCGTACTCAAACAAGGCCTCATGTAGATGAATCACCTGAAAAGAAAAAAAGTGATTGATTTTATTAATTTTTATTTTTTTTTTGAACATGGGAATCTCAGAATTGTAGAATGTGACCTGGATCAATGACCCTTGGTCATGAAAGAGCTAATGTGTGCGGTGAAATTTACTGCAGGGGAAATGTAACCGCTGGGACCTGAGATCAAGTTATCATCAGGGGACCTTTCAAAGGAAAAGGCTGCATCAATCAGCTGTACTTGGGTCACAAGTGCCTGTTTGCACCTGACACCCTGCTCTCCACCCCCAGTTAGTCAAAATCTGCTGCTACTAAATGATACCACTAGATGGCAGCTATGTTCCATGACACAGCAGACGAAACCTATATGTGGCAGCCTCCTGGCGCTGGGAGTAATGTTTTCTTACATACCAAACAAACTTGCCGTAAGAGTAATTTTCCTAGGTCCATGCACCGTATCTGCATTATGTAAATGGAGTCTGAACTGGTGTCAGTTAACCGGTATAGATGAGAGATTGTTCACATCTAAGCCATTGTCTGGTATCAGTAGCCTGTAGACTCTGGCATGCTAAACTCGTCTGAAGGCGCAGGTATGCTATGAATTGGAGATCTATGTTATGTAGGCAACGTGTGCTGTATCCTTACACCCTAAACACAATCGCCCATTGTAGCCATGTTCCCCCTTTTAATTGTTTTTCTCTACCTTTCAGATTCACAGGAGTAAAAACAAGTGGAAGTTTCATCTCAAAGATGGAATCATGAACCTCAATGGTCGTGACTTCGTCTTCTCCAAAGCCATTGGTGACGCTGAGTGGTGAGCCCCTCCTCTGGCGCCCCTCCAGGGTTTTTAGGGGGCGAGTGACTTTAAAAAAAAAAAAATCAAAAATGGAAAAAAAAAAAAAACTGGTTAATTTTTAAACTGCACCTGAAGGATGGGAATCGCCCCTTTCCTGGCAACAGTGACAAGAGACTAATGCTGCCTCCCCCTGTGGGACTGGAATGTCACATGACTGATCACATGGCAGAGGAGTGACGGCTGGCGATGGACCTCCATTTGCTGCTCTTGTTCTATGGTTTTATCTCCCCTTTCCATATTTTAAAAGTTTGGTCCTCTGGAAAGTTTTACTTCAAAAGATTGTACCAAGTGTTTTTTTTTTTTAATTTTAGACAAAGGGGAGGAGGCATTGGCACCTCTGCCCTCTTAGGTACCTGATGCTGACCCCAAGTTTTACTTTTGTCTGCTATTTATCTTTTTTGACATCTTCCCTGTACCCTTCTATGCCCTAATCGGCTATGCTGTGCTACCCAATCTTAGGGTTCACCCCACAACTTCCACAAACCAGTGTCTACTTACTGCTCATCATCCCCTCCTCCTCTTTGCTCTGTTTTACTCTTTTTAGCTTCATTGACATCTAATGGTTAACTGTGCAGATAAGTGCTCCATGTTCTCTGCCCTGGCGATGCCACTGGCTGCCCCCACCCACACCCCATAATGTGGGCTGTATGTGATGGGACTCCTGGACCCCATAGGTCACTGCATCGCTTGCCCAGTGCTGGCTGCCTTACTTCTGTAGTGCATTACTACCCAGTCAAGGTTTTGGCAGTGGTGAATAAAAGGGGAGGGGGGCTACATATTTGTACTGCCTTGTGTCTAGTGCCTAAAATCATGCAAGCAAGATGCTAACTTTCAGTTAGATGTGGAGCCCCCTCCTGGCTGTTGTAGGGTTTGCAGTTTTCTATCTTCGGTTCTGATTTCTTTGTGTTTGTATGGGCTTCCTGTGTCTGTGACAGTCTCTTTTATGGCTTAATGATGGGAGCTGAATGATCTTTTGGCGTGAGATCCCCCCCCTGTGTGTTCTTGCTGCCTTACACAGCACATGGAGACTGGGGCGGAGCTCTGGTACATGGCCATGCCCTTTGGGATACCCAATCCTGGAGGTGAGGGAGCGGAGCAGCTTTTTATAAATGTGAAAACCTTTGTACGTGGGCTGCTCCTGGGGTGAACTTGGGGGGGTTTGGACCTGCTTTTTAATTTTATATATAGGGGCTGGGGCTTTTGAGCTACTTTCACCTGCTGTTGTACATACAGTTCTGTGGAGGGGGGGGGGGGGGGGGGGGCAAAGCTATTTATTATGTCTGTCTGTAAAATGCTGTACAATGGCAGATCGAGGTCGCTTTTTCTTTTTTGGTCTTACCTAACTTTTAATGCCACGCTTTAGACTCTTCAGTAGAAAACTTATTTGATTCTATTACGTTTTAATATTTTACCTTTGCAAGTACCTTTAATTAAAAGTTATTTTAAAAACTTGACATTTGTTTTCCGTGTGATATGAAGACTGCCAAAGGGGGATTGGTATACCCAGGAGATCAGACGCACAAAGACCTGAAGGGGTTCCACCTCCTCACATATGACAGATTTCAAAGAATTCATCAGACGATCGGGATACGTTTGCTGCAGACCACGACTCGCTCTCGCCTCTGTGTATGTGTGCCTTGGCTTTGTTTAAAGGAGCAATTAATGGCTCCTACTATTTAGCACCAATCACTGGATCAGAGCTCGTCAGGTTTGCTTGGTACAAATTTTCCTTTTATTCTGCTGGACAATTTTGGTGTTAACCCTTTCCAATCCAATTTGTATCCTGGCTTTCCTAGGGGGCTTACTCTTTTTCTGCCATTATACAACGGCGCTATATGCTGGGTAAAGCCAGTACTGCATGAGGTGACACATTGGATACGCTCCGACAGCAGAGAGGCTGGCAATATACAGTAAGAGAACCCCGATGGGCGTCTTCCAACATTGGAGCTGTGGAGCCTTAAATCATAATGTCTTCAGAGGTCAGACAGTGGATTGGAAAGGGTTAAACATCATTGAATAAGTTAAGCTAAAGTTCAGTCATGTTGCTAACTGCATTTTTCCCATTGAGGTTAGTGCCCAGTTGGGAAAACTCATGACAGATCAGACACATTGTTATGGTGATGCAACATACAACCCCTGGGGGAAAAAAGTACTGGAATTGCCACTTTTAGGGGTTCTCCCAACTTTTTTTTTACTTCATAGCAAATACACACAAAAATGTTTAATAGTTGAGCATTCTTTGGGAAATGTGCCTTAAATGAATTGATAGCAAGTTATTTTAATTAATGGCATATGTCCTAGATCAAGTAGAGGAAATGCGTATTCAGAGTGAGACTGCAGTGTGACTGAATACACCCACTCATGGGGGCCAGTGGGCACACCGTTTTGCTGGTCATTCATTAATACATGTGACCGTGGTGTAGTAAGTTTTCAGCACCGCCATGTGGCCTCACCCTTATGGAATCTCCTTGTATTTCTACGAGATATAGTGGAATAAGTAGAAAAAAATACAAATTCATTTGCAACTAAAGGGTACCCATACATGCTGTGGTTGGCCTGCTGTAACCACATGGGGATCACTACTAACTGGATTGATCCGTACACAGTTACAGCGGATCAGCCACACCCCGGATGCCCCAGAGGAGTATTGCCTTATAAGTCTCCTTACTTAGCTTTTGGGTGTTCTCCTTGGGGAGAGACTATACCATCCCCTGAACCACTCACCCCCTAGGTGTCTCTACACACTTTTGGGTGCTCTCCTTTAAGGAGACAAAACACTGCTTCTGACCCACATCACAGGTCCCTCACAGACTAAGCCAGACTAAGGATCTGTCCCAAAAAGCTGATCTGTCAGCTTTTTTTGTGTTTAGATTCCATGATTTTTTTTTTCTTCTACTTGATCTGGAAAAACATATGCCATCACCCACCCCAAACAGTCATGTTAAAATTGGAAAAACTTTAAACAGTCACTCCAGCAAAAGCAGATTTTTTTCCATCCCTGCCCCCTCACCTGGCTGCCTATTATACTCAGGAATTCTTCTCTTTTTATTTGTCACTTTTATGCACTGCAGCCCCCTGTCTGATACTTTATTAGGTACCATCTTGAGGCTGCCATTTGATATATATATATATTTTTTCTGATTCACATAAATCCCCATGATCCATCAGCACAGCATTAGTTAAGGTTATTCAATCTGCCTGATGTGGGGGCAGTTTAATACAGACCAAAAGTTTACAGTCATGAGGATGAGCTGCGATCTCCTCTATTATATCTGTGTGACAAGAGCTGTGTGAACATTATCAGTAACTGTGACAAGAGTGCCTGTGTCCTCCTGCAGGCAGTTTCAGTGGTAGATCCATGTAACAGTATCACACAAACTGAGAATCTGACTAGAAAATGAATACATAGCCCCAAGTAGATCAGTAGGTCAGAACTAAGATCACACAAAAATCTGAGGAAAAGAGGCTGAGAGTATCAGAAAGAAAGACCTAACCAAGATAACACTAGCTCACTTATATATACTGAGGAATAGCGACATCATGAATGCATTACAAAGATCACTGGAGTGGCCCTTTTGACCCGTTAGTGACATAACACATTTTAGCCTTAAGAGCCTGTAAATTGTATTCCAGTAACTTTTTTTTTTGCCGTCAGGCATTGGGAAATAAAAGCAATTTCACCATTGTTTGCAATTTATTTTTTATGTCCTTCAGTGTGGTATAAATATTCTACAGGTCATTACGGTTATCACAACACCAAATTTATAGAGGTTTTATGTTTTACCACTTTTGTGCAATATAAAGGTTGTTTATGTTTTTTTTTTTTGTTTTTTTTTGCTCAAATTGTCCTTGCGTGGCACCAGATTCCAGGACCAGAGCGGTTTTATTTTTCAGTCGACGGAGCTGTGTCAGGCCTGTTAGTGGGACAGCTTGCAGTATCTTTTAGTACCATTTTAAGGTATACAGTGATCCCTCACTATATCGCGGTTCAATGATTGCGGCTTCAGTGCATCACAGATTTTAGATAGACCATATATAATTCTGTTTTCGCTATATCGTGGAATTTTGCAGTACGTACAGGAAATACAGTACGGCACTAGCGCTTGCCAATACGTGATTGTACACGTCACACTATTGGCTGATGGAATGTGTTCTGTATCCTGGGTGCTGGTTGGTTCACTGATCGTAGCATCGGTCTGTTTGTTCACTTTTGCGATAGTTTGGCAGTTCACCCGGCAGATTGATTTGTGTAATTATAACACCGCTACTTCGCTGATTTTCACGTATTGTGGGGGTCTCTGGAACATAACCCCCGCAGTAGACGAGGGATCACTGTATCTGATTCATTCATTATTTATTTCTGTGTTTGGGGAAGCGAGATGATCAGAAAACTGCTATTTTGGCGCTTTGTTTACCAAATTTACCATGTTGGATAAATGTAATATTTTATAGTAAGGATTGTTATGGATGTGGCAATACAGATCAGGTGTAATTGTGTTTTGTTTTTCTTTTAGTTTTTCAATATTTAAAGCCTTGTATAAGTGTAAATAATTTCTTTTCTGTAAAAACATTTAGATAGAGGAGTGATTAGAGGAACGAGACGTCATAATCTCACTTTTTTTTTTTTTCTGGGAAATACCCCATATGTGACAATGAAAGAGCAGATATGCTGTCTGGTTGAAATGGGGCAACGGGGTGGTAACATGAACGAAAATTCATGTCTCAGCTTCCTGGAACATGGGGAGAGAAAGGAGCATCGCAGATCTTCTGTGCTGCAGGTTTCTCTCTTTCCACCCTCCTTGGCATACACTGATGCTGGTTCATTTTAAACGTGAGTTAACTAGAAGCGTGCGGTTCGACGTTCAGTTTCAGCCGGCATAAAAATCAATGCCAGCTTGGGCGCTTCTCGTGGAGTTTAAACACTGATCCTTCAATATTTCACATCCGAATATGGAACCATGAATGACTAGTGCACAAGAACTGTGCAGTCTAAATGCGCTGTGCGAGCGTGAACGAGTCGGTGATGACGTGAGATTCTTGTTCCATGTAAAAGGGCATGACTTAAATGACAGCTATAAAAACTGTTGTTTTTGCAGATTTCTGTAAAGTAAAAACAAAAAAAAAAGTGATCATCCTATAAAGGTGTGGGGATTGCATAATTTTTGCCAGGGGTTGTAAATCATAAGTGTGCATGGGGCAGTGTGTGCTGAAATCCATGCACAAAAATGCATCTACAGATTTACACGCGGTTTCGCCACGGCTTTGATGGGGTTGTGTGCTTTTGGGGTTTTTTTTGCTTTCAAGCAGTCTCGACAAAAACAGTGTATTATTGTAATGAAGAGCACCTCTCTCGTATCCTCAGCCTCTTGTCATATTTGTCTGAGAATTCGTCATTAACTATAGAAATGATTCATGGCGCCGCTCTACAGTTGTCCAACTCGCTGAATTCCTCCTCAACATTAAGTGTTTCAGCAGTCTTAGTGGTTGATCAGCAGAGTCTCATAATTAGCTGCTTCCTTTAAGTTGAGCCAGATGAGACGTTATAGACCTCGGGCCTCGCTCGCCCAATGCTGAGAAAACTTGGGCTCTTTCTTCTTCCATTCTCGCACAGACAAAGCGGAGGGTTATATTTAGAAGCTCTCCAACATGAAGCAAATAATCTTAATGAAGTGCTATTCGCTGGATTGATCGTTAACTCCTTTAATCCTGGTCAAACACTGGTTGAATCTGGGTAAGGCCATCAGAATTTTAGATGAATGGCCTTCTACACATCAATCTATGGAGGGGAGTTCTGACTATTTGTTCTTCATACTGGACACCCGTACAATGTAGATAATTAAGCACCTCCACCTCCGCCCCAATGAACTTGTGTATAGTCACACATGCGCTGATTTTGGTGTGCATTGACTATTGCTATAGAGTATGTAACAGCAATTGCAAAATCCCTTCTGGCCGTCGCTGGCTGCAAAAGTTGCAAAGGAGTTAAAACAGACCTGGACTGCTGCTTGATCCAGTGAGCACTGAAGATAACGCCTTTCTCCTGCCCTTACGTCACCACGACACTCGCACCTCACTCACCCATAACACTGGCAGGTCTTATCACAACAAACCCTCTATCTGACCCAGGAACCTGTGTGATGAGGCCCTGTGACGCACAGAACCGCCGCCCCGTCTTATCAGTGGATCGCATTCTTGTTTTTTCGCACTTCAGTCACAATAATCGCCTCAATATTCGTCATATTTAATATATTATACCTGAAATTGATTTCTTACAGAGGAAAATAGTGAAATAACTCCAGATGTTTCACGCAACAGAAATTCCCTGGTCAGAACCAAGCAACGCACTGGCCTGTAATCAATGAAGGCGATTGGCAAAGTCTTACAGCTCCATAGTTGCAGTGCAAATTGGGGATGGTATAATGCTGCTGTAGTGACACCTATTGGAAGGTAGCTTCTCTATAAGACGGTTTGTGACCTTTTAATAGACCATGTGACATGACAAAAGATATACACCAAGCCAACAAGCGCAATAGGCGGAAAACAGTGACCTAGGACCAAGTAATGGGAATGGGGGTTGAGTGGAGAGTGAGATTAGTACTGATAGAACAGCTAATAAAACCATAAGTAGCATAATGAATATAAAGAATAACAATTACCATATAAATTGTATGGCAACGAATGCAAGAAGTCTGATCAGCAAAGTGGGTGAGCAAGAAGCGAGAATGTCTGAAGATTACAATATAGTGGGAATAACGGAAACATGGCTTGATGCAAAGTGCGATTGGGCGATCAATTTACAGGGTTACAATCTCTTCAGAAGGGACTGTGGAAACCAGAAAGGGGTATGTCTGTACGTCAAATCGTACTTCTTGCCAAGGCTGACGGAAGATATAGGAGTAGGAGATGAGCACGTGGAATCTCTGTGGGTAGAAATACAGGGAGAAAAAAAATAACAAAATCCTGATAGGGGTTTTCTATAGACCACCAAAAGCAACAGAAGAAACTCAAAACTTATTACTAAGACAAATAGAAGGTGTCAAACCGCAACAAAGTAATTATTATGGGAGACAAAAAATCTAAACTTTAGTAAAGTAAAATTTGATCAGCTAAGAACTACTCTTGACAACATTAATTGGGACAACGTCCTCAAAAATAACAGTACAAGTGACAAATGGGAGGAGTTTAAAAACATTCTAATTGCCTCATGTGAGCAGTTCATACCCTTTTAAAATAAAAGAACTACAAGTAGAAGGAAACCAATGGGGCTCAACAAGACTGTAAGGGGGGCAAAAAGTGAAAAAAAAAGGGTTTTAATTAAATGAAGGCAGCGAAAAGCGCTTAAAACATACGGAGAAAAAAGATCAAAACTGCCAAAGAGGCGGCAGAATGACCGATTGCAAAAAAGAGTAAAAATAACCCTAAAACTATTCTCAATTATGTAAACAGTAAAAAGATTTGCACTGAAAGCACTGGCCCTTTAACAAATAATGCAGGAGTAATCATAGAAAATGATGGGAGGGAGGCAAATCTATTAAATTTAGTCATTTTCTGAAGCTTATTCACAAATGAAAAAGAAATGTCACACGAGATGCAGGGGGATAAAACGAATCCCCCTCTCCTGCAAAATATTTGCCTAACTCAGGAGGACGTGCAGAGCTGGTTAAGAAGGATTAAAATCAACTAATCGATGGCCCAGATGGAATACATCCAAAGATTCAAAGGGAACTAAGTGACTTGATAGCTAGACTGCTATTTTTTATATTTATAGACACTATTGAGACCGGGGTTGTACCACTAGATTGGCGCATTGCCAATGTGGTTCCAATATACAAAAAGGAGTCAAGAAGAGAGCCTGGTAACTACAGGCCGGTAAGTCTCATTTCAATAATTGGAAAAACATTTGAGGCTTTCTGAGAGATGCCATCCTAGAATAAATCAAGGAAAACAACAGTATAACTCCTCACCAGCATGGGTTCATGACGGGTCAATCATGTCAGACCAATCTGATCAGCTTCTATGATGCAGTAAGTTCTAGGCTGGACCTGGGAGAGTCTATTGATCTCGTATATGTAGACTTCTCTAAAGCATTTGACACCGTGCCGCATAATAGACTGATGTATAAAATGAGACAGCTTGGATTGGGTGAAAACACGTGTATTTGGGTAAAGAACTGGCACAGAGATGGAAAGCAGAGGGTGGTAATAAATTGTTCGTACTCTGATTGGGCCACTGTCGCTAGCGGGGTGCCACAGGGTTCAGTATTAGGCCCCATTCTGTTTAACATATTTATCAACGACCTGATAGAGGGACTGCACAGTAAAATATCAAAATTTGCAGATGATACAAAATTATACAAGTTAATTAATACAACGGAGGACAATGTATGGCTACAAACGGACCTAGATAAGCTGGGGGTTGGGCAGAAAAATGGCAAATGAAATTCAGTATTGATAAAAGTAAGGTTATGCACATGGGCAGGAGAAACGGATGTCACCAATATACACTAAATGGGGTACCGCTAGGGATTAGTGATCTGGAAAAAGACCTGGGGGTACTATTGTGTTTTCCCCAGAAATAATTTTTGCCCTAAAAGAGGCACAGGGTCTTATTTTTGGGGGGTGTCTTATACTCACCTAGCAGTCGCCATCTGGGTCCCTCCCGATTGGCTGAGGCGGCACTCCTGAACCAATCAGACCAATAGCTTGCAGGAATAAAAGTCTCTCTGGAAAAATTGGAAAGGATACATGGATGGTAACCCAAATTTGCAAGGAATGGTGTTGGTTTAGTGGAGACATTCTGAGAATCATTATAGGAAAACTCTGCCAAGGGAAGCAAATCCGTCCCATTCTCTTGCAGATGACAAATCTAGCATTGGAGATACTGCTGCAAGGTTTGATTTGTGTGCTCAGTCTGACCATTTGACTGGATATGTAAAGCAAATGAAAAAACTGCATCACTGCAAAGTGCTGTGCAAAAACTTTGATATAAATTGTACTTCATGATCAGAAACCACTTCATCTAGTACTCCATGATGACAAAACCTCGTATTATAAGATCAGCAGAAGGCCGTCCAGAGCAAGGCTAAAATGTGCAGTGATCAATCACTACTAGAAATGAAATCTTTTCTTTGGGGATCTGTCTCTGTGAACTTTATTGTCAACCTACCCATCTCCAATGGTGAGATGGAATAGACGGGGCTGCAGCAAACCCACTGGAAGTTGTATACATAGCACAAGTGTTGCAGAAAGTAATACCCCATTTTCCCGAAAATAAGACAGTGTTTTATATTAATTTTTGCTCCCAAAGATGTGCTAGGTCTTATTTTCAGGGGATGTCTGTTAAACAAAAAAATGAACATTTATTATATACTGTAAAGTAGTTGTCATCACAAACCAGCATAACCAGACAAACTGAATCCTATCAAGAATTTCTTGTTACTACCATTATTTCCACGTACACACTGGCTGGAGACTGTAATGATTACCCCCTAAGTAATCAAAGTGACCCACTGCCTGGTACACACAGGGCCACAAAAAATAAGGGCTGTAAAGTGCCTGGCTCCCACACACTGTCTGGCGACTGTAACGTTCACCCACAGCATTTCCGGGACCACTTGTACAGCAGGGACGGTATTGCAGCTTCAGGCTACCAGGGGGAGCTCATCACAGCAGACTCTCACAGCAGGGACAGAGCTAGGTCTTACTTTTGGGGGATTCCTTATATTTAGTACTTTGGCAAAACCTCTACTAGGTCTTATTTTCAGGGATGTCTTATTTTCTGGGAAACCCGATACATCTCTTTACATCTTTTTGATAACTGGGCCACCAAAAAAAGTGAGACAAATAACTTTATGTCTTCTGAACTTCTTTATGACTTGCTCGCTTGGAGCAAAAAGAATAAAATAGGTCAGCACTTCCCAATAGAAATGTATAGGTGCATGTTAAACCATGGCTGCAACATACAATAGAAGCAGAAACCAAACATACCTATAATAAATAGAGATGAGCGAGCATACTCGCTAAGGACAATTACTCAATCGAGCATTCTCCTTAGCGAGTACCTGCCCGCTCGGAAGGAAAGGCTGCCGCCGCGGGTGAGTTGCGGGCAGTATTGCTGGGTAGAAGACATTGGCCTTACCATTTCAGGAAACGAGCCTGTAAGATCAAAGTTGAACTTTAAGAGACAGAGACACAAGCATTTGGCAGATCTGACAAATTCTAGTTTATGATGGTCCTTTCAGAGTATTATTTGCCAAGTTGCTCCTTCTAAGGTTCCTTTTACACGAGACGACTTGTCGTCCCAGCGATAATCGGCTCTGTGTTTTTGCACAGAAACGAGCATCGTTAGAGAATGAAGGTGGAGTAGCCCAGAGTTTATTCGGACACATCCGCCTCCACTTACAGTAAGAACAGCAGTCGTTCATAAGTGAATGACTGCCTGTTTACACGGGACTATGCCTAGTTCAGTCTTCTGCGTGTAGAAAATGAATGAGAAGCGAACAAATTCTTGTTTGTCGTTCAGTCGGGGCATGCATTTGCATAATTATTTTGTGGAGTAGTCAAATGTCGAGTGATATGAGTACAATGGTATAGGATATCTTTTTCTCCAGTTCTTTGTGATAGAATGGCTTCTATTGCTCAATATGAAGCATCCACTTCATCCACTTCAGCACATTTCAGGTCCCAATGAACCCGTATGGGGTCTGCTGTGAACTTTGTTTTCAGATGGAAAACTACATTCCATGCCTGAGGAGACCAAACAAAAGATGTTCCTTTCTTTGTCAGTTGAGTAATTGGTGCATTTATCCACAAAAAAATTGTTAAAACGTTTGTAAATGTTAGCAAATCCTACAAATCATTGAACGTCTTTCACATTTTTGGGACTTGGCCAGTCTGTGATTGCTTGGATCTTGCTAGTGTCCATACATAACTCTGAGGGAGAAATTATAAAACCTAGGAACTGGGTTCTGTTGGATGAAATTTGCATTTTTTCCAACTTGATAATAGAGTTGCTTTGCTCTTAGACCTTCATGTACAATCTTCATATGACTCCGATGGTCCTCTACAGAATCAGATAATAACCAGAAACCAATTGAACAAGTCCATGAAAATGATTGCACGAAATATTGCAAGAGCAATGTCCAAAACGTGATCTGAATGCCGCTTTCCATTCAACACCCGGTCTAATATGAACCAGGCTATATGTACCTCCGAGATCTAATTTCGTGAAAATCTTTCCTTGGCACGTAGTTTACAGCAACTCGAGAATCATTGGCAGGGGATATTCTTTATTGTAGTTTTTGTTCAATTATCAATACAAGGTCTCAAAGAACCACTTTTTTTTTTCTTGACAAAGAATATAGGTGCGCTTGCTGGAGATGAGGAAGAACCAATAAGCCCCTTAGCTAAATTCTAATCTATACATTGTTTAAGGGCTTTTAGTTCAGGCTCTGCCAATGGATATTAGTCTCTATGGGTGCACCAAGTAAATGTTTCATAGGACAGTCATAAGGTAGATATGGAGGGAGTTTGTCTTTTTATAACATACGTTAGTGAATTTTTTGTGTACAGAAAATAATTTTGTTGATACTTCAAGGTATCCACAGCTTTTTTTATTAGGTTATTCTGACAGATTCTCTGGAGAAGTGACCTTTGGTGAAAAATATATATTTTTGGGGGGTTTACCGGTCAATATTGGGTTTCTGAGCTTGCAGCCATGGTAATCACAAGATGATAGGGAAATGTGGAAGTGAAGTTAACTGGAAGGACAGAGCGTCATGGTGGTTAATTAGGTTCCAAGATGATCCCCAGTGGTTCAGTCTTGAGATCAACTTGGCCTAAGCTCAGGGAGAATCTAACTACAATTTTCATAACAATGGGCAATAGTCTCTCTTGTAATGTCACCCCATGTTTTTTAGCAAAAGCAATGTCCATGAGGTTCCCAGTTGCTCCAGTGTCCACCACAGCAGAAATAAGTATCCACAGACAGTTAATTTGAAACGTGATGGAAATTAAGCAATTAGAGTCTGTATTTTCCTTTTTAATATTGGATGCAATGCAGGAAATGGAGAAGATAACTGCATGCATTGGTGACATTTATTTAGAGGCAAGTGATTCCTTATCAGTTAAAGGCCCATTTAGAAGGGATGAATGTTGGGCAAACGATGCCCGACACTCGTCCCTGCACATACTCGCTCTCGTGCTGTTGCAAAGGAGCGGGTATTGTTGCTTCACAGCGGGGTAGCTGCAGTAGATTTCTCTCGACGCGCTCCTCCGCCCCTCTCCATTGACTTAACATAGCGCCCGTTCAATATTGAACGGCTGCTATTTACACTGAGCAATCAGCCCGTCTAAATGGGCCTTTACATAAACAATTTGGACAATTAATAAGGAAGTGATTAGACTTTCTACAATATAAGCACAGAATTTCCTGAAGCCTTCGGTCTTCTGTCAGCTCTTTCACGTTTGTACACTGTAAATTTCCATAGGTTCAGGTTCATGGTAATTTTTCACATGAGAATATCTTTAGGCATGGAGGCTAGAACAAATGAGTATTGGTTATTACAGGACCGTTTAGAATCCCACTTTTCTTGTCTGCACTCAGTCAGCCAAATGTCAATCTGAATACATGAAGGTATGCTGCCTTCCAATAGCTGGCACTGTGGAGGTTTTATTCCATCTCCCTAATTTGCATATTACCCAGAGAAGCATGCATGCCCATTTGAATCTCCCTAAGGAGAAAAGATAACGTTTCTGCCCCCAAAGCCAGACTCCTACTGTACACTGATGAAGTGCAAATACCCTGAAACAGCTGTATGTACATGGAGTCTGGCTTTGCTTTTAATTCCCGGTCATTGTTACAAGGCTTGAAGGAATGCTGCTTTCTAATAGGTGGCACTGTGGAGGTTTTATTCTATCTCCCTTATTTGCATATTACCCAGAGAAGTTTGCATGGCCATTTGAGTCTCCTTAAGGAGAAAAGATAGCGTTTCTGACCCCCGTCCCAGGCCGCTCACTAGCAAAGCCAGACTCCTACTGTATACTGATGAAGGGTAAATACCCTGAAACAGCTGTATGTACATGGAGTCTGGCTTTGCTTTTAATTCCCGGTCATTGTTACAAGGCTTGTATAAAAAGTCTAACTTTGGCTTGAAGGAATGCTGCTTTCTAATAGGTGGCACTGTGGAAGTTTTTATAAGGGAGTATTCCAACTTTCTTATCTTAATACATTGACGCACAAAATCATCTTTATAAGTGGGAGCTTCAATTTGTGCTAATTCACTTTTAAGTACACTAGATAGTCCGTTTCTGTAGAATGTTTTGCAGCATTATTCCAGTCATTATCAGTCACTCAACTTTTGAACTCCACAGCATATTCAGCAACAGAGCACTTGGTCTGATGTAGCTCCAATAATGTTGCTTCTGCTGTTGTGTATCCTGTGTATCTATTAATTAGGAATGTTAAGGACTTAGCTCAAGGCTCTCAAGAAGGCCTGCAAATCATTCAGCCAAGCATTATTAGTATTAATAAGTGGATTTGCCCATGCTATATAGCCTTATGTGTCAAAAGCATAATGATACACAACAATATTGATCTCTTTGTAATGAAGTAAGTAGTATGTACATAAAAGTACAGATTGCACTGCTTGAGAAGTTTCCAATTCTTGTCCCTATCCCGACCAAACTTGTAAGGTAGATGCGGGAGGGAGGGTGAAGAAGCTAGAGCCAGGCCACACGATCTGTTAGATCCCGTATAGAGCACTGCGGTTCCTTGATAGCTTGTCTATAAATTTCAACATTATGAGATGTTTGAGTTTCAAATGCTGTAAACTTGGTCTTTAAAGCTGGCATGAATGTTAGTAAGTAGCCCATTCATCTTGTTCACATGAACCTCCAAACTCTTTACTAGCAAATATCACGGTTGGGCTTGAGTATCCTGTTACAATACTGATGGCTCCCAGCTGAACTCCAGTTGCCTTTAGCCAGAGAGCTGAGCGCAGTGAAGATGTTTAGTAGGGGTCTTCAGAGAGGTAGCTTGCAAAGTGATCACTAGGAAGTGGGGAATTAGCAGGGTTATGGGAACAGCCTGGGAAAGAGAGTCCCTTGGGGCCCGAGACTGGAGTTAGGCAAACAGAGCTTATCACAATACTCAAGCAAAGGAGTAGGCTTTCCATATGAGCTGAAGAAAGCACTAACAGGAAGCAAAATGACTTCTATCAGGGGCAATATTGACCATCTTAGTTAAGGGCAAGTTTAAGGGAAAATAGTGGCCTCTAGTGGTAAGGAGTAAAAAATGCAGCACAGTACTTTTAAGTATGAAACAGCAGCCACTAGTGACTGACTTATGAAATGGCAACAAAATCCTGACAACTCACCTGTTCTCTCAGATATTCCAGCGCTGCAGAATCCTACAGTTCTCCCAGTCTGTTTACAAACAGCTGCAACGTGACCGCTGCAGCCAATCGGTGACTGCAGGAATCATGTGCCGTACTCCTGGCATCATAGTTCCCATTATTTAAGTAGTGATGCCAGGAGTACAGTACATGACTTTTGTATTGGCGGCAGCATTCCCATGGTAGCCGTTTGCCAACAAAAACCAAGATGACTCCAGGAGCTCCAACACTGGATCACCAGGGTAGAGAAGGAGTGAGTAGTGTTGCTTTCATTATTTCTCAGCATTTGCGGGGGTTTTTTTCTTACACTTTTTACAACACTTGGATCACCCCTTTTTACCGTTTTAGGGGGATATTCTGATAGAACATATCCTGATGACTGTAGATGGTGTTATTTATTAGGGCAACTAGCCCTTTAAATGTTTGATGCAGGAATTCACTGGAGATCTATTTCCTACTTTCTTCCAAGTTCACCAGCAGATGTAGATTTAGTTCACTATAGAAGATGATCCTTGTATAACCCGTACATCAGCCTCCAGCCACAGCAGTCTGTAATCCCCCTACTCAGGACTAATGTACTTCAGTAGTCCTGGATCTACTGAGCTTCTGTTCACATTAGGCATCATGGCTTCCATTTTTATAATGGGAGGATGTGATGTTAATTATAAATCCTATAGTACAAAACTGCTGTGTGTGACCAGACCCCTACCTCTTGTGAATAAGGCCCTTTCAGAATTAATGAGATCACTATATTGTCTAACCTATGTTAGATTCTCATTGGTTGACCTGTGCGGTTGCTCCATTTTCTTACCGCACACTTTTTCAGATTGGGGGCATTTTTTTGTCTTCATCATTTGATTTCAGGAACAGATTGAGTATAATACAAGTCAATAGAGAATAAGTAATGTGTGCACAGAATGACTCCATCGGCAAAAGTGAGTGCAGCTCTGGAGTATAACACACGAAGTAACTGGGGATCGGTGCAGGATAAGTAATGTACATACAGTGACTACACAAAGGATTTGGCACTAAATTCATCAACTATGCTATTCTATACTCCAAATACAATGGAAACTAACTGAATCTTTGTTAAATGGACAACAAAGTGCTGTCTGATTAATGGAAGTCAATGGTTCCGATCGGCGGTTCCGTTTTGTGATGGAACCCAGAGGCAGAATCCCACAGCGTAGTGTAAAACATTGTGGGAATGCATTGCTCCCTTGTGGTGGCTTCCCACGGGTGAGATTCTTGCGTTGCGAGATGCACAGATCTCACACAAATATGAACCTCTGGTCAGGTGTGGTGCTGTAATTACAAAAAAAGGGTCCTGTTTTTCTAGTCCCGTGCAACCCCAGTATTTCACAGGCTAAATGTAATAACATTGAGTAATGTAACTAATACTTATTTTGTACCAACTTGCTCAGATAGCTGTAATGTGGCTGTAAGATCTGGATTCCCCAGATTCAGTAGAAGCATGGGTGGTCCTGATATTATGGCCGCATTATGCACATCTGAGACTAGCCTTAGGTCAAGGGTCAGCAGTGAGATGTGAGCTCCAGCAGCCCCAGAGCTACAATATACTGATAACCAGAACTGTGACTGCAGCTGTGGTTGTGAGTGGAGTATAAGACATTAAGTAACTTTTTACAAATTTTACCTGATAAATGTTGTCAGACTCTTCTCCCTGACGCATCACCCTGTGGCTATGACACTTGTTAGCAGCAGGCAAGCCCCAGCCATATGCTCACCTATCACTGATATCCTGGATTACGTTTTCTATTACCTGCGCAGACGTCAGTCGTCTATGAATCTTCACTGATAGCGAGCAGTCAAACGACTCTCACAATGCTCTGCATTTTCAGTCATTTCAAACCCAAAATGTTGATTTAGAACTTTTAACTTTATTAAGTTGAAGAATTTTTTTTCCTTTCTTGTGATCCATCATTTCCAGGAACCGTCGGTACTGGTGTATCTTGTCGACACTGGAAGTTAGGGGTTTGACAGCCCTTAGCAGGAGCGAATGTCCTTGTCAGGCCCCTAGCTACTGATTGGCTGCATTTCAGTCCAGCAGGGAACATACTTACAGCTGCCAGCACACTGGAGGCCAATGGGGAGACTGACCGCCTGGCTGGCAACAATGTGCCACGACCAGTCCAGATGTAAGTGCTGATGGGACGCCGACGGGGAGAGTGACACCGGAGGATGGACGGTACCAGACAAGGCAGCTGCGAAAGGAAGAGCGTCAGTGGAAACAGTGACAGGTGCATCCAGGACATATTGCAGCGATTGAAGGGAGACTGGCTGGGAGACAGAGCCGGGGAAAGCACACTGAAACGAACCACCAGTGGACATGATGTGACAGCGGTGCTATTGGGAGGACGGGGGGTGAGACTATTACAGCACCGCAGCCGGGAGGGGAGAAGGAAGAGCGCCGGCAACACTTACAGGAACGGGGAGGGTAAGTGAGCAACGGCGAAAGGGACAGTGGGCTGAGACAGTTACAGCACTGCAGCCAGGAAGGGGAGAAGGGAGAGCGCCGGGGACACTTACAGCAACTGGGAGGGTAGCTGACCAGCGGCAAAATAGATAGAACCATGGCTAGAATGTTAGCTAGCCAATCGCCAGCTGTGGGCATTCTCTTTAACTCCACCAGGACAAACCCCTGCCTCCACTCCTAGTTCTGGTGGAGACAAGATACACCAGAACCGGAACAGTCTGCAGGCAACACCCTATTTGCGTGAGTGGACGTTTCTGCTGTCTCTCACTGCTTTGAGAAGTCTGCAGGATGGGCCGAGTACCAACATCTTATCCCATTTTCCAAAGGAAAAAAATTTGTTTGTGTAACTGAAATTTTATCTTCGCTGTCTGTCCCCCTAATCCCACGATGAGCACAGTCATTTAAAGGAGAAAAGCAGAAACCAAATGGAACACATTTATTTTTAGTCATTTTCTGCTTTATTACATGTAATATTTACATCTGATCATAAGTCCTTCCTTCCGCACATTGTACTGAAGTCACACAACCTCTCTATCTCACCCAGGATCCATCTCTAGTTAGATAAAAAATTTTAATGCCCTGAATCAAAGTTTTATTAACAAAAAGCATTTGCCTCAAAAATTCAACCAAAAGCAAATCTCTGTATCATCATTTCTTCGTTAGAAGGAATTTGTCACCTAATTTTAGCTCTATAAGCTAAGCATATGGGTTGAAAGTAGGTGGCCCGCCGAGTTCAAGGATATAAGTGTTACACTTACGTTCCTCGTCGTTTGCCCAATGTGAGTGCTGAATGCCGCCACTCAAAGCATTGATCGGCATGTGAAGTAGTCCGCCCGTTTTAATTTTATAATGGGAGGACTATTTAGCAGTGCCACTCAATGCACTGAGCGGTGGCTTTCAGCGCTCATTCTGAGGTGGGTTGGGGAGGGGGGGGGGGGTGGACCACAGGGCTGGTAAGTGTAACACATCCCTGGTCACTCAGCGGTTCACCTACTTTCAGCCCATAAGCATAGCTTTTAGAGCTAAAAGTAGGTGGCAGAGTCTAACTGCTTTTGGGAAACGTGGGTGGCAACCAGTATGGACAGTACCATTTACACAAGAGCTTTCATTCAGCTTTTCTAGAGTCCTGAACATCACGCTGGGCCAGCTACACAAGAATGAAGGGTATATCACTAGATAATAATACAAATTTGCCATTAGTGACTATTTCTGTATAAGCTCATGTTACTCAGCTTTCCCAGACCCTGAATGGGATACTGTATCCACCAAGTTATGCAGCAGTTTTCATTGCTACACAGCTAGAAAGATTTGCTATTCGGGGCTCTAGGAAAACCTCGTATGTTTTTTTTTTTTTTTTTTCAAAGAAAATACACTTTACGTTCTAATCTATGTCAGCACAGAGAGCTCGTACAGGTTCCACTTGAATGGAAGTGACAAAACCATCATGGTTAATAGGTAGTGGTCACTAGTTAGCACCAGGGATTCCTTGGTGGTCAGATTAGTAGTCTCATTATAGATGCTACAACGCTGTCATTCTGTAGTCCTCCAGGAGTTCACCTTGTTTTGCGGCCACTTCTTGGTTTTCTTTAAGGGAATCAGGAATGTTTGCCAGGGTCTGCCCGGTGCCCCCACTGCTCCTTTGTCCATATGAGCCGCTGCTATTTTTAGGAGAAACAGTCTGTCCACGATAAACCTGCGCCTGATGCTCACAGACACCGAACTTGCTTAGAAGGATGAAGACGTCCCTTCGGAAGGCCTTGGTAAATATGGCATAGAGAAAAGGATTGGCGCAAGAGTTGAGAGGGTAAAACAAGACCAGAAGGATCTTAGAGTTGGAAACTGTGATAAGTGGCTTATTCATTATAGCGGACAATGCATAGAAGGAAATGGGTGCCATGCAAAGGAAATCTGTGAAGATCAGGACAGCCATGCGCTTGGCGATCTTCGTGTCTTTGTCTCCAGACTTGTAATGAGGGTTTCGGACAGTTATGTAGATCTTGATGTAGCAGGCGCAGATTATGACAAATGCCACGATATTGAGCGTCAACACGAAGATGATGTAGACTTGGGCCACCGTTGTCTCTGTGTCCATCGGTAAACAGATGCTGACTTTGATGTAGCTGCTAATCCCAACCAATGGTAAGAGCGCCACAAAGAAGCAAAACACCCAACCACCCAGCATGATAAAGGCGGCTTGTCTGAGGCGAATCTTGCGATCCAGGCGCATGGCAAATGTGATAGCGTACCAGCGTTCCAGTGTTATCACAGTCAACGTATACACAGAGAGCTCACTGGCAAACATAGTAAAGAATCCGGCTGTGTTACATCCGGGCCCCGTCTGCCAGTTAATGGCATAGTTATAGTACTCGGATCGGGTGTGAAGGTCTTCAGAGGCAATGAGAAGCAGGTAGATGCCCATGCAAAAGTCCGCAAATGCCAGGTTGCACATGAGGAAACGGGGCACAGTCAGCTTGTAATGACTGGTGATGAGGATAAACAAGACGAAAGCATTGCCCAGAATGGCCAACAGATTGACAAACCAGACCACGATCCTCAGGAAGTTGTAGCCCATGATATCCTCACAGGGGTTGAATTCATCTGGTGTGGGTGTGCACACCAGTGTTTCACTGCCATCACAAATATCATACACATCATAACTCTCAAAAACAGTAGTATACTGCTCCTGAGCGTTCTTGATCTCCTGCCCAAATCCAACCTCTTCGTCTCCTTGGTCCTCAAAGAAGATAGAGAAATGGTTGCTGCTGTGAAAGGTTGTAGACTTGGTGTTCTCAGTCTGATCTTGATCTCCATCCATATAGTCTTGGTAGTATGGGCCGATTCCTACAAATGTTCTGACTGAACGCTTCCGGTGGCTGCTGTGCACATAAGACTGGTTGCATAAGAAAGACTCCAAGTCACTGCAGAGGGAACCAGACAGACAAGTAGTTAATGGATTACGATGCAAATGTGCAGAAGACAAAAATATCCAAGCAATGGGGTAACAAATGCATCAACCAAAGATCCACGGCAGCAACAACCAGGGAAATGCATGGGATTCTGCGATCTTTGACTGAGATGTTATATGGAGGTTGCACCACAGCTCTACAGGACATTGTCTAAATGTGATTTCACATCTTTTGCTAGGGATAGATTGGAACGATCTAAGCTTTCCCAATATATTATCACACAACCAGCAACCAGTCTGTCTTATAGAGCACTTGTCAGCTCTTCTGACATGTCTTGGTAAGTAAATACTTATGTTCCTCCTAATTTAACTATTCCGGAGCATGTTTTCTCAGAATTCTGCTTTGTACTGTCCAAACTAAAAATTTATGAATAAATTGACAACTGTATATTACTGTCCAATCAGAGCTCAGTTTCAGACTACGCAGGGACACACCCCTTTTACAAGGGGATGCTAAGGCCTATTTATCAATAACAGAGGAAGGGCACAGTGCAGAGACCTAAAAAAATATAATACAACCCAGAACTGATGGGGAATGTTAACACGGCCTTGTTTTATTGGAAATACAAGTATTTACCAAAACAGGTATGTCGGAATAGGTGACAGGTAGAGATGAGCGAGTATACTCGCTAAGGCACATTACTCGAGCGAGTAGTGCCTTAGCCGAGTATCTCCCCGCTCGTCTCTAAAGATTCGGGGGGCGGGGAGGAACGGAGGGGAGATCTCTCTCTCCTTCTCTGCCCCCTGCTCCCCCCCTGCTCCCCGCCGCAACTCACCTGTCACCGGCACCGGCCCCCGAATCTTTAGAGATGAGCTGGGAGATGCTCGGCTAAGGCACTACTCGCTCGAGTAATGTGCCTTAGCGAGTATACTCGCTCATCTCTAGTGAGAGGTCCAATTGGCACAGAACAGAAAGCAGAGAAGAGGTAGAAACTAGACTATGCTTTGGAACAACACAGATAGTGGGAGCTTATATCGCATATACAGCACAATTTAATCACTGTGAGGTTTATACAAAACTAGTAAGTGTTATAGTTTTTACTTTTCTACAGTAGGTTTTGGTTGCATTGTTCTGATTAGTTGCTGTTGGCCAGGCCTCAGTTCTCTGTAAGAAATATACTTGGGGATGTCTACCTCAGCTTATATTCTTTTCCACATGCTAAAGAGTCACTTCAGTTGTAAATAAGAATTCATCATTGTCTCATGCAAAGTTCTGTACCTTTCTAATAGACTTTGGGGGGAAATTTATTAAGACTGGTGTTTCATATAAAGGGTTGTACCAATAAGAAATTTTATCACCTATCCACACGTTAGGTGATACAAGTCTGATTAATGGGGTTCTCTAGTGATGATGTTGTATTTAGCTTGTAGATCATATGTGTCAAACTCAAGGCCCACAGGCTGAATCCAGATCACCACACTATTTTATGTGGCCTGTGAGGTCCAGATGCAGAAGAGCTTCTTCTAGATCAAAGGTCCTGAGCTGTGCCAGGAAGATCCTCTTGAACACCGTGGACTCGTTTGCGGCCCTGCTGCTGGGTACCGGGATTGTGGCCACCATTTTGGTCCTACACTACCATGTTGGGTGCATGCGGACCTAACGCTGTGGTAGTTATTGCAGTCCCCAGAACCTTTGGTGTGCATTTCCCTGTCTGCTTCTCCTGCTGAGCCTATCCTGCACTACAGCGCTGCTTACCGGGAATCAGACTGTGAGGCAACTTTGTACATCCCAGCAGGTCCTCGCCACCATCCTGCTGGGGATAATCTGTTCCAGCCTGCCTGTCTATATCCTGTGAGCCTGCTGCACGGATCAGAATAGGTTGTGTTATACTGCTGCTTAACCCAGTGAGTAAGGGCCCTAAGGAATTTTTGGGGAACCTTTCACCAGGTTCTGCTGACTTCCATCCTTTTTCCTCTTCTCTGACTAACCAGCAGAAGTGTTTGGAGACTTGTGCCTCAATTTGTCTGGATTAGAAATTTGCTCTTGTTACGGCACTCTGCCCCCCGAGCGCCAGTTGGGGTGCCCTGATCTCCTGCACCCCACTGTCCCTGCCTACTTGCCTCGGCCCTGGCTAACCCCAGGCGGACAACTGGGCGGCAGTCCCTGCACTGGCTAGGGACCTGGCGACTGCCTAGCTGGAACTACTAACAGGGGACAGAGTGCCGACAGAAGAGGCAGGTGTAACAAACCAACAAAACTTACAAGTACAAGCAGGGCTGGAGATGGAGCTCACAGGCAGATAGACAGGACCCGAATAGCAACTAGTGCTGACTGGGACAGACCAGACTAGGGGCTAACAGGACCAACAGAAACAGGCTGAGAAAGAATAGCAGGGCTGACAGACAACTAGGGACTGGCTGAGGTAAACTGCAGACAGACTGACTAGATGAAAGCAGAACCAATAACTGGCAGTGAGCTCACATCACTGCCAGTCTCTTAACCACAAGGTTCCGCCCCCGGGCGGAGAGTGGGAGGAGGCAACTCCACCCACTGCTGTATAAGACGAACGGAGGAGTGCGGGCGGCACCCTACGGGTGGACACGCCCATGCCGCCGCCCACCGGCCGTCCCAAGCTGCTGGGATAACCTCGACACAGGGCTCCAGGCTGCTGGAGCCGACGCCGGAGCGACGCGCGCCGACCGCGGGATCCCGTGCCGCGCTGTATGGTAACATTACCCCCCCTCTGACGGGGGACCTCCGGGCCCCCGGAAACTCGACCAGGCTTATCCAGGAGGCGGCTGCGAAAACGCTGTACCAACCCGAGAATGTGACCCACCTGGGCGGTCACCATGGGCTGATCCTCAGGTCCATGACTTCGGTAGTCTGTGGCTGCCCCATTTCCTTCAGGGCCAACCGTTGACATATCGTCATGTTTCAGGTCGTCTTCCGAGTCAATGTCCAACCATTCACCACTGTCTTTTGACCCATCCTCGCTACCAATGACGCTGCCTTCAAAATCTGAGGCATCTCCAACTTTAAAGTCACTGTCATCTGAGCTATCATACTCCAAAAAACTCTTCCGGGCCCCCAAATATTGTAAGGTTCCTGTAGCCCGGCGAGAATCCAGGATCTCCTGGGCCTCGTATTCAACTTCATCACGGACCGGGGTGGGCGGCGGGGGACCGGAGGTGGGCATCACCGAAGGGACAACAGGTTTCGACACAGACTTATGGAACCCCCTGCGACCCCTCCTTTTGCGATTTCCAGAGGACCGGTACCCCTTCTGTCCCGCCCTGTACGGCTCAACCACCGACAGACTCTCCTCACAACGCAACTGCATACGAGACCCCACCCCTTTCTTCCGTCCCCCCTGCAGGGCATCGGTGGCGACATCAGCAGCAGGGCAGGCGGACGGGGTGTGAAGGTAAGTGGGACCTCGGGGACTGAGTGCGGTCTCGACTGAGCAGGGAGGATGGGAAGCGCGATGGCTATGGCAGAACGGGCCCCACTGGGTTAGCTCCCCAGTGGCCCAATCGAATTGGGGGTTATGCAACGCCAGCCACGGCATCCCTAGTACCATGTCTACCGACATTTTCTCCATTACCAGGAATGATAGACCTTCCGAATGGCGACCCCCCACAGTGAGTTGTAACACTGGGGTCCTCCATCGTACCAAGCCCGAAGCCAGAGGAGTAGCATCAATGCTAGCAAAACGAATTGGCGTCTTCAGCGCCAAAAATTCCGCCCTCAGGGGCTCAACAAGACGCATGCTTACCAGGTTAGCGGCTGCTCCGGAATCAATAAATGCCTGCCCTAGGCGGGAGAAGTTCCGGAATCTAACCTGGCAGGGTATTAGAAGTCTAGGACGTACCTGTGGTCCTAGGCGACCCTCCCTGCAATCGCCTAGGACTGGGAGTCTTTCTGCCGATTCGGACTGTGGGCGCTGAGGCCTCAGGGGGCAGGTTATCACCCGATGTCCAGCTTTCCCGCAGTAGAGGCAGAGATGATGCAATAACCGAACTCGGCGTCGCTCCTTGGGGTCCAGCGGGTCCAGTTCCATAGGTTCGGGAACAGAGACTGGTACGGAAGAGGAAGGAACCGGACAAACGACCTCCCTGACTCTACTGGTCTGCCTGTCCTGCTTCCCAGCCCTGAGCCTCCTATCTGCCTTCACCGCTAGCTCCATGGCCTCCTTTAAGGACCCGGGAATGGGATGGGAGATCAACAGCTCTTTGACCGCGTCCGAGAGACCCTGCAGAAAAACGTCCTTCAGGGCACTCTCGTTCCATGCAGTGTCGCCCGCATAGCGTCTGAAACTGGAGCAATAATCCTCCACACAAAGCGACCCCTGATGCAGCGCCAGCAACCGTGAAACCGCCAACCCCACTCGGTCCGGCTCATCGAAGATGCCCCCGAGTTCCTGAAAAAAGGAGTCCACCGACTGCAGGGAGGGGGAACCCTCGGGAATAGAAAAGGCCCAAGTCTGGGCAGAGCCCCGCAGCAGGGACATTATAAGCCCGACCCTCTGGGCCTCTGAGCCCGAAGAACGGGGACGCATCCGAAAAAACAGGCGACACGCCTGTTGAAAAACGAAAAACTTGTTCCTCTCCCCAGAGAACACCTCGGGGAGAGGGCACTTGGGTTCGGGACTGGTAAAGGCGTTCTGCCCCTGCGACAACGCCCACTGCTCCTGGGCCACCATGCGAGCTGACAAATCCCGGATCACCGGCACCAGGTCTTGCAGCTGGTTTGCAAGGGCGCTGATCGCCGCCATGAAAAAAAAGGTATTTTAAGGGCCAGTTATTATGTTACGGCACTCTGCCCCCCGAGCGCCAGTTGGGGTGCCCTGATCTCCTGCACCCCACTGTCCCTGCCTACTTGCCTCGGCCCTGGCTAACCCCAGGCGGACAACTGGGCGGCAGTCCCTGCACTGGCTAGGGACCTGGCGACTGCCTAGCTGGAACTACTAACAGGGGACAGAGTGCCGACAGAAGAGGCAGGTGTAACAAACCAACAAAACTTACAAGTACAAGCAGGGCTGGAGATGGAGCTCACAGGCAGATAGACAGGACCCGAATAGCAACTAGTGCTGACTGGGACAGACCAGACTAGGGGCTAACAGGACCAACAGAAACAGGCTGAGAAAGAATAGCAGGGCTGACAGACAACTAGGGACTGGCTGAGGTAAACTGCAGACAGACTGACTAGATGAAAGCAGAACCAATAACTGGCAGTGAGCTCACATCACTGCCAGTCTCTTAACCACAAGGTTCCGCCCCCGGGCGGAGAGTGGGAGGAGGCAACTCCACCCACTGCTGTATAAGACGAACGGAGGAGTGCGGGCGGCACCCTACGGGTGGACACGCCCATGCCGCCGCCCACCGGCCGTCCCAAGCTGCTGGGATAACCTCGACACAGGGCTCCAGGCTGCTGGAGCCGACGCCGGAGCGACGCGCGCCGACCGCGGGATCCCGTGCCGCGCTGTATGGTAACAGCTCTGGTCTATCTGTTCTTCCCCTACCTTTTTAATATATCCTTTAAAATATATAATTACAAATGGCCATTTGAAGGCAACCATAATGCTGATGTGTCAAAACAAAAAAATCCTCTGCACTCGTTTTAAGAACAGACACCGCAAGATGACTACTAGCCGTAGGGTAAGACCTTATTTTATTAAGTGATACACAAAAAGATACAGGGCTCAACACATTTTGACACCCCATAGCTTCAAAAAGACACTATGGAGCGTCGAAAAGCGTTTAGCCTGTATCTTTTTGTGCATCACTTAATAAAATAAGGTCTTACCCTACGGCTAGTGGTCATCTTGCGGTGCCTGTTCTTAAAACATGCGCAGAGGATTTTTTTTGTTTTTGCATATCTGTTACTATGCCACTTCATGTGGAGTAGCCATATTTTCTCTAGTGGCTCTCCTGTATCGACAGGATAAAGACGGGCGTCAGAGGTCCACCATTCTATTGAAAAGTAAACCGGGACAAATAGGTTCTAGTGGAGTGTTCCCCACATGGAACCCCACTGTGCACTGGGTAAGTCCCTTTTATTCTTTCTTCACTATTGATAGCCTTTAACTTGGCTGTATATATCCTAATTTGCAGGGTGCTGACCACATTATCTTTTATAATGGTCCTTGGTGATGTGGCCCTTGGTGAAAGTAAGTTTGACACCCCTGATGTAGAGGACTGCTAAAGCCAGGACTTCTTAAAACTCTTTTTTTTTGTTCCAGAGTCTCTACAGCAGTTGACATGTGTGCCAAAAGAAGGACATGTAGCTGTAGTATGAAAAGTGTGTAGATCCATGATGCCCTATTACAATACCAATAACAGTGCTAGTCACAATGCCCCAGGGTAAGCCATGTTGCCCCAGAGTCAGCCACAATGCCCCCAAGGTGAGCTATTATGCTCTAGAGCCAAGATCCTTTTACACGGAGTAATTAATGGTTGAAATGAGCTAACGATGACCAAGTCGTTTGCTTTCAAATGATGCTTGTTTACACACGCAGATAATTGTTTACATTTTTTTGTTAGTTCACTTTATTTTTGATCCGTAAGGGCAGTAATATTTCCATCCCGGGTCTGCGGACAACTGAATGATCACTTTTTACACTAAAGTACTGACAAATGACGAATGATGATTTTTATGCTTGCAAAAAAATTAATGACAAGCAATAAGCGAATGAATTATCGGTCAGTGTTGGCTGTGTTTACAATAACTATTGTAGCAATTAATTGAACGCTAATTGTTCTGTGAAAAAAGGCCCTCACTCACAGTGCCCTCAGGCAGCAAACCACTTAAAGGGGTTGTCCCGCGCCGAAACGGTTTTTTTTTTCTTCAATAGCCCCCCCGTTCGGCGCGAGACAAACCCGATGCAGGGGTTTAAAAAAAAACGGATAGTACTTACCCGAATCCCCGCGCTCCGGTGACTTCTTACTTACCTTGCGAAGATGGCCGCCGGGATCTTCACCCACGGTGGACCGCAGGTCTTCTCCCATGGTGCACCGTGGGCTCTGTGCGTTCCATTGCCGATTCCAGCCTCCTGATTGGCTGGAATCGGCACACGTGATGGGGCGGAGCTACGAGGAGCAGCTCTCCAGCACGAGCGGCCCCATTCAGAAGGGAGAAGACCGGACTGCGCAAGCGCGTCTAATCGGGTGATTAGACGCTGAAATTAGACGGCTCCATGGAAACGAGGACGCTAGCAACGGAGCAGGTAAGTGAATAACTTCTGTTTGGCTCATATTTAATGCACGATGTATATTACAAAGTGCATTAATATGGCCATACAGAAGTGCTGAACCCCACTTGCTTTCGCGGGACAACCCCTTTAAGCTCCATTTACATGGGATGATTATCACTCAAAATTCACTCAAACAATGTCTTTTTAGCAATAATCCCTGTGTGTAAACGCTACCATCGTTTGCTTTTCGGCTGAACAATGATTTCATGTTGAGTATAAAATCCATCGATTGGCCGGGCAGCTGGTAGCAGTGACAGCATGCTGTGATTCTCCCAGGAAGCGCTCATAACATTGTTTTCACCTGCTGTCCCGGGGCTGTATGCAGATGACAGACCACCTGCTGTTATCTGCATACAGCAAATGAAACTAATCAGCTACTAATGGGCAATAGTGCCCATTAGCAGCTTATGTAAAATGATCACTCAAACTATCATTCTCCCTGCCTTTTTAATGAATTTTAAGCGATCAACTTTGTGTAAATGGGGCTTTAGGTTTGGCCAATGTAGGATACATCTAATCTACATGGCTGTCCTATCTAATGCGTATGAGAGCTTCCCATTGGCAGATTTTGGGGGAGATTTAGATCGGTTTGCAGGGTTGTCAATTGTCCAGAAATTCCTACATTCAGAACATATGCCCACTAGTTCGAGTCTGTATGTGTACGCTGGTGTCGTGTGAGAGAGTGTGTATGTGTGAGTAGCACTATTAGTTATGAACGCCTTCTGATGATGACGTTATCTTGGATAGAGATGTCTTCTGGGACAACAGCATGTCCTGAGTCAAACAGACTTTACTATTGAATCTGGAAAGTCTGAAAAAATAGCCACAGGTCATTAAAAACCGTCGGGTGCCTTACTGTTTCAGAAGCACTCAGTAAGGGCTCATGCCCACGGCCGTATGCTTACAATGCTGCGGCTCTCCCTGCAGCAGTTCACACATTTTCCAGCTGCCGGCAGAGAACCTGCAGAGACTGCGTATGGCTGCGAATCACATGCATGCGGACATGCACAGTGTAATTTTTTTCAGGGCAGAGATGCGTATGAAAACGCTACCTATACACAATGTATTGCTTATGGACAGTATATCATACGCTGCCCATACAAGTGTATAGGGCTCATGCTGCGTACGTATGCAGAGAAATAGAGCGTGCTGAGATTTATTTCTCTTGTGTATCGATACGCAGGGTCTACACACCGGTGTGTATGGATCAATGAAAGTCCATTCACTTTATATCACACAGCAATGCAACACAGGCATGATGAGCAGTGAAAATACGATTGTGGGCATGAGCCCTTAGGCTGATAAATTGTTATGAACTCATCTGCTGAGATGTAGAAAATTCTAGAGTTAAAAAAAATACAAAGGGGGGAATTATTTAAGATGGATTTTTTCATATTCTTCCAGGCTATTCATGTATCTACACAGAAATCTACACCAGCCGTGAACTGGAGTACATTTCTGGTACAATTTATATAAGTTTCTGGCACAAATTGTACATAAATCTATTGGGTAGGGCAGCTATGCCATCTTTAAAAAACAGTGGTGTGAGGTGGCATATCTGTCTGCACAAGCAAGGTTTGCACCAAAAATTTGGGCTTTTTTTTTTTTTTACAACACCCTTCCTTTCATAAATCCCCCCAAAGTCTATTAGAAATTTGCAAAATATTTAATATTTACAGTACATAGGATTGCATCCATAGACTGTCTCGTTTGGACACATGCAGTCTCTGTATGGGGGGTTACGAACCTCCTTTTCTTGGTCCAGTTGGTAAAGGCACAGCAGTGACTGGGGTAAGACAGCTCAGCCATAGCCAGGTGAACGAAGGTGTTGAGAGGCGGCAGCTTATTGAGGTACCAGGTGCTCTGTGCCTTCAGATGCTTCAGGTACTTCAGACCTTTGTTGGGTAGTGAGGAAACCGCCGTCCTGGAGATATCACTGGACAAAGAGACACAAAGAACCACGATAAGGGGGTAACATGAAAGTGGTGTATGATAAGCCCTCCTACCAGTCTATATCTGCCCGCCAGGCCCTGTAGGAACATTAAAAAAATGTAATGAGCATCAAAATATGCGGGCCCATATATGAAACTGTTTAGGAGAAGATGCAACCTCATCCATTACAACCTCCGAAAATGTTCTCTCTAATTGGCTGCAACAAGACTTGTCTTGGCCCCTTGCCTTGGTTGTCACATTTTAGCCATGTGCATTCTGGGAGTAACTCCAGTGCTATTATGGCTGGGGAATATGTTCATAAAACCATTTTACTATCATCGTGAGTCAGTGTAATGGACTTCTGTAATACGTGTTGGGAAAAACATCACTTACATAGTTGTGGGTCCAGAGATGACCCCCATAAAGATGTCCTTGTGGAGCCCACCCAGACGTTCATTGTTGTGCAAGTCCCTAGAAGAAAAGCGAGAAGGTTTGAGATATTGGCGCAGAAGCCCGCTTGTGGTTTAGGCACTGTCTCCCGCAGGATAAGTGTTACTGGGTGTTACCAGCTGGCTCTCGTCTCACGCGACTTGTTATAGCACAGGGAGACAAGTTGAGGTTTTCAGCATTTCGTACCAGTGACAAAGCCCAAACCTCTAACTTACAATATAGACCCCAGACATGAACCTGCAAATAGCACTGTCCTATTCTGCCAGCGATTGTGACTGTCTGGACGTCTCGCCTCCAAAACCCGGCATGAAAGGGGTTACCTGGCTCAATGGCAGGAGAGAATTGCTTCAGCGTGGGAAGAAGGAAACTTGCAAAACCCCAGCAGCCTGGCAAGTGGATCCCACAATCCTTTCCCTGCTTTTTAACGAGCCACCTACACCCTGTCCCTCCCTGAAGTCTGCAGTCTGCAAAATTCCTAATGTTCTCAGGCTGAGAAAATAAAAACTCCGTAGAGCCGAGATTAGAATAATAACACCCCTCATCCTCCATAACAAGGGTGCACAGTGAGAGTGATTGCTGTGAATGTATGCGGATGTGCGAGACTAACAAGTGCATCATGTGAGATGTCAGTACCGTAAGTTATGTCAGCAGAACCGTAAGTTATGTCTGTTCCTGCTATAGCTTCTTCCAGCCCTGAAAAGAACATGAACCTAGTGATGCCAGAATTCCACAACTGATCCATTGTTTTCCATGGCAATCCATTGTGCCTTTTTGTAACGCTAAAATGTATGGTATTCAGGCTGCCGTTTCCGTCATTCCCATGCCACATTCAGGTGGGTAGGAGGGGCGCCATCTATAGGCCAGCTCTACCCATCCTGCAGGATAATTTATCTTTTTTTCACAGGTGAAGGGAACTGATATATGGGATGCTGTATGACATCCACAGGTAATGTATCACATGAACCTCAGAGCTGGGAGCAGATGAGACTTGTAGTTCTACAGCACGATACAGGACAAGTCATCCTCCCTCAATTATACTGTGCCACAAGATGCCTGGAACTAGATTCTCTATTTCTCCGCATAGGAGTCAGTAAAGATACAGCGCCACCATTGGTATTGCTTGTTAGATCCAGCCATGTCTATTGCATGGGACGAGTCACAGGGAAGCTGTAGCCAACATCTACGACCATGGGCAGTGACATCGATCCATGGTGGGAATCATCGTAAACAGGGGATTCTAAGACTCGTAGCTCTGCCTCGGTATGAGCCTTTAGTCTGTTCTACACATCTAGAAACATATGATTCTGTTAAGTGGTATTGGGCACAATTATTGGTGCCGTCTGGGTGTCTGCAGATGTTTGCTTAGTACCATTCAACGTGCAGCATGGTTCAGGACAGGTATTAACGGCAGGCAGGAAATATCAGATACCTTACATCCAGGCATGAGCCGAGCTAACATCCCAATAATCTCCCTTATAACCGCCGCCACGCACAGACAGGGAATCCGAGAACTGGACTGCTCCTCTGTAAATACATGGATTGTACCAGTAATTACACGTGGAGATTTCTTCACCCCGTGTGAGGACAAGGCTGTGGTGTGTGTTATTACAGCCGCTATCCCTGTAAATCCCTGAACACTCTTGAGTTGCATCTCGTCTTCTACTCTAGTCACGTCCAAAGCTCCATGCACAATTCTGCTGGTTTCCTGCTAACTCTCAGACTGAGGGACCTCACATTTGATTGGTGCCCCCTGCTGGATCATTGTCTATCTACAGCATTCTCTACTATGGCATGGTAAAGGTAAAGTCCCCTGGTGCAGGGCACCAAGTCATGGCAGACTGTTTTTGCAAGCTGGGCACTCATTTTACCAACCTCGGAAGCATGGAAGGCTGAGTCAACCTTGATCCAGCTACCTGATCCAAGTGGGAGTTGAACCTGCAACCTTCAGGTCGTGAGCAAGAGCTTAGAACTGCGTTTCTGCTGCCTTAACACTCTGTGCCACTGTAGCATAGTGAGGAAAATATAGCGTGTACATGAGGCACACTACAGTTTAATGTAGGAAACACTGGCCTGATCTAATAAGACTGGCCTTTCGTTTGCTGGTTTTGCAACTCTGCCACCGAAAGGTGTGCCTAATACATTACGGGGCATCTCGGGCCATCCATGCTCCAAAAAAGAAATCCTTTGCTTATCGTTCATTTTATGCAGACATGAAAATCCTTGTTCAGTTGTTTCAAAGCCATTACATGTAAAAAGCAATCATTCAGTTGTTCCCATTCGCTGGCGCAGTCCCCTAAAAGACCAACGATCGAGTGAATGAATGAACACTAAAAATATTTATACAATTATCCACACATGTAAACTGACAGCATTTTAAAGCAAACGACTCTGTCATCGCTCACGTCTATGCTCGATCCAATGATTTCTCACTCCAATGTCAAGGACTCTGATGCATATTTGGGGGGTTGTCTGCTTTATCTTGTCTTTTCCCACACTCCAAGTACCTCCTGATTGTATAATTGGTCATTGGGTGTGAGAAATGGAGATAAGATTGATAGCTCCTGGGGTCAGAGTAATGGGAAAGATACAGTTCATTGTGTGTGGGGCACGGAGAATAGATGGTTAGCTCCTGGGACCAGAGAGAAAGTGGGGAAGAGTCATCCATGAGAGATACTGAGCTTTTACACCAGACACAGGAGGCATCACAATAGTCTGCTCTACCTGTGCAGAGGTATCATGACAGCTCTTATTTCTTGTTTATTATTCCGCAGACTCTCCCATAAGTCTTGATAGTTTGCTGCAGACTCCGTATCATTACAATGGAAGGAACGCCTCCGGTTTTGAGCATAACTTATTTTCTCATAAATTCTCCCTTACGGATTGTGCCAAGTCTGGTAACATTACTCTGGTGAACTGAGCAAAATTCTCAACAAGTCCAAAAAGTATTCATGGATTTACATTATGTCAATAAGCCAAAGGTTTGATGTGAAAGTCAAATTATTTCTAGTTCCCGAAATTTCAGAATTTCAAAGACTTTTTGTTACTGTATGAGAGCAGCCGTTCCATGTGCAATTTTGTTTGAGCATAGAATATTGTCTTTAAAGGGGTATTTTTTAAGTAATGACCTATCATCATCAGCGGTCAGCACAGGAAGTGGGAGCGCTGGCTTCACTCCCACTGAAATCAATGGGAGCACAGCGGTGCTATTACACGTCCTGTCTGAGACACGGAGCGGAAAGTGGACTAGAAGTGCGGTGCTCCCATTAATTTCAATGGGCGTGAAGCCGGTAGCTTTCAATTCCTCCCTTGCTGATGATGACATCCAGGTTGCTGCGCTGGACACGGGGCCAGACAATCAGCTGAAGGATGGGTATCCTGAGTGGTGGACCCCAATCCATCAACTACTGATAAGCCAGCCAGGGCATAGGTCATCAAATAAAAAAAAAGCCTAGAATAGCTCTTTATATGGTCACAAATAACGCTGTGGACCTCTACATGGCCGCCTACACAGTATAAATGCTTCACCTATCCTACAAATCCCAAGTGCTATTAATGTCTTAAGCAGTATTCAGACCAGTTTCTATTATGTCTTAAACTCCTTTTACACAGAGCAATTTTTCGATCAATTTATCATTCACTCGTTCAGCCTGTTTATACAGGCAAACAGATTGTTTGTTTGCAATTCATTCAGTTGTTCGTATTCACTGTACCAGTGATTGGGAACAAGTAAACCATCGCTGTTAAACCCTACGACATGTAAACGAGCGAACAGGGATTTTTATGCCTGTATACAATGAAGAATAAGCAAGAAGTGAACGAATTCCCGTTGGTCGTTCAATCATTGGCCGTGTTTACACTAAACAATATCATTCAAATACACACGAGTCAATGATTTTTTTGAATGATAGCACTGTGCAACACAATTTTAGTAACAGATACGCAGATAGGCGGCTTACAGTAACTTCAGTGCGCTGAATTCAAATATGATATCCGTTTTTTTCTGCCATATAAGGTTTTCCAATTATGGGGAATAATGTAATTCAAATGCCGTTATATTTTTTGGAAATCTGCCTATACAATTAATCCCGTCGGCTCGCCATTAACCTTGCTTAATAAAAAGAATGAGTGATTGCGCAACTCTTCCGAAGTCGCTGTTACACACCGTGCGCTGACTGAACACTATAAGGGTAGGTTTATGTAACATATAGGGTATGTTTCCACGTGGCGGAAACAATGCGGATCATCCACCAGTAGGTTGTATTTACTGAACTGTGTTTTTACAGGTCACTGGTTATACTAAATCAAAATCATAAAACAAAAATACATGTTTAGTATCGCTGCATCCGTAAAAGTCCGATCTATCAAAGTAATGCATTATTTACCCCGCACGGTAAACGTCATCCGAAAAAAGAATTGCAATAAAAAGTGATCAAAAAATAATATGTATTCCAAAATGGTACTAACTCAAACTACAGGACGTCCCACAAGAAAGGAACCCTCGCACAACTATCTGGACAGAAAAATGAAAACACAGAAGATGGTGGCAGAAAGTAATTTTAAAAAAAATTAAAGGTCTTTGAAAAAAAAATAAAAGTAGTACAGCAAAAAAAGACATTAGTATGGTATTGTAGTAATCGTACTGACCCATAGAATAAAGTTATCATGTCATTTTGTTGCAGTTTGTGGGCTGTAGAAACAAGACGCGCCAAAAGATTGGGGAATTTCATGGGTTTTTTCCATTTTACTCCACTTAGAACTTTTTTAAAGTTTTTCAGTACATCATATGGTACACTAAATAGCACCATTGAAAAATACAACTCGTCCCGCAGAAAACGAGCCCTCATACAGTGACGTCGATGGATAAATAAAGGAGTTATGATTTTTTTAAACTTAGCTTGGTCACTAAGGGCTTAAATAACGTGAAAATGAGACGTGCTGCTATTATGTTTTACCAGTGTAATCAGCATGTTTTAATTTTACAGAAACATTTACGGTTACGAAAATTATTTCAAAATTTGTCGCACAGTGTAATCGTTCCATGTAAAAGGGCCCTTTTTCTACAATCACAGTAAAAGCTGCATTCACAGTTCTGCTGTTTTCTCTTACTATTTAGATTGCAGTACTTTATATAGGAGGTCCTTGTAACTGATTAGTATTACAACTTGCTAGTTAGCACTAAACATATAAAACCAGTCCAGAAAGGTCTGATACTATACAAAGGGCAATGCTATTAATGGTCCCTTCAAACTTCTGGGACCCCTGTGGGTCAGTGAGTACTTACACCATAGTCAGGTTGGTGCCGTTGAAGGCATAGCCCTGCAGTTCAGTGAATCCGTTGTTGTAAAGTTTACTGAGGAGATAGATGAGAAATTAATTAAATAGAAATGCACAAAAAAACTCCAGATAAGTGAAGAAGCACGACCGCTACTCACAGGGTCAGGAATCCACTGGATAGTCCCTGGAATGCATTGGTAGGCACGAGCACCATGTTAGGGTTATCGGCAATCTCCCTGCAGAGACAAAAGGGGGGAGGAGAACTACTATGGGGGACTAGAAGTAACATGAGATATAAAGAATGATGTACTATTCAACCTGTGCTATAGGAAATGACCAGTTGCGGGTGCTCATACTTCCTTATACCAGAGGGCGCCTAGTGTAAATTCCTGGCATGTGTAAAGAAGCAGTGCAGGATGCCCCCTCACCTATGGTCATCAAGGAACAAGAGCAGGAGGGATTGGGGGCTTCCTTAAGAAGGGGGACACTATAATGCACACAACTCTATAGTAGGAGGTATTCATCTTCTTCAAGTTCCTCTCACACTAGCTCAGACCTTTATATACCATATACAGTATAAACATTGGGAGCATTGGAAAGTTCTCCTTATGCTGGGTTCACACTGGGCGGAATTGTCGCGGAATTTCTGTGTGCACACTTCCCCACAGAAATTCGACATGCGTTCTCAAGCCAACACCAAGCAGCAAAGTGGACAAGATTTGCAAAAACCTTGTCCACACGCTGTGAGCAGTCGACTGCGGACAAGCTGCATGGAAACTGATGTGCGGTACAGAATTCAAGCCTGCAACATGTCAATTGTATCGCCGTTTCCGCTGCAGGCTCTCTTCTCTCTATGGGTAGAGATTTCCACAGGCTGACAAGCCGCTTCAAACCCATGCTAAGTGGCACTGGTTTTGAAGCAGCCTTTCCGCTGTGGAAATCTCACAGAATTTCCGTGCGGTCCTGCTGTAGATATTCCATGGGATTACCATCCAGTGGGAATCCAGCCTGAGGGCGCCCACCCACTGGCGTTTTTTTACCTGCGTTTTGCGTTTTTCCTGCACAGGCATAGAGATAACATGTGTTCCTGTCCACTGGCGTTTTTTTTGCGTTGCGTTTGCGTTTTTAACATAGGAACTGTCAGTTGCATATGTGTCCTTATTTTTCTCCTAATGCACCCATGAATGTCAATGGAAATTAACGGAAAAGCCGCGAAAACGCCGCGAAAAACGCGCGGAAACGCTGCGTTTTTTTCCCGCGGAAAACGCAAACGCCAGTGGGTGGGCGCCCTTAAGCTGATGGCGGGCCCCTACAGGGCCACTGTAATTGACATGTATTTTGCAGTAATAAACTCTTTCTAGGAGACTCTAGAAGCTTTTGTAACAAATGTATCAGCTTGATCATGTGACTTACACAAAGACGCTTCCGACCAGAGAGTGTATTTGGCTTAAGTCAGGAAAAATGGAGAGGCCGGTGTTTAAAATCCCTCTGAAAAAAGGAGAGAAGATACTTAAGGCACATTCAGAAAGCCGTATTATAGGGCCTGACCGCACACAGCTTTATAACAGCCCATGAGTCTATTCCCATGACCGTCCTTTCACACGGACCATTGTTTTTTTTTTACATGGCTACTTTTATTTATTTTCATAGACAAAAGTAGGGCATGCAGTATATGGGGTCTTTGAGACAATCGGACAGCATACAGATACCATAATCATGTGTTGGCCAATTCTTTTTAGATCTGAAATCTCAGACTGAACACCGTGAAGGTCGTGTGAATAAGTCCTTAGGGTGACAGCAAAGTCACCCACATTCTAAACTCCATCCACAAGTCACCCCCAAATCACCAAGCTCTAAACTGCTGCACTGTAAACTGTTAGAGACCATGCAAGTGTAACTCCCCTTCTATCTTATGGCTATACCCTGGACAGAAAGAGGGGGTGAAAAATCATCTATTATTGTTCTGCTGTAGTAGAAAGCCTTCTTCAAGTAGAAATTCAATTTCATTTGCGCAGAGCAGGCAGCCATGACTGGTCTCCAAAGCCCCACACTCTATGCCCTTCTTCATCTCCTCCTGATCCTTAATAATTAAGATTGGGGCAGATATGAATAGAGGATTATGGGCTATTTCTGCCAGTTGTTAATGAACATGGCATGAGGAGGATGAGAGTGAAATAGTAAAGGATCTATCATTAAAGGGGTTGTACCTGAATTTCTAGTTATCCCCTATCCACAGGATAGGGCATAACTTGCTGATTGGTGGCAGCCTTACCACTGAGAACCTCGCCGATCTTTAGAACGGGGGTCCCGTGTCCCCCATCTTTCCTCACTGCAGGGTTACCTTTCCCCCTCCAGTGAGGAGGAGACTGAATGAAGCACTGGTAGTGCAAGCGCACAAGCGCTCCATTCTCTTTCAATGGACTTGCCGAGATATCTGGGTTGCACCTGCTCGGGGATTTCCATCAGCCTTTTGAAATTAATGGAGCGTTGACCGTACATGTGTGACCAGCGCTCCATTCAGAGTGACGTCACTGCAGGCAAGAAGCGACCCACGCATGTGATAGCAGAGTGGGAACCAGGATAATTTGAAATTCTGGTACAATCCCTTGTCAATTGAACTTTGAAATAACTTATGTTAATAGGATAGGCAATAGGATGATTATGTTAATATGATAGGCCATAGGATGATGCAAATCACTTTGACTAAAATTTCGTTTTTGTGCAGAAGAAACCCTCTATAGTGCTAACTACTATAGGTGTTTCTTCCTTCTAATTTGCTGTCCACTGCCTGTTGTCATATGTATATAGTATCAGAGATAGCAAGATTGACTAACAGAAATGGGTGAGGGGATTGACTTTTCTGCCTGTAGAAGTCTATGGAGAAGAGAGGAAAGCTACTGCGAAGGGAGAGAGAAGCAAAGAGAACACATATGCTGCTGCAGCTAATAGTAAGTGACTTACTGTTCCACAGCTAGTGGAATTACATCTACACTGCTTAGTACTGCTGTACGCTGTCCTCAATGCTGCTGTTATTTCTGTGTGTGTGCTACAGATAGTTAGGGAGCAGAATTTGATGTTTTCTCCATATGCAGTATATAGTAGATAGTTGGTCTCCAACCAACAAAAAAACACTGAAAATTAGAGATACAACCTGCAGAGGAGAAAACTGTTGAAAATTCCATATACAAGACATATAATGGCCAAATATAGTATTATTCATCAGATACGCATGACAACTTATTCTGAAAAGTCATCTGAAAGTACATGTATGCTTTAAGGTGTCAGTGATGGACACTGAGAAATAGCTTCTGGATAAGGCACCCCATATCTCATGCAGCACTCAACCTCTGCTGTTCGTACTCACAGATAATTCAGCATCGGCAGGTCTCGGAACGCCCCAGCTTCAATACAGTTCAGATTCATAAGACTCCGGATTTCTCTACAACCAAAACAAAAAGGTAAAGCGACTTTCATCAGATCAAGAAATGGCTTATCTCAAAGATACAGGGTGCCAATAGTGTCAGAGGTTAACATTCTCCAGTAATTTTATTGGCCACAATATACAAAATAATACAGGACTATTTACAGCCAACCCTTCCCCCCTACCCAACCCAACATGTTCTACCAAGGAACCAGCGTCTTCAGGAGTGCTGAGGCTATGATAATGATTGGCTGAGCCCTGTGTCAATTCCAACAAAGCAGAAAGCTCACCAAATTGGCTACTCAACCCCACAATCCTCTAATGACATCATCCAAGTTTATTTGTGCCTGTGTAACTTGATATCAGTCGTTACAGTCTTGGTACCCAGAAGACACTGATTCCTTGGCAAAACCTGTTGTGGGGATTGTAATCGGTTCCGTGCTTCAATGTATCAGATGAGCTGTCCCTGGAAATATCCCAGCGCATAGCATGTTTTGCAGGCATGCAATGCAATTACTGTAATTAAATAATCATGGCCAGTAAGATAAACTGGTATTGGATTTAGGAGTTGTAATTTTCACAGCATGCTAGCCTGTTGAGAGCAGAATTTCCTAGGACAAGTCTGTAATTTTAATCAGTTTTCGTAAGGTTCATAGTATTAACAAATCTTGTATACAGGATTACTATAAAAGAAAACCACTTTCATCGTCCTATAAAAAGTGAAGTATTATTGATATAACCAAAATACTTACATGTTTTTTTAGTATACGTCTTTAAGTTTGAATGACCCCGTCTCAAGTGCTCTATGCGTGAGCCTCTTCACGAACACAATCCATTTGTTCCTCTGCTACAAGTGTCTCCCAGAACTTTTCCCTTTGCACAAGCAAGCAGTGTTCTGAAAGTTCTTGCTCCATGGCCGATTACATGATGCTAATGTTCCAAACAGCTGTAGCCGCAAAATCTCTCATCCCAATTCCATGCCACTACACATATTGCATGTCTAGGTGTTTAACGGTTTTGGTTCTATATAACGTGAAAGTGTCTATTTCTTTTATAATAACTCTTTTTTAAGGTGGGGTCATAGTTTGGGATTTTGTTACTTTTGCCAAATTGTAAACCCTCATCACCTTACAGGCTCAAGTTCTTTTGTTGTTCTCAATACAGAGATATAACATACCTGCAGCCCCAATCTGCACTAAATCCCTCACTGCCTGCTTATCATCCCAATTTATCTTAAAGTTTTCTGTGTTGGAATTTCCGCTTCTGCTTGCACCTCAACATTCCATAGAGTGCAGACTATACTAGAGATGAGTGACAAGACCAAGGCATGAGGTGCAGAGCGTCTCACATACTGGTTAACGGGATATCAGTCACGAAAAAATTCCATAGCTAGTTTTCCCCGGGAAGGGTTAAGCAGGATGCTGAGCGATTATGTTATAACCCAGTCCATATGAGCTCTGATCACAAAACATTATCAGTAATAATCCCTGTTAGCATGATGTCAGTGGGCGTAGCACAGCACAGATTTGGCTGACCCTCCACACATTCTGAAAGTGATAGCAGGTTCGGCGCTGGCTGAAAGTCTAACCAGTGTGTAGAAATATGCGTCAGCAGCCTCCAAACATGGGACGCTCACATTAGTGTTAGTACCACGAGAGCTCATCCAGAACCAAAGTTGCAGAGCTGAACGCTCCTCCAGCAAAGGTGTAGGAACAGATGCTTGTCTACTGAGACTTGCAAAGCTTAAAGACTATGGACACTTTTGATATTAAAAAAATATTTTTACATATGTTAGTGATTACCTTGTGTTTAAAAAACATTGCTCTAAGTTTTCATTTTCAGACTTATAGATATGCTGTTGACAAGCTGCTCCTAGTCTCAGACTCTTCTTGTGTAGGCATGTCCCTCCCAGTAATACATGCTGGATAAAAGGGTTATGGGTGCAGGATGCTGCTGCCTTTACTAGCTCTCATATATCAGTACAGTTACATCCCTGTACTGGTTTCTCTCTCCACAGCCCCTTAGGGACCTCCTCTCCCATGTCCTGTTGGACATTGATGCTGAGTAGTCGGTAACTCTTGTGTATCTTCCCCCCAGTCTACTTTGCATGCTGACCTATGTATACTGATACACAGCCTATAATATTACCTTGAACTAAACGCCAAAGCCTAGCTGCTATGATGCCTCCCATACACAGTACACAACGAAGAGATCCTGCTCCTCCATATCTCTCTGCAGCAGATTCTCAGAAGCTTCCAGTATGGAGGACATTATACAGAAGTACTGAGCAGTGTTGCTGTGAGTTTATCTCTGGGATGAATTAGTAGAATACTTACTAGAAGCAGTGTCTTTAGTGTATCTGTCTCTGCAGCTGCTCCCTTTTCTTTTCCCTGCCCTGTCCATATATGCCTATGGACAGCAGCAATAACCTGATCTGTCAGTGAGCTGATAATCAGTTTTCATATCTGCTTCTTTGAAGACAGATTTTACTACTGAATTTGAAGAGCACGATCCGTGAAGGGGAGGAGTCAAAGTTTCTTACCTTTGCTTGTAATATTGATATATGGGAAAAAATTTAAACCATGATTAAGGTGCTTCTACAAGGAAGGGTTTTATCGTTCAAAAAAAAAATCGCTGGATCGTTCTAATTTGAACAAATTGTTTAGTGTAAACACTGCCAGCGAATGAACAATGACTACAGAGCCAAACACACACTCAATGAGAACACCCACCACCGAGACTATAGAGCCAGACCAGCCCCCCCCCCCCCCCCTCTCACCCTTCCCCAACTGGGACTGCAGAGCAGAATACTCCACTCCTTAAACTGCAGCATGTAAGGGGCAGCAAACAGACGGAATATACATTACAGTATTGACCATGAGATCTTGTCTTGGAGAATATCACTAAATGCCAGAATACAGAAGTCCTGGAGTTGTCTCATTCTGTAGGGCTGATTGAATTGCACCATTTCTTATTTTCACTGACCAAACTATAAAGAGTTAAATGCCGCACACAATGGGTATCACTGATGGAGCAAACTAAAATATAACATTTAATCGTCTAAAAACAACAAATAATACAAAATATACAGGGTGTCCCAGTTAATGTTGTGATAGGGCAAATACTGTACATCACTGCATTGCTGATGCAGCTGAACTGTCAAATTCAAGTAGTTTTAGCAGTATTTTCTCTGTTGGATGATGTGCTTGTTTCCTGCCCTGCCTGGAATCCAATCACGTTCCCCTACTGCCTACTTAAACCAGCACCCCCTAGGAAAGGTGACGGTTATAGTTTTAGGGCATGTCTGGTTCTTGCTGCTAGTTTGTGCTTTTCATTGTCCTCTGTTATCTAACGGCTCACTTTTTTTTTCCAACCCGACCATCGGTCGGTGACTACTCCACTGATACATCTTGGCGGGATCACCCTTTTCGAGTGCTTTACTGTCTGGTGCAGTGGCTGGTGCCATGACAAGCAGTAAATAATGCCACGCATGAATGCAGAGTTTAGGCTCATGCCCACGGCCGTGACAGGCTCCGCCAGCAGAATATTGCAGCAGAGTCCATTACGGCGCCCCCCAGAAGACCCCATACTCACCTCCCAGATACGCTGTGTGCGTCCCGCGTGACGCACCAACGCGCATGCGCAATACAGCGTGTGATGCGGTGGGCAGGGTACTGACAGCGGAAGTATAGCGTGACGGCTGTCTTCCATTGACTACAATGGAAGCTGGCTGTGCGTGTTCCCGCGGCAAATAGAACATGCCGCGGGTTATTTCACGCTGCGGAATTCCGCAATAGAATTCCGCAGCGTGAACATTTAGCTATTAGGTTCAATAGAACCTAATAGCTGCAATGCAACGCCGCGGATTTCTGCCCCAGGCATTAGCCCACGATCTTCTAATAACGTATGGAAAATGCAGACAAATACTAAATGGGCACAACAAATGTTTGCAGAAAAGTAACAATTTTACAAGAATGTCAGAGATGTTTATCAACTAACTGATTAGTCAATCTAACAGGGCAAGTTGTTTTGTAGCATGCTGGGCATCTTCGAAGACGGCAACAGCAATGATCTACTGTAGCTAGGAAGTTACAGAAGCTGCAGTTTTGACTATCTTTGAGCAAAATCCCATGTCCAGTGTTCAGGCAGCAGCATGATACACCGGTGTTCCAAAATCCAAATTGCAGCAAATTCGAAAGAGAAGCAGTTGTTACCTTTATCAACTTCACAGCAGCAATGTTATCCTGTTGCATTATTTACTATGATTCGCTGTTATGAAATGCAGAACAGGATCCGGATTTTACAGTCTTCATCATTATAGACTGATAAGTCCAAATTCAACTGAGATGGGGTATTTAACATGCATAATCAATATTTGGGGGGGGGGGGGGCGGGCGGGTGCTGTCAGCTGTGAGGCATATAGGCAAAGCAGTGTCCGACAATTTGTGGCAGGGATGGAGGGTTAGGGTGAGGGCTACATGTAACAGTTAGCCTTATATTATATCTATAACACTAACTGTTACACTTTGCCCTCATCCTAACCCTCCATCCCTCTCACAAATTAGTGCAGCTGCCAGGACCTGCAGCCCATCGAGCTCTGCAGCCAATCAGGTATAGGGGGCGTCACCCCCCCCCCCCCCCCCCTTCCTGTCAATCTTGACTCTACCAGTTCTTCCTGGTGGCGTCAAGATACATTAATACCGTTCAACTATTTGATTTTCTTGTAAAATTGTGATGTTCACTGCAGTGCATCGTGATTTACAGGTGCGAGCTTTGTCCGTGTGAATGCACCCTAAACCTATTTCTCCTCACTTTAGTAACTTTATGTGCTTTACATAATTCCAGGTAACCTCACATTAGGAACATTGGGGTTACCTTGTTTTAACTCCATGCATTTAACATGGGTATTTTTACATTTAATGGTATTTGTAAACGTTTTTGATGTGCATGTTAATTGCACATCAAAACCGCTGCTGAAAACTGCACAGATAAGGCACATATTCTCATATCGTACAGAATTCAGAAGAATCCGCACTTGCTGCCTGCCTTCCTGCCAGCTCCTCTATGCTGGAAGCTAAGAAGTGTCAGAATTTCCTCGCCCCACAATTCACCAGGATCGGGCTTACAAACAGACGCCATCTGCCGCAGGTTTGTTTTCATTTCCCCCTCTTACACAAAGTTTGCACAGACTGGGAGCTTAGAATAACACAACTGGCAATTACCTGCGGTGTCTGCTCGCATCTGGGGGAGGGAACAGAAACTGGGGCTGTAGAACTGCAAGTCCCAGGACATCTACAGTCTTCGTTGTTTATGGCCGAATGCCCGCGAACAGATTATCGCTGCGGAATTCACAGCCAGACACCCAGTGCGAATTCCGTATCAATGTCTGTCCATAGACATGCTATGATAAAAGATTCTCCCCTGCCGACAAGCGGAAATCAGCTGCGATTTTCCGCTCGCTATCTTGGCACGTATTATGTGCGCACACATGCCAAGATAACGTATGGCGATTGGTGGCACACAACAAGTACGCATTGTCATTGTGTAGCTCTCACGCACAGCACACCAGAATCGCAGTTGTGTGCATCAATGTATGTGAGTGTGGCTCTGTCCATTGTCAGTCAGCAGATGACTTGCATGCCCCATCACACACTTTCTGCAAGTCCAGCTGCTGTGGTCTTCCGACCAGCTCTTGCAATCACCAGATGAAGGTTAGATTAATTGAGAAGCAGCAGATGAGGATGTTGCTCAGTGGATGGAGATGTCGCAGGTGCTCCTCGCCCGCAGCGTCGCAACATCTCTCTAACCTGTATCATTAAGACCTTGTCTGTCAGGCATAAAGAGCCTCATCTGCCCCAACCACTCAACCACAGTCATCAAGAGACCCTGTTCCCATCTACGACAGACGCAGCACACACACAGACTCATCTTCACCAGCTAATACAGTCTGTACTAACAAAAATAAGGGTGGACATTTTGGAGCATTCTAATAATACAATATATAATGTATCATCTCATTACACATAACCACCCAGACCCCCGTCCCTATAACTCCACATGAATGTGATGGTGCCGGAATAGTCACAACATGGATGTGAAATCCGGAGAGGATGATACTCACATTTCAGTGATCTTTCCAAGTCCCTGAAAGGCTCCAGATTCCACTTTCCTCAGTTCAGTGTCCAACGTTATAACACTACAGAGAGCAGAAGTCACTGCATTATGTACTATACGATATATACTGTGCTCTAATAATGTATAGACGTGTGCAGGCCACATATGACGTGACTATATGTCTATATAGTGATTAGGGGTACAAGCTGACTCCAAAGGTATAAATTGATTACAGGGGTACATTGCTGGTCCTGAACCAGGGTTGCGAACCTGAATTTTTCTTTTTTCCTGGACGAATTATCCAAAATTCTTGGAGAGCCAACATTATTTATGAACACATTGGAAAGCCATAATGAACGATAAAGACTGTATGTGATACATATATGTCAGAGTCTGGTGTGACCTCATTACCGCCATTTACTGTGAGCTGTAAAATGATGATAATTACAGTCATAATAACCCACTCAAGTACCAACAGCCTAAAAATTATCACCAAAGTATCTTTTTGTTTTTATTTTCACGGTTACTGGTGAAAAAAGTGCCCTAGTTTTACAGACTGTCCAGGAATTTCTAGATGGTTGGCAACCCTGTTCTGAGCTGATCATATGCCGTTAAGAATACATAACTATTACATCTAGTGATTTGCAGAGACATCACATCTTCTCTGATTGAAAACACTCTCTTTCATTTTCTTCTCCATCCAGCCCAGACCAGTTGAAGATTGCAGAATTTGCTGCCCAGACATCTCCGCACTTTAATACTGCCATCCTGCTACTACTACAGTACCAATATTGTGCCTGCTGTTGCCCCATTTGTGCCCATTAATGTATCTACAGTGCAGCCCAATCCTGCATATACTATTCTTCAGATATAATAGTACCTGAGAAAGTGGATGAGGATGAAAGCAGGGTTATGACTAAAAAATGATGGGCTCCGGACCAAACCGCTAAATGTAGACACCTAACTTCAAAAGCAAACCTCCAAATTCATTCACAGCTTAAACCAGATACCCAAGCAAATGTAGACACCAGACAAAAAAACTAAATAAAACCACTATAGTTTGGATGCAGATTACATAAATGCAACTAGCAGCTATGCCTCTCTCTCCTGCTCTTTTCACAAAAAATGACAGGCAGACGCCAGGTTACATGAGGGGATGTACTTCAAACAAATTTCTCTCCTTGCACTCCCCTGCCCCTCTCCAATCACTCTAAGCAGCAGTCGTTCAGTAGTGAACGGCCATTGTGTTAAGTGAATGGAGAGCGGTGGGGGAGTGCGAGGAGAGAAATCTCCTCCAACCTCCCTGGCCCCTTGCTGGCCGCTCTGTCAGAGACCCAGCAATACTCGCTTCTGGGCAGCAGCACGGGAGTGAGTATGTGCGGGGGCGAGTGTTGGGCATCATTTGCCCAACATTTGTCCCGTGTAGATGGGTCTTAAAAGATGCAAGCAATGACAATTGAGTGAATTATTGCAGATGGTTTGCTTGCTGCACGTTTAGGCCTCATTCACATAAATGTTTTTGCGCAGCTAAGTTAGCCGTGCAATAAAATTGCAACCATCAGAATCAATGGTTTTCAATGCATTCGTTCAGACGAACGATTTTTAACTGCGCAAAAACATCAGACTGAAAAAAATAGCACATTGCAGACCAAAATCAGCGAACGAAATTTCCTGCTGCCGAAAAATATAGGTCTATAAGACTCTCATCGTTAGCTGGCTGCAGACCTCCCTGCATACTTACATCCTGCTGATGTTAGGGACATTCGTGAAAGCTCCTCTGGGAATCGCCAGGATCCGCGTCTCCACCAGACGCCTGCAAAAATGGCATAAATAATTATTACAGATCATTCAATGAAGACATCTGTATTACACTGATCCCCCACAATCACTCTCATAATGATCAGGTCAGGGGCGTCCATCATGATTCCACACAGGTACTGTCACTATCCCTGTATTCTATGGACACGGGTGCTTGGCGCCTATCAGTACAGGTACCAAAGCTTTGTTTTATAATGAGCTGTGTACTTGTGTGTCCATCACATGACCAGGGCAGATTACTGTTACCTAGATGTTAACAGTGAAGCTCCCTATTAAAAGAGAGCAAACAGAGATCTTGAGACCCATGAAGAAAAGATCAAGAAAGTATATTGGAGAATTGTTATAACTTTTCTTGCTACAGAGAATTAATAACATTTATATGATGACTTTGGGTGGAATTTGTCTTTAGTTTTGATTCCCTTGTTATAATAATCACATTGTTATGATCGTACGATCAGTGAATATGCAATTGTTTCCTGGAAAAATCTAACATGAAGAAGGATCGGTGGGACGGGCTCAGCCACGAGTGCAGGGAGATGGTGCCAGGGGCCGCAGAACGGCTGCAGAACAAGATCATCACCTAATTGAGGCAATTATACAAACCCTGAGAGTTTTAGTTTCAGGAAAAGAAAGTTGAAGATTAGAGTAAACACAACCCAGGAAATTCCATCTGCATGAACGCACACGTCCCGTTCTGATCACGCAAATATGGGAAAGATGTGGGGAGCTGATGGATGGAGCACAGAGCGAGGCACCTGTCCTGTTACTGGCAGCAGGAATTGACATAAAGCAATGCAAATTCCAGTAATATACATGATTGGGAATGTATCGCTGCACGGGTCTATCACACATGAGAAGCTTTGATACACAGTATCTAAGTACAGTACAACAGTAGCACAACATATAATATATAATACATTTATGCAAACAAGCATAATATGCATAATATTTGTAAAAGGTCCAAATGTACATACACAGTGACATGGCTCAAACGCCTGATAAAAATAAAATCACACTTAATCACATAATCATAAAACAACACATCATAATACCACATCGATCCTATATATCACATAAACACATTTTTATACATTACAACGTTACAATTACTAATCTACCTCCACTAATAGAGTAGCACACAATATCACACGCTATTCACCCCAAAACAATCCCATTCAGCAGTGACCAAATGCTGCTACCTTTTATAATCCCAATCCCACACCAAACACAAAGGATACAAAACATAAAATGCCAATAATGAGATAATCCCAACTTTTTAAGAAAATAAAACCAAATATTAAACATAACAATAGCCACAGCGTTCCGTTCCACATCCACATACATCACTTTTTTAAACTCCTTTACCCTTTCCAATACAATTTTGGATCAGGGTTTCCTAAAAAGCTTTTTCTTTCTCGACAGTGGAATGCCTGGCAATAGACGGTAAGAATACCCTGTTGGATGTTTTCTGACATTGGAGCTGAACAAGCTAAAATCAGAATGTAGGAAGACAGTGGATTGAAAAGGGTTAATGACCAAGGCAGATTTTGGAAATCTACAATGCCTGACTTGATCAGAAAATAACAGGTTTTACATATCCAGGTAATTGTGACACTGCTTTTTGTCACAGACTCACCTCATATATGTGCTAAAAGCAGCCCCATACAATCTGCTCAGTTTTAAAAAAAAATGAAAAATTGATAATTTTTTTGACAGTAGTCTTTTTTTCTATTGCGTGATTTATAAGACACATACATTCTGGACAACTATGTTCTCAGTTATATACTTCTGTATGTTCACTTTATTTTTGGAAACACTTTAAGAAAACTTTTAAATGTTCCAGCAATTTAGGGGTCTTTAATTTAACATTACTTTTTCACATTTTGAAATAGCCATTGTTTTCCTGCACCAAGCCAAGTTTGCAGAGACTCTTCGTTGTCAGAATAACCGAAACCCCCAGAAATTATGTCATTTTGAAAATTACAACCCTTAGGGCTATTTCAGACGACCGTATATCGGCTCAGTTTTCACGCCTTGTCTGCAGGGGGAGGAGGATGGAAGAGCCAGGAGAGGGGACTGAGCTCCCGCCCCCTCTCCACTATTTGCAATAGGAGGGGGTGAGACGGGGGTGGAGCTAAGTACCAGCGCTTAGCTCCGCCCGCCCCTCCCCTCTCATTGCAAATAGTGGCAAGGGGCGGGGAAGGGACGGGAGCTCAGTTACTGCTCCTGGCTCTTCCATTCTCCCCCCCTCCTGCAGACAAGGACGTGAAAACCGAGCCGATATATGGTTGTCTAAATAAGCCCTTAATGTATTCATCTGGGGATGTAGTGAATAGTTTGACCCAACGTTTTTACAGGAATTCATTCAAAGCTGGTAAAATAAATTTAAATTTCTGTTTTCTTCAAAAATTGCTATTTTAAAGACAGGTTTTTTTTTACATTTGTACAACACAAATAAAAAATGAAAAAACACACCCCAATATATATGATCTAGTTTCACTTGTGTTCAGAAAAATTTGCATTTGGGCTCCTTCACATGAACGTATGCGCAAATGCACATGACTCAGCACAACGTATTGCGGCTGTTTCGCCACATTTTACCGTACTTTTTGTGCTCACAGGGCATGTTTTTTTTTACACACAGGGCACAACTATGTCCCGATTTAAATGGCTATTTAGCCTTATGAGTTCCAAATGTGTTCTATTTCCCGCTGAATTGCAAATGGTATATGCATCCCATGCTGTGTGCGCATTTGTGTACCACGATAGACTTCTATGGGGACCTTTGGTGCCTAAATGTGTACAAAAGTAGAACATGCTGCGTTTCTTTCTGTGTGCACAGAAAAAGAAAATGTGAACGTACCATTGAAATCAATTGGTTCCATGCTCTGCATAATGAGCGCGCAAATTTTGCACACATAAAAACACGCACAAATTCACTTGTATGAAGGAGCCCTTATGCACATAATCTTATGTCTGGACACATAACATAGACAAAGCCAACATTGATCACTTGTAGAGGCATTTAGCTGCTAGAACGACAGAAAATCCCCACAAATTATCCCATTTGAAAAACTAGAGCCCTTAACATATTTATCTGGTGGTGTAGTTAGTCGTTTAACCCGGGTGTAGAAAATTAAAATTAGCATTTTTTCACAAATGTCACTTTCATGATGTTTTTTGTGTACAAAGCAAAGGATACTGAGTAAACCCCAAATTTTATCTAGAATAGGCTGGTTTAGACCCAACGATTCTCGCTCAAAAATCGCTCAAAGCCGTCTTTTGAGCGAGAATCGTTGAGTCTAACTGCACTGACAACAGACTCCTTTCTCAAGCAAAAATCTGGGGGTGGTTGCTGTCTTACTCATTTAGGGGGCATTCAGACGACCGTATATCGGCCGGGTATCTCTCTCTGCAGGGGGAGGAGGCTGGAAGATCCGGGAGCAGTGCTCTGAGCTCCCTCCCCCTCTCTGCCTCCTCTCCACCCTCTCTCTTCCCCTCTGCACTATTTGCAATGAGAGGAGGTGGGATGGGGCTAAGTTTCAGGAATTAGCTCCACCCCCATCCTGCCTTTCCTCATTGAAAATAGTGCAGGGGGGTGGAGAAGAGGCAGAGAGGGGGTGGGAGCTCAGAGCACTGCTCCTGGCTCTTCCAGCCTCCTCCCACTGCAGAGAGAGACGCCGTATATCAGCCGGCGTGAATACCCGGCTGATATACGGTCGTCTGAATGCGCCCCAAGGGGGATCTCCTCCTTCCCAAGTAAGTTCTAATACACTTCTGGTCTTGACCCCATTGGAGCACGCATGCTTTGTTCTAATTTTCTTTGTACCCCCACCTGTTGGGGAGGGGGGGGGGTCTTTTTCTTATGCATGTGCTGCTCTCCACCACTGTGGATTCCATGAGAGGTCAAGAAGAACTCATTAAGGAATTTTCCCCTAGGATCTTCTTTGTCATAAATCTAAGACGCTGTCCATCCCTCCCAATGAATATATTGAGAGAGTGAATGAATTTAAAAAAATCACCACAGTAGTCCTTTAAATATGGAGCATAAAAAAACATCATTTTTGGTTATATTCACTGATAGATATACTACTTACTTATTTTCTGGACTACCAGGGCATGATAATAAAAATTATACATTTTATGGCATTGCATCTTTTCTCTGCACATTTGTCATCAACTGTCACAAATGCTATTACAGACATAGCCATTGTCCTATGGTATGTTCCTTTAAGCTAGTTCAATGATATAAATCACAAGAATGTCCTTAACACTTTATTTGCAGAATTGGTTACATTTTATGTAATTTACAATTAAAGTCAATAAAAAAACAGGTTTGAAAAGAAAGATGATTTCATGACACTATGTGAATAAAAAGGGATTCATTAGAGCAGTGGTTCCCAAACTTATTCAGCCATAGAGCCCTTTTTGAAGCAAAAGTTTTTAGTGGAGATCCAAGGTGTGGTCAGGGGAGGGGTTAGGGGCGTGGCTTATCGCAGCATGATTTTAACCTCCATCTTTATAAAAAGGACTGGGCCGTTTAAAAAATAATACAGGGAGGAATGCTGGAGTGCTGGAGGGCTGGATGGGCTATTTATACTGTATACATTATATTTAAAATTAACTTTAAATCCCGCACCATGTTTCAATATCTGCACAGGTTTTGTGCAGATTTTTTCCACAGCGTTTGGATGAGATATTGAAAATCGCATCCACTTTGTTGCTACAGCTACTATTAATTCCACAGCAAATCCACCCCGTGTAGCAGTAATGACGCCCTATACTGGTGGCTCCCTTAGTAATAGTGTCCCCTATATTGGCCCCAGTAGTAATAGATGACCCCTATATTGGCCCCAGTAGTAATAGGTGACCCCAGTGGTAATAGTCTCTCCCACAGTGGGCTCAGTAGTAATTGTGTCCCCTATATTGGCCCCAGTATTAATAGCGTCCCGTATATTGGCCACAGTAGTAATAGCGCCCCGTATCGCAGACCCAGTAGTAACAGCGATCCCTATTGTAGCCCCAGTAGTAATAGCGACCCCTATTGTGGCCTCAATAGTAAAAGGTGACCTCTATTGCGGCCCCAGTAATAAAAGATGACCCCTATTGTGGCCCCAGTAATAAAACGTGACCGCTATTGCAGCCCCAGTAGTAATAGTGACCCCTATTGTGGCCCTAGTAGTAATATTAACCCCACAGTAGCCCCAGTAGTATTAACACCCTCTGTAGCAGTATTAACTCAACAGTAGCCCCATTAATAATATTAACTCCTCAGTAATATTAACCCTACAGTAATATTAACCTCCTCAGTGAAATTAACCATACAGTACCCACAGTAGTATTATTAACCCCAGAGTAGCCACAGTAATAATATTAACCCCCTTAGTAATATTAACCCTTCAGTAATATTAACCCCAGAGTAACTACAGTAATAATATTAACCCCCTCAGTAATATTAACCTCACAGTAGCCACAGTAATAATATTAACTCCCTCAGTAATATCAATCCCACAGTAGCCCCAGTAGTAATAGCCCCCCAACCCATATACTTACCTCCTCCTTGAAGTCAGTGTCGCTCCTCCTCTTTTTGGCACTGATCCCTAGTTAACACTGATGTCAGTGTGTGCATCCGCTACGTTTCCTCCCTTGTCCTCTTATGCGGAACCAAGGAGGAGAGGTTTCAAGGGAAGAGGATTCTGGGTGCACACTGACGTCAGAGTGTGCACCAGGATCAGCGTTGCTGCATGATTACCGTCGGGGAGCAGCGGCACCCTAGCCGGTAAGCACTACAGTAGCGAGCAGCCAGTTTGGGAACCGCTGCATTAGAGAAATCTCTGGCTCTGTTTAAAAAGTAGACACCCCCGTTACAGTAAATAAAATAGAGAGAAGGAAAATCAAATAAACAAAAGATACAAAAAATTGTTTGTCAACCCCCCCCCCCCCCCCCCACACACACACGCTTGAACATTGTGTAATAACGTATTATTTTTGTAATATGGAAAAGTGTGGAACATTTCAAAGAATGGATGAATACAGAGGCCAGGCTTTCAGGGACACTTGGAGTAATTGTATACCCCAAATTTAATGCTGTCTCCTAGTGGCCAAATAAAAGAGACACTCTTCCCGAAGACTTAGTTGAGCAACCTTTGGCAACAACCAGCCTCTGAACATTTTTTGTAGCCCTCCGTGAGCGTCTTGCACCTATCTGCCGGTAGTATCTTCCACTGCAGTTCTTTCAAGCTCTTGACTGTTTGCAGGGTCCCTTTTTCTAATTGCAGATTCTAGCTTTCTCCAAAGATTCTATTGGATTGAGATCAGTAGTCATTGCTGGCCAGTTTTTCCCTCTTAAACATTCTTGTGCACTTTTGGATGTGTGCCTTGGGTCATTATCCTGTTGTAGGACCTGTTTTGTCCAACTCAGACCCAGTTTATTTTTACACTTGTGAGCACAGTTTTTTCTTAACTATTCTGATAATCCTCTGCTTTGATTTTATTGTTCCTGTAACATGTTCAAGGCCTCCATTTCCAGAAGCAGCAGTTTTCATTGGTGACCTCTCCTCACTTTATGCTCCGCAGGTTGTTTCTGAAGTCTCTTGCCCCCTTCAGCATGCTAGTCACCTCCTTGTAATCATGTAGGTTTCTCCTGTCTTTGAACCATATGTGGTCAGGCACTCATGATGTCTTGGAGTTGCCAAGGACTCTACCTTGCTGTCTACCTTCTCAAGATTTTCCATCTTGCTGGTCTTCAGAGGAACTCACATGGATGGTCTCTTTTCTCTCATCTCCATGCTTGTTGCCTCAGTGTCATGACTGGGCAAACACCTCTCTAGCTTAGCTCCATGGCCCACGTGGCTTACAGACATATCAAGCTTTCCAGCTTCTGCATATACTTCATGCCTCCCTTAGGTGGTCCCCATAGGGGGATCAGTTATGACTGGCTTGGAGATAGAGTCGGCAGCAGAGGGTACTTTTCTGTACCCTTTGTTTGCTCTCCTGGTCCCAGAAGCCTGATATGGGCTGCTCTAATATACACATCTTCTCTGCTCGGTGTTCACAGCACAAATGACTAACATACAGCGACTCAGTAGACTGTCACACATGATAAGATAAAATACAGTAACTCATGATGGGGATGTAGATTTGTGTGCTCTGTAGTTCGTGTATTTGTGTTGGGGTTTCAGATTCGCCAACATCATCCTTGCTATGTCCAACGTTCGCTTGCTACCTTGGGCAGATGAAAGGACAGGCCAATGAAATAGAATGTGCATAATGATGCTCAGCAGAGAGTGTCAACGCACAGGAGTGGCTGCAGGCAGGATGTAGGGGGCGCAGCATGCGTCTTCCCCTTAACAATGCTGTCTTATTCAAAGCCGCACAATACTCCGTCAACCATGCAGCCAAACAGTTGAGATGAGATGCTAATTCAGAGATGTTTTACCAGCTCCCAATAATCCCAACCAGAGGAATCTCCACTATGCAAATAAACAATTACCGAACATTGGAGGGACGATGCAAGAAGGGCGCTGCGCCAGGAGAATGACACGGGATGGCCTTGGCTACTGAGAGATAAATTATCATTTGAACAGTGAAACTTCAGCAGTTCGGGGAGATTATGTAAAATCTCTCCCAGAGCAAGAGGTTTCATGGTATCTGTATGCATTGTATGTTTTATCTGTGTTCTTGCGGTTCCCTCCTACACTTGAAATATTTACTAATAGGCAATAGTCTTCCAGTGTCTGATAGGGAGAATAGATTGTGAGTTCTTGTGCTGAGGGATTATGGGAGTAATATATTGTGCATGAGACTGCAAGATTAGATTGCGAGTTCCTGGGGTCAGGAATGGTAGGAGAGATACACTGTGTGAGATAAGGAGAATAGACCATTGGCCCTTTTACAGAGACTGACAGTCGTTTAAACAACTGCATGAGCGCTGATGTCACCGCTAAGGTCGTCAGCACTCGTGCAGAGCATTAACACTAAAAGACTGCACTGCCGGATCGCGGGCTTTTCGCTCAGCGATTCACTTTCTATGTGAAGTTTGAACAAATTTTGAGCGATAGTCATTATGTGTAGATGGGCTATAAGAGTATCCGTGGCAAGGGATCAGACAGGGAGTTTATTAGATTGTGAACACTTTGGGATGGGAATACCGAGGGTGAGTCTGTATTAATGCGACACAGTTGAGGTGCGGACAAAGCCACACCGGATACCACGCTAGAAAAACACTCGCTATTTTGCCAAAATTTCCTGTGGTTTCTGACTTGGTCACAGTAAAAACTGCGACTACGTTGAAAACTGTGATAAAAATGTGCATGATCGTCCCAGTGCGATTTTCACTTGAAATGCACCATATGAATACAGCCTGACACACTGTGTGTGAGAGAGGGAAATTATTAGTTGTGGAGTACCTGGAGGTGATACACTATGTGTGTGAATGTAATTACATCCCGGAGCATGCAGTGTCTTCTGATGTTTGTGTCCTCTCCTGGATACATAACATCCACTACTGGACACACTGCTGCCACCTAATGGGGACTAGTGGTGCTGCAAATGGCAAGAATCTGTTTGACTTGCGCAGGAATATTATATAGTGATTTGATATAATGGGGTTTTACCCCCTCCAGCTGCCTGCATCTATCTCCAGACAGACTACAGAAACTATAAACCCCAGAAATAAAGAAACCTCATAATGAAAACCATGTTGTTGTATAAATAAAAGAACTCTGACAACTGAGTCAAGTAGTGATGTTTCCCATATCACTACACAACAAAACTGATGTGCCATTCAGGAGTCTAGGAAAGCTGAGTGACAATACTTATTGAAACTGTAATGTCTGCCATATAATTTATCATCCTGATAATATAACTAAGGAAGGGCTGTACGGAAATAGTAAGAACTTGACAAAAGAGGACAGCTCAAACACTTGAAGCTGTAGAGCTTGTTCGGCTCAGGAAGCACTGCTATGAACAATGGGCAAGTATTTGGAGTACTGGGTGGGCAGTTGGTCGCTGGAGGTTCACTGCAGGCTCAATCATGTGTTGATTATGTATCTCTGGACATCGCTCCATTTTTATGTTATTTTTCCAGTCAATTCCCAGTGCCATTGAGCAGAGAGGCGTTGTCTCCAGAGGGAACATCAGGAAGGTTCTTATAGTGGATGCCACCTCCATACAATGAGACCCTTACATAGAGATCCAGGGATTTACCAGCTACTGCTCTGTTCATTCATCTCCATAACTCCCCTGATTCTACAAAGTGCCGTAAGCAACCAGATAGTGAAGCTAAATCCCCTGTGCACCCCAGGATTAGAGGGTGTCTGCTAATTACCTGCTTGTCATCAGGAAGACATTAATCTGCAGAAACCAGAATAGAATGTAATGCTTGTTTTGCTTGCAGTAAAATATTCACGTGTAGGGCTCCCTCACATGTGTATTTTTGATGCACGTTATACGCGGTGCTAATAGCCTGTTGATTTTTTATTGGGAAACTCACCCCCCATGTCCTATTTTGGTGCAGATTACGCACTAATATAGACTATGGGCATTTGAATATGCAGCAGGTATGCATGCATATGTGTACCGCCTATTTTATGCTTTTATGCTCAATTCTGACAGCAGCATTTAAATCCCCTGAACGATGTTCAGCAGTCCCGTACAGCTCCCCGCGATGAGATCACTGGGAGCCGTGTGTATGTCATGCATGGCAGCCAAGGGCCTTGTGAATGGCCCCAGGGCTGTCTTGGCAGTATGCCTATCAAGCTATCCTCGTGGGGTGGCTTGATAGGCTGACTGTCAGATCGCAGTATGATGTAATGATATGGTATTACATCATACTTCAGGAGCGATCAAAGCATCACTAGTTGTGGTCCCCTAGGAGGGCTAAAAGAAAATGTAAAAATAAGAACAATAAAGTTTTACTAATTATTTAAACAAAACAAACGGTGAAAGTTGTCCGAAAAACAAAATAAAGAACGCCAGAAATGCGCTTTTTTGGTCACCATGTCTCCAAGACAAAATGCAATGTAAAACTATCAAAAAGTCGTATGTATTCAAAAATGATACCAACGGAAACTACAGAACATACAGCACAAAATGAGCCTTTACACAACTATGCTGCGGAAAACTTAGAAAGTTATTGTGCGCAGAAGATGGAGACAGAAAATCATTAAAAAAATTAAATATCTTTAAAAAAAATACAAGTAGTACAGCAAAAAAAAAACTATATAAGTTTGGCATCGTAGTAATCATACTGACCCATAGAATAAAGTTATCGCATCATTTTTGTTGCAGTTTGTGCGCCGTAGAAACAAGACGCACTGAAAGATGACGGAATGTCATTTTATTTCCATTTCTCACCACTTACAATTTTTAAAAAGTTTTTCAGTACATTATATGGTACAGTAAATAACACCATTGAAAAATGCAACTCGTCTCGCAAAAAACAAGCCCTCATACAGCGACGTCGATGGATAAATAAAGGAGTTACGATTTTTTAAAAGGGGGGAGGAAAAAACGAAAATAGAAAAAACAAAAAAGCTCCGTCACTAAGGGGTTAAAAAAGCATTTTAAAAAACGTGCGTTTTTGCTAAGTTTGCAGCCAAAAAAAAGCACAAACGCGACAACATTTTGGAAAAACGATCATAGTTTTTTCCACCACAATTTTTTTTGTACTCGAAACCATCTTATGTGAATGCACCCTGTGCTTGTCTAGTGAGGGGGTAGAACAGTTTCTAAGCAGTGATCTGTCCAGTTGGGTAGACAGAGGTGATGACAGTGGAAAGTGGTTGGTGCAGGTGCTGGCACTGATGTGTTGGAGGTCCTGGCAGTGATCTACGCAGTGTGGTGGAAGGGTATGCCGGTGCTAACAGTGTAGAGATGTTGCTGGGCAAGTCAGCATAGTGGTGGCACTGAGCACTATGTGCTGCAACTTGGAAGCCTTGTAGTAAATGTACATTATTGCTCATCTTGCAGAATCTGGTGCAGATGAGTTTGTCCAAGCGCTGACTGCGTAAATGTTCCAATCAGCTGTGCAAATAAATGCCATTTATCCCTAAGACCACTCAACATGGAAAGGGCTGACATATTCTGCACTGAAGTGGCTGACCATTCCAAGTACGGACTGAAAAGTAATTGGCTTCCTATAAGACAGTGTATAATTGGGATAATGGGAGTGATACAGTGTGGTAAATAGGAAAATTAGATTATGAGTTCCTGTGGATAGGAGTGATACATTTTGTGTGAGATCAAAGATTAGATTGTGTGCGCCGGGGGACATGGACAATGATGTGCATACAACCTGTGTACAGAATTGTGGATTATATCGTGGCTATATAAATAGGAGATAATAAATAAAAGGTGATATATGTGCGGGGTACTCACAGGATTTCGCTGTTGCGTGGCAGTTGAGGCATAGTAGATCGATGCCTACAGGTGACGCTGTAGCTCGGCTCCTTCTCACATCTGCAGTTGTCTGGGCAGCTGGAGGCTGAGCCGTCTTCCAAGAGGAATAGGGACAGGAGGAAGAGAGACAGATCGTGTAGCATCTCAAATACTGAGGGTCACATGAGTCAGTATAATGATGACTTTTCACTCCTGCAGAAAATACACATAGATTGTTAGCTCTTAGGTCCACTGCAGTGTTACAGACACTAGGCACAGTTCTAAGTCAGAGCACTATCCCCCTCACACACACATCTGCCAGTTCAGATATCATCACAATTCTCTATGACTTCTCCTGTGCTGCATTTACACTCTGGAAGACGTCCATACATTTAAGCCTGTCCTGAAAAACACATCATTGCAAGACGCTTAGAAATTTCTAGCTGCTACGGTATTTGCTGGAGTCAGAACCAAGAGTTCAGTGTATGAATAACAACCATATCCCCTGTTATTCACACCATTCCCAATCCCATGTCCAGGAGATGTCCCCATTTACTTAATCTGTACACAATATCCCCCTATGTGGTGTGGTTCTATGACAAGGTATCACCCCTAAACATAGCAAGCAGCTCAGCACCCATGATAGGATAAGGGCTTGTTCACATTAGCATCGTGGATTCCCTTTTCCTACTCTATTATGGGAGCAGAAAAGCAGAATCCACTTGCCAAATGGATCTAATAATCTATCTTGTGACGGAACCAAACAGACCCCATTGACTATAATGGGGTCTGTTTGGATTTGAGCCCTGCTGTGCAGTATTTTACAAAGCAAAATGGTGCTGCGTTATTTCGGCCGGCATTTAACGGAATTCAGCGGCAGAGCCCTGAATGCTAATGTTCACAAAGCCTTAGATAAAGCAGCTCAGCAGACTGTATTACACTGTAGAGATACTGACTGCTGAATCTATCACGCCTGATAGGAGTATATACAGCAGCTCAGACAGTATCACTCATGATAAGCTTAGATACAGAAGATTATCAGATGGTATCACATGATAGGATTAGGTAAATCAGTTCAACTGACTGTACCACATATTATACAGTATCCGTCGTGATAGGATTAGATACAGCGGCTCAGCTGTATCACACACACATATGTTATATTGGTTCCGCGAAAAGTTCCTGAATATTAAATTGTATTGCTGGCTGCTATGACAACCTAACACAAAGCGTCGAGAACATAATTCCATTTAATGCTGTAAAATCCCCAGTATAGTTGATCAGTTTGATTAAACTTTTCTAAGCTTTCCTGTGTAGTTTGCCTGAGCTGGGTAACACATTAATAGGGGATGATGGTGTAAAGTGGCTCCATATAATGGAGAACCCATCTGTGAGGCAATGTTACAGCAGGCAGAACACTCTGTTCCCGTACAGAAGAGGAATTCTCTCTATTTCCTGATACAAGAATCCTTTTTTCCTATGGAGCAACTCCTGTTGATGGTGGATACTGTGCTCATCATCCAGATACGCACCTGCTCCTGCTTTGCTCCTGATGCCCAGCTCTGCCAGTGGCAAAGGGCTCTGCTGTGGTGATGCCCAGGGTCTGCTTTCCCAAGGATGAGATGCTTTACCAGCTTAGTGTTCTTCTGCTGTCTCAGCCTCTCTGTAGCTTTTTCAGGTTTCATTGCAGCTTCTTAAGTGCTGCTTCAAAACTCAAGTTGCGTTTTGCACACATTCAGTTTCCCCCTGTGCTGCCTGTGGGGAGGGGGTCCCAGACCAGCCAAGTGTGAGCCTCCCCAACATCACAAGGGCTAAGCACCAACAGGACAGCAGCATCACCTGCTGCTCATAGCAGAAATTGCACAATATAAAAGCTACATTACAGGGACCTCAATCCAGTTTGAGAGGAAGAGTAACCTTCTTGTTGTGCATAAGAATTAGATACTTCATTTTTCCAGTACAGTTTTGAAAAAAAAGCAGCATTTTGATTAATTGCCACTTCATATCTGTATAGGGGAGCTGACCTACTCTTGGACTATCATGGATAAGTGCTGCCGGCATACACCATCTGGTACTCTGCTTCCCCCCTGTCCCTACACCACCCAGCCCGCACATGCCGATTCGCTAATACACTCAGAGTAAACATCCCTCTTAAACGAACCTCACATGCTCGCGTCTAGGACTTCTCCAGAGCAGCACCCATCCTCTGGAACGCTCTACCCCAAGGCTTCTGGACAAATCCCGATGCACGAAATTTCAGATGCGCCTTAAAAATGCAACTCTTCAGGGAGGCATGCCAAATCTGCTGACCTAGCCCCCCGCCCCTCCCTATGGCTCCCCACATCTTCCACACTGCTTATTGCATTCGACCTCTACACCTGCACCTCCTTACCGCCCCACCCCGTTTGCTTCCTAATAATCGATCTCCACATGTAATTCCCGTACTACCTGTGTTCCCCAATGCCTCATCTTTTGGCCCCTCCTGTACCTCCTGTATCACCCCCACAGCGTTGACTTTAAACTGATTGTATATCACATGTAATTGTTGTATTGTCTGTGTTTCTCCCATGCCTGAAAGAGCTGCAGAATAAGTTGGCGCTATACAAATAAAGATTATTATTATTACTCCGTGATCGCTCTCTGCTCCTGGCTTAGCCTCTGTAATATATGTAACGTGTAATTCCAGCGTATAGGCACATGACAGATGAGACGGTTGGGTGGTAGCCCGAATTGTCATTGCACCTCCACCAGGAAAGATGAAGCTGGGTGTGAACGCCATAAGTGTGAGCACAGTTTCCTGGCCTTTTCCAGCACTGGATGTAAACTTGGGTAATTCTTTAGGAAGCGCTGCACTACCACGTTTATCACATGGGCCAGGCAAGGTACATGTGTGAGATTGCCAAGCGAAGGGCTGCCAGCAGGTTGGCCCCATTGTCACACACAACCTTGCCCGGCTTTGGATTACGTGGGGTTAGCCATGTGTCAGCCTGGGCCTGCAGAGCCAACAACTTTTCAGCCATGTGGCTGCACTCCCCTAGATAAATGAGTTTTGGGACAGCATTTTGGCATTTACCACGTGCACAGCTGTATGGAGGTTGGATTGTGTCACATATGGATATCTGTGCCAATTTGGAGGGTATTGAAACGTGGTATAAAGAGGTGGAGGAAGAGAATGAGGAGGAGGAGGGAGATGAGAAGGGGACAGACAAATATGAATATCCCACAACTCTTAGGGGTACCATTAAACATGGGCCACCACATTCGGCTTCATGCCCCACCTGCAGGACATTGACTCAGTGTGCTGTAACGCCCCTGGCTCTGCTTGCTGGACCACATATCTGTGGTCAGCTGCACCGTACCTAAGACAGTATTTGACATTGCCAGGGACACATTATCACTCACATTGCGTTGAGGGCAGGAACAGCTTTTTTTCAAAGAAATGGCAGCTGGGCAGCTGATACTATGCATTAGCATGGAGCATCACATTGCGGAAGGCATCTGTGTCCACTAGCCTGAAGGGCAGCATTTCCATTGCAAGTAGCTGTGCAATGCTTGTGTTCAGGCTCTGTGCTCGTGGATGGTTGGGGTGGTTTTTTTTTTACATTCCTATAGCTGGGGTTATGGATGGTTGGCTGCTGACCTAGGACATGCTGGGATAAAGGGTAGATGTCAATGTTGGTGAAGGTGATGGTGAGAGCTCAACTTCTGCTCTCCCTTTACCACTGCTGCCTAATCATCAATTGCAGAGGAGAGGCCTGAAGTAGGCGTGCTACTGCCCCTACACAACTGTCTCTCTGTGCTCAGAGACTACTGCATGAACAGGGAGGGAGATGGAGGAAGAGGCAACATAAGAGGAAGCAGAATAAGGCTGACTCATTGCCCTCTAGCCCAGGTGGCCTTTTCAAGGCAGCGGGTTGTGGGAGTTCATGTGACTTTTCATACATGTTGTGTTGAAGTTGTTTACGCTCTTGCTGTGTTTTAAATCCATACTGCAGATCTTACAGATGACTGCTCTTCTGTCGTCATGTGCGGTTTCAAAGGATGTCCAGGCTACACAAGTCCTGTGAGTAGACCAGCTGTGGGCCTGATGTTGGTGCTGCTGCAACTATTCGTAGCTGAGGATAACAGTGCAGCCCTTATATTTGTCTGCGACACCCTACTTCCCGTCTTAGCATGGTGCTGCCCAGTAACGTTCTCAACTTCCTTCCCCTCTGCGAGCTGCTATCGTGACTCTCTGTGTATGTCCATGTTGGGTCAAGCACCCTATCATCTTCCACTTCCTCTTTATTGTCCTTCTCCTCCTGAGTGGAATGTATGTCACAGTGACCACCAGGAGCTGACAACTCTGTTTCCACATCCCCCTGAGTATACATTTCCTGTGGAGGGCTGACCATGAGCACTGATCTACCCTGATCTTCCTCTTCGGAGGTAAAAAGTGCATTCAATGTCTTGGTCTTCTCCCTTCTGGTTGTTTGGTCTGCCCAGTTGACATCCATGACTTTGAATGATCAAACAGCTCCATCCATGTGGACTGCTTTGGATGGGGTGGAGGATTGTGATAGACATGATGATTAGTCAGTGTAAAATGTCTATCGATTTGTACTAAACTAGACGTATTATGTGTGTTTTGTGACTTCAGCCTAATGTGGAACTCTGCTGCATAAGGAAAGAGTTAAATCACAGTGTTATGTTACTGCTTATGTGTTCATCTTGAGTGTTTTCCCAGTCCTCCCCATCCCCCCACACAGAATCTTCTTCAACAAAGAGATATCTACTTTCAGTTTCAGGTTCAAGCACATGTTTGTGAGACAAAGACTTGCTTATACATTGGACTTGAGAGAAGGTGGGCAGGAAGGAGGGGGGATTCTATATGATCCGACAAATGAGAATCCTATATGTTACTGATGTAATTTGTTGCACGCCCATTTTATGCTTTACAATAAAAGGGGCTGTCTGGGTGTTTCTGACCAGAGAGCCATTTTGGATATGAGACTGATAGCTTATGTCTGACCTGCTCGATGATGTGTGCACACTATACAATTCGGAAGCTACAAAATACCCTGAAACCTGCTGGAGAAAACCATAATCCAGCACAAATTGGCGTTCCTGGGTGCGCGGGTGGATCTGTGAGGTCAGAGCCTGGAACGTATCGAGACCGGCAGATAGCATGCGGAACTCAGGGGCCCAAAATCTACAGAACACGGTAAGATTGCTTTATCTACCTGTGTCAAACTGATTTCCAAATGCTAATCTGCCTGTATCTGATCCAGACTGGACCTTCACTGAAAGGCAGGTAATACCTCTAGTTCTGTCCACCCGATTATCACCATGTTACCTGTCTAGGGGTATTTTGTATGCTGTGGCTGCTATGTCTGAGACGGTTAAAAATTGTGTATACAAGACCAAGAGATAAATTCTGTGAGGGTTAATGTGTCAGAAGGGCGGACTCGGCTGTTTAAGTCTGAGGGAGCGCGCCAGACACTTACTCCTAGGTAACTAGTGAGGTTAGGAAGATTTATGATACGCATATATACCTTTATGATTGAGCGTGTTATGTTCTCATATGTGAAAAAGTATATACGCGGGAATATAGCCGTGGTGTGACGGCTGATGTCTCCAGAATATTGTTGAGGTTTTGGTCATTGAAAATAATCGTCAGTCTCTGTGTATAGCTAAATGTCCTGTCTAGATCGTGTACAAGGAGTGCTCTTGGGGATTACTAGTAGACGGTGGGTTGATATAAAGGTAGATGAGATATATACCTTGAGCCGTTGTGGGTATTCTCCAGTAATCCCGTCTGTTTGGTATTTTAGAAAGAATGTGCAGTGTTTATTATTGGGGGAGGGTTGCTGATAAGAGAGTGGACTGAAAGCTTTTCTCAATTAACCCTTCCGTTCCCGTTGTCTTGTATTTTGTAGAATTAATGTGCATTGTAATCTGAGTGGGGAAGAGAGGTTATATTGGAAGGATTTGAAGAAAGCAGATTTTACAAGAGAAACACTACTGTGTCCAGAAACTTCGAATAGGATAGAATAAGCAGGTAGAATAGAATGAGGGATCAGTACAGGATGTTTTGGAATATGCAAAACATGTAGAAACGTTTTACAAAGAAAAGAACCAGGAAAAGTTGCAGAAAGAAATGTCAGGTTATGGACAGATAAGCAGAAATGAATATGGTAAGAGACTGTAGAAAGTTTTCAGAAGATGAGCAGGAAGCCCAGCAGAAAGAAAAGGTGTATTAGCTAGTTTTTTGGTATAACGTAGTTAAGAGATTCAAGAGGGGAAAGCATGTAGGGGGGTATGTGTATTGCTTATGAACAATGTAATGCCTTTGTGTTGACTACAGCCCCTCCCTGTAATGGCGGCCGCGCTTGCAATGTTTATAACCCCACATAGTGTGACTCTGCAGTAAATGTGGTGAGCCCTGCCCCCACCCTGAAGTTACTTCCCCCATGTGCTCACTTTCAGGGTGTGTGATGTTACTTCTGGTCCCTCCCCATCCGGGACAGGACCTGGCCCCGCCCCTTCCTCCACCAGCGGCCATTTTGCCTCACCTGGAAGTGCTGCCGCCCCTGGCCCCACCTCTTTCTCCGGCAGCCATCTTGCCTCATCTGGGAGATTTGTAGCCCCGCCCTTTCTGCCTCTGGCGGCCATTTTGCTGCACTTGGGAGGCCTATATTCCCCAATGCCACTGTATCCAGTGCTAACCTCATGATTGTCTGAAGCAAGGTCTTGTTTGACCGGACTTTGTTACACTCCAAGATGTGGCCACTTTGGATGTGTGATAAGTTCAGGGAAACAAACCTTTGTGAAGATGCAGCTTGGGACATAGTAGATGACTAAGCTGGTTTATAGTGTATGGAAGATTGGAGTTGATGCATGGGGGACAGAGGCCGGGAATACATGACAGGGGACGCTCTCTCATGTTCCCAGGGGCTCCGTTTTCCACTGCCCGCTTCTCCAATGGATGCTCAGACAGAGGATGTTATGGAAGGCTCCTACAGATGGAATAATTTCCCTATAGTCACCCAGCAAACTTTTTCACGCAATTTGATGAAGTAATTTTACTTTTTATGTGAAGAAAGAGGGACTAAATTGCCCAGAGTAGGATGTTAAGTCATCCGTATTCTTTAGTTTTTTCCCTAAGTCTTTTGTATATTCTAGTGTCAGTCTACACTGAAGCTATAATTATATTCCTACAGGAGAGTGAAAGTTAAACGCTGAACGTTCCCTGAAATACTATTACACTGGGTGACATAAAATTTTACTTGTGTTGCGCCCCCTTGTGTTAAAAAAATGCTAACTGCGACCTGAAAAAAAAAAAATCTAAAGGATATTTTCGCTCAGACTTTGCTGCATACAATGTCACCTTGACCTACAAAGTGCTTGTTTTTGTGCCTCTTGGTTTCCTTTTTCAACTTGTACTAGTTTGAACGCAATTACTCTTTTTTTTGCCATTGAGTATTCCGGTTCAAAAGGGGGGAGGCATAGGTGATCTGGGTCATAGATGATCTAGGTGTTGTAGATCAGCTATTGGGTTTAAAAAAAATAAATAAATGAAATAAGATAAAAAGGAAATAAATGATTTTGTGCTACAAGATTCCGAGCCATGTGAAATAGAACATCAGCACGATTATTTAGTACTAATACAGTAAGAAACTGCAGGTATGCAAACAGTTACCAGAACCCCTGTTGATAATGCATATGTTGAGCTTTTTTGCAGATGGTACCAGGGTGAGGATTGATGACTCCACATCGGATATGCAGTGGTCACACAACAAGATGTCCTAGAAGCAGAAGCTCTGCCTCCGCATGTCTCAGCACAAGAAGCGGAATTGAAGGCCCTCACTGAGGCGTGTAGAGTGTCGAGAGGTAAGACGGCAACCATTTACACTGACTCCTGGTATGCATTTGGCATAGCTCATGATTACGGCCCAATATGGAAGGCCAGACAGTTTTTTACCTTAGCAGGACAACCAATTGAGAATGGTGCAGCGGTACAGAGTCGCATGGAGGCCCTACTTCTACCTGACAAAGTTGAGAGTTTGCACCGATTCCTACACTGGAGAGGCGAGAGACGACACCCTCGCTGACAGCATAGCAAAGGCAGCGGCCCTCAAGCCGTGGAAGAAAGAAGAAAAGATACTGACGGCATGAGTCAGTGGTAAAAACTTTGGACATTGACAAAAATTTGGACTTTGATATGCTAAAGACTTTTACAGTTACAAGCCAGCAAGGAAGGAAAGGATAAATGGACTAATATGGGAGCAGCAGAAACAGGACAGCGTATGGTGAACAGTCAACAGCACTTGCCCACCACAGTTCCTGTATCCCATGATGGCCCAGCTGATGGACGGAAAGACCCACCTAGTAAAGCAGCAATGACGACGATGCTTGAAAGACGATGGGCGATTTCTGGGTTCTCTGTAGCTGCTGCATCATTTGTCCAGTTTAGCATGATCTATGCCATAGGTGAGTCAGGGCAGAAGTAAATTTGCCACATCACACTTGCCGGGACCACTCTACCCATTTCAGGGATTGCAAATTGACTACGTTCAGCTCCCACTTGTTGGGAAGTATGAATACGTGCTTGTTGTTGTTGATGTCTTTGCAGGTTGGAGGCCGACCCTGTTACCAAGGCAAACAAGTAGGTAACCGCAAAGAAGCTCATGAACGAGGTAAACTGTGAATATGGGGTACCAGAAGTGATTCAGAGTCAGACAGAGGTATAAACTTCGCAGGTGAATGTAACATATCATGTCTGCTCTGGGTGTATCCCAGGCCTTTTACATACTGTACCATCTTTAGAGTAGTGGAAAGGTGGAGAGACGTAGTGGCACGCTAAAAAGTAAGATACTTAAAAATGACGCCACTTTGGAAAGACTGTCATCCAATAGCCTTATACAGTGTTAGATATGAACCCAGGGGGGATCATACGTTATCTCCCTACGAGATTGTTTGGGCTAGCCCCAAGGCTAGGTCGTTACCATCCTCAGTAGTTACAATTACAATCTGATGTGTTGACTAATTATGTGATTTCCGTTGTTAAAGAACTAACCAAAGCCTATGCACAGGTGTTCTCTTCCAGACTCAGAGGCAGACACTGGGACACATATCTTGCAGCCTGGGGATTGGGTGTGCGTCAAGAAGTTCCTCAGGAAGCACCCTCTTGAGCCCCGATTTGATGGCCCCTACCAGGTGCTTCTGACTACTGCCACAGCTGTGAAACTAGCCGAAAGACTTACATGGATCCATGCTTCATACTGTAAGAAAGCTTCAGATCCGGGAGACCAGTCTTAGCTGTGCCAAAGACATTACTCTGGTTAGGGCTAGTGAGAGAGGAGGGTGGCAACTGGAATCCTTAGTCGGAAGAATATGAGGGTATGGTTACCTTCTGGTATAACTCGTTCAATGCTCAAGTAGCCGCATATTCCTTCGACTATTGTACTGTGATCCCGTGTCTAGGCTACAAACGGACCTGGATAAGATGGGGGCTTGGGCAGAAAAATGGCAAATGAAGTTCAATGTTGAAAAATGTAAGACTATGCACATGGGCAGGAGGAACGGATGTCACAAATACTCACTTAATGGGGTACCACTAGGGAAAAGTGATATGGAAAAGGATCTGGGGGTATTAGTGGATAATAGACTAAACTGGAGTAACCAATGCCAGTCAGCCGCTGCAAAGGCAAATAAAGTCTTGGGGTGCATCAAAAGAGGTATAGTGGCGAAGGACGAGAACATTATCCTTCCATTATATAAGGCACTTGTCAGGCCTCACATGGAATACTGCGTACAATTCTGGACACCGGTGCTCAGGAAAGATGTCACAGTGCTTGAGGGGGTTCAAAGAAGAGCGACTAAACTAATACATGGAATGACGGGACTGGAATACCCCGAGAGGTTATCAATATTGGGACTATTTACTCTAGAAAAAAGAAGGTTAAGAGGCGACCAAATAACCATGTATAAGTACATGAGGGGACAACACATGGATCTCTCCCGCGATCTGTTTACACCCAGGACCACGAAGGTAACAAGAGGACATCCGCTACAATTAGAGGAAAGTAGGTTTCATCACCAACACAGAAAGGGGTTCTTTACTGTAAGAGCAGTTAGACTGTGGAACTCTCTACCGGAGGAAGTGGTGATGGCAAAATCCATAGAGGAGTTTAAAAGGGGACTTGATGTCTTTCTGGAGAAGGATATTACAGGATATAAATATTAGGTTAAGTGTCAATCCTGGTATATAGGCAGGTAGGAACTAGTAGGGGTTGATCCAGGGAACAGTCTGATTGCCATTAGGGAGTCGGGAAGGAATTTTTCCCCCAAAAGGGCTAATTGGCTTCTGGCCTTGGGGTTTTTTTGCCTTCCTCTGGATCAACACAGTAGGATAGACAGGCTGGACTAGATGGACAATGTCTTCATTCGGCCTTACATTCTATGTTACTATGTTACTATGTAGGCGCAAGATCCCACCGCAGGCCAGATTTAGCTCAGTCCCGCTGGTTATATGACTTACATACCCGGGGAATACAATATGTTTGCGCCACTGATAACGTCTGGGGAGAAGACTGCCGTTATTGGGGATTAGTGGGATGGAACGCAGGAACAGACTGGTCCTATAAACCGCGAAGTGCCTTAAATAAGAAAGATAAGAGCGGGAAATCCCTAATTAGTCGTATAACCCTCCTTGAAAATAATAAGGACACCAGGTATTGGAAGGCTGAACTTAGTATGTTGCTTGGTTTTAATGCGGTTTTTACATTAACCATGGGAGATCCAAGCCCGGGGGACGGAGGGACTTATAGTCTGGGGACATACCGGTACGGGAGGACAGATCCCTTAGGGAAGTTTAAAATAAGGGATATGGTAGATGCACCCGAATGGAAGCCTTCACTTAGTCCCGTGCCCATAATTAACCCCCTCCGCCGTAAGATAAAGACCTTGACGAACATGATGATCATAGCCGACCCTACCTTTGAGGACACCTTGACAGTAGCGACTGGCTACTCTGACCAGAATCTCTGGTTGGAGTTGATGAGGTACAATGCTAACAGGAGCAACAAGTCTAACTGTTGCATGTGCGGTAGTGCCCGACCACACTCGGGGATGGTCCCCCTAAATCTCCCTGTAGATGCTGAAGAGTGGTTTATTAGTCTCTTCACGAACATTTCCGCTAATTACACTGTCCGTGAGAAATGTAAGAAGGAATACTCTATAACTACTCTATAACTACTTAAGTGTTTGCACCGGAGAGAGTATTACTGACTACCCTGGAAACTACACCTGCCAGGCAAATAGGCAGGGTGGAGGGAGATTTTTGGGGAACTCACCAACGGGTATTGCTCCTCCTACGGAACGTTTACTGGCTTTGTGGAGACATGAGGTAGAGGACCCGCCTGGAGGGTAATTGGACAGGGGAGTGTGCCTTAGTAAAGCCCTTATGCTCCTCCACATCCTGTCAGACAACATTGAGGATAATGAGGTTACCCCCAATAGTTAATTTATCTCGATCCAACTCAGTCTGTGTTTTGTGGTTATCCCGTCATGTTGGTCTATCCTTGTTTTCCGCATAGGTACGGCGGTTCCTTCCAGTCTTGTCACTAGGTAGTGTAGGGTCAGGGTGAGGCGGCCTGGACGTGTTCACCATTAGCACTATCTCCAGGAGGGACATTGGTGTGGGTGAAGATTAGGGAGTCCCAGGCCGTGCGTACCTGTGCACGCTACTAGTATTGTAACATTATACTAGAGCGAGAAGAGAGACCCCTGGTGGTAGTTTTGATCTACACGTATATATTGACGTCATAGGATAGCCAAGGGGGGTACCTGACAAGTTTTAAAAACTAGAGACGCCTTATAGGGACTAGTCGACCAATAGGACCTACCTTGACTATGACTTTTCAAAATAGAATGGCCTTAGATATGACTTTAGCTAAAAAGGGGAGTGTCTGTAAGATGATAGGGGAGACTTGTTGTACCTACATCCTAGACGACACGTGACCCGCGGGTAAAGACACAGTTGCCATTAAGAAGCTGACCGCACTAACTAAAAAGAGCTAACTTTTGGGACCAGCACTCGCCATGGATGAGCGGGTGGTAAAGGATCCTGGCACAGACGGGCGTTGCTGTTGTATGTGAACTGATGATTACCTTTTCTGTTCTAGTCTGCTGTGTTATCCCCTGTGTCAGAGAGACCTGTGAAACTGATGCTGGAAAAGCCGCTCCCACCATGAGTTCGCTGAATGCATCCCCAGAAGGAGTGGACAAGTCCTACACCCCCTTGAAGACCCTAAAACGAACCTTCAACGCGCTCCAGTTATAGGCTCATGCGTAGAGAACTGTGAAAATCAGATAGAGAGTTAGAGGATAGACATTTTAAGGGGGGATTGTGATAGACATGATGATTAGTCAGTGTAAAATGTCTATCGATTTGTACTAAACTAGACGTATTATGTGTGTTTTGTGACTTCAGCCTAATGTGGAACTCTGCTGCATAAGGAAAGAGTTAAATCACAGTGTTATGTTACTGCTTATGTGTTCATCTTGAGTGTTTTCCCAGTCCTCCCCATCCCCCCACACAGAATCTTCTTCAACAAAGAGATATCTACTTTCAGTTTCAGGTTCAAGCACATGTTTGTGAGACAAAGACTTGCTTATACATTGGACTTGAGAGAAGGTGGGCAGGAAGGAGGGGGGATTCTATATGATCCGACAAATGAGAATCCTATATGTTACTGATGTAATTTGTTGCACGCCCATTTTATGCTTTACAATAAAAGGGGCTGTCTGGGTGTTTCTGACCAGAGAGCCATTTTGGATATGAGACTGATAGCTTATGTCTGACCTGCTCGATGATGTGTGCACACTATACAATTCGGAAGCTACAAAATACCCCGAAACCTGCTGGAGAAAACCATAATCCAGCACAGGATTTGGCATGGGAAGTAAAGGGGGATTGCTCATGGCCAACTGATGCAGACTGACTGTTGTGCACCTGTGACTGGGAGGAAGAGGAGGTGATGGTACTTGAGGCATGCTGTGTCATCCACTCTACAACATGTTCTGTGTGCTGCGGATGTAGTGCACAGGCAGAACCACTTCTAAGGAATGGCAGTGGGCTTCCTGTGCCTCCTTCAGAACGTGGAGCTGTTACTTTAGTGGGAGCCGCTTGAAGTGCCAACTTGGCTGGTCCTCTACCACCTCCATCAACACCACTGACACATCCCCTACCCCTTACTTTCTTCATTTTTTCTTATTATTTATTTTTTTTAGGGGGGGGGGGGGGGTCACTTTTTAGTGAAGCTTTATGCAATTTAGCTAACCTTGTAGTTTGCAGAAAATCACTGCTAGCTGTGTAAGGCCTGCAAATAATTTGTAGTGGCAAGACTGATGACTTTCAACGATGTATGAGGCCGCTGACATACACTGTGTCTAATTTCTGTTTTCTTGTTTAGTTTTCTTTTTGTTTATATCAACAAAAAAGGCACTGCCAACTATAGCCTCCTGCACACGGGCGGAAATTCTGCGGCAGGATTTCCCGCAGAATTTCCGCCCATGGAAGCTGCCATAGGATTACGTTAAAAAACGCAATCCTTTGCAGATGACCGTGATTTGTCCGCGCGAAAGTTCACGGGGAAAACAAATCGCGGCATGCTCTATTTCTGTGCGTGGCTCGTAGAGCCCCACACAGAAATGTCACTCCCCGGCCGCTGGCTCCGCTATGCACATGCGCCGGCTGGGCGGCAGCCAGCACATCACAGAGCCGGAGCTGCAGGAGCAGGTGAGTGCCGCGCAGGTCCTTGCAGGGGCTCGGGTTGGGTCCCACTGCGAGAATTCTCGCAGCATGATATGACCCGGCCATCTGCAGGCGGCCTAAATAAGCCACAACCCCTGGGAGGCATATGTGAGAACAGAAGGCTACAGAGTATAGCTTGTATCTTTGTGCATTCTCCCTGTTTGGGGCAGTGTAACTGAATTCTCCAAACTCCACTGCTAGCTGCGTAAGGTCTGCAGATAATTTGCAGTAGCCAGACTGGCGACTTTGAATAATGAGTGAAGCCACAAACCGATAACTTCAATATTTCCCACGCCAACGCATATTTTGTCTGTTTGCTTTGCTGTTATATACGTTGACAGCAGCAGAAATACACCCTCTCCCAATGTACAGACCATGTATCATATTGACATATAAATGTGATGCAGCAACTTTCTCTTCTCCCTCCAACAGAACCCTGTTTAAGTCCTGTGCTGGTATACAAGCTTTCAAACCAAGCTGCAATGTACCCTCTGTAGAATATCTGTCTCTATTAGGGCTCTTCCACACTGGCGATACATATGCCTGCGATGGGAGAGTAAGTGAAAACACATGACTTTGAAACCAATGACTTTCAATGGTCTCATTCTCATTTGCGATGTTTTCACTCACTCCAAGTTGAGATTAACAAAATTATGCGATATTGCCTATTGTTTGAGAGGAGATCACGTAAGAGCTTTGGAATCCACCATAGCAAGGGGAGAGAGGGGGCGGAGCTACAGGGGATCTCTTACATATCTCCCCATACCCCTCCTTTAGTTAGAGAAGAATCACTATGAGAACCCATTTAGCCCCACTCCCGGGGGAACCATGGAAAAGCCCTCTAGACACGCCCCCTATCCCTCCAAATATAGGGGAGATATGTAGGAGACCCCCTGTAGCTCTGCCCCTCTCTTTTTTCTCAGTATGAGAGATTCCAAAGCTCTTACGTGATCTTCTCCCATTGATTTCAATGGGGTCGGCGCTGCTGCCGCCGGCCCTATTGAATACAATGGGCGATATCGCATATTTTTTAATCACATCTTGGAGTGAGTGAAAACATTTCAAATGAGAATGAGAACATTGAAAATCATCATTTATTTTCATGCACTTTTGCATCGCAGGAAAATCTATCGCCAGTGCGGAAGAGCCCTTAACAACAGACCACATATAGGTATATAAATGTGATGCAGCTTCTCTGTCCTGTACAATGGCCAAGAGTTACACTGTGCCTACGTTATATATGGCTAGATCAGGTGGTGCCATCATTCAGTGAAACTGCTGCCCATATGCAAGATAGGAGGACACATTTGGTGAAGCGCCCTGACTGCTGATTGCTGCACACTGACCTCAGCAGCAGTTATTATGGGAAACTCGATTTTCCTATTATTTTCGTCAAAAATCAGTTTGGGCTAACCTGATTTGATTTTTCGAAGTTCGGGACAATTTAATTGTCTGGCCAATTAAGATGAGCAACACTACTCTTAAATATTTCAAAGCAACTCAGAGACAGAACAATTAAAGGGTAGGTGAGCAGTCTCTTATAAATAAATGATAATCCTAGTTTAAGGACAAGACCTACGACTTTTAAAATGTTTCATAGCAGTTGCTGAAAACCGGTCCTAATCATGTCCAACTACAAGGCTCTCTGTGCAAGGTTCTGCCATGTGTAGTGTACTCGAAATTTTGGGAACCCTTCGGAATTTTCCATATCTCTGCTTGTATTAGACCTAAAACTCCATCAGTCCTAAAAAGTAGCTAAAGAGACCCAAATAAGAAAATGAGTCAAAAATATAGTCTAATATATTTTTACTAATTTGTTTGATTTTGTAACTTATTTAGTAAGAACAATGATCCAATATAACATGTCTTTCAGTGGCAAAAGTATGTGAACCCATACTTTCAGTATCTGGTGTGACCTCCCCTTGTACAGCAATGACTGCATCGAAAGGTTTCTGGTAATTGTTGATTTGTACTGCAGATCGGCTTGGAGGAATTCTAGCCCATTCCTCATACAAAACCACTTCAGCTCTGTGATGTAAGGGGTTTCCTCCAATGAGCTGCTGGCTTTAGGTTCTTCCACAACATATCTATAGGATTAAGAACAGGACTATGACTTGGCCATTCCAAAATGTTAACTTTCTTTAACTATTCTTTTGCAGAACGACGTGTGCTTTGGGTCGTTGTCTAGCTGCATGACCCTTGTTCTCTTGAGATTCTGCTCATTGACAGATGTACGGAAAGTTTTCTTTAGAATTTGCTGGTATAATTCAATATTTATTGTTCCTTAAATGATGGCTCAGCCCAGATGCAGCAAAACAGTCCCAAACCCTGGAACTACCACCACTGTGCTTTACAGATTAGATGAGGTTTTTATGCTGTATTTTCTCCAAAAATAACACTTTTCTTTTAAGCCCAAAAGGTCTATTTTGGTTTCATCCATCCACAAAACACTGTTTTAATAGCCTTCTGGTTGGTCCAGTCGATCTCTTGCAAACTACAGAAAGACAGCAATGTTCTTTTTGGGGAAGAGGAGCTTTCTCCTTGCAGTCCTGCCAATCACAGCATTGTTGTTCAGTATCCTCTTGATGGATGACTCATGAATGTTAAAATTAGCCAACGTGAGAAAGGCCTTTAGTTCCTTAGATGTTACCTTGGGTTCCTTTGTGACCTCGCAGACCACTCCAGGGAGTGTAATAATGGTCTTAAATGTCCTCCATTTGTATACAATCTACTCTACTGTGGATTGGTAGTCTCCAAACTCTTTGGAGATGTTTTTATAACCTTTTCCAGCCTGATGAGCATCAATAACTCTTCCTCTGGGGTCCTCAGAAGTCTCCTTTGTTCATGCCATAATACACTTCCATAAACATTGTGAAGATCAGACTTTGATAAATCCCTGCTCATTTAACCAATCCAATTTGTATCCTGGCTTTCCTAGGGGGCTTACTCTTTTTCTTCTGTTATACAGCAGCGCTATCTGCTGGCTAAAGCCAGTACTACATGAGGTGATAGGTTGGATAAGCTCTGACAGCAGAGAGGCTCGCAATATACAGTAAGAGAACCCCGACAGACGTCTTCCAACATTGGAGCTGTACAGCCTTAAATCATAATGTCTTCAGAGGTCAGACAGTGGATTGGAAAGGGTTAAAAAAAGACACTATTTTTACCTTCAAGTTAACTGCTAATCCTAAAAGTTCACAAACCTTTTACATCAACAGACATGTGATATTGGATCATTTTCCTCAGTAAATAGTCTAATATTTTTGGCTCATTTCTTTGATTTGCTCCTCTATACCTACTTTTAGGACTTGTGTGAAAATCTGATGCAGTATTAGATCAAATATAAGCAGAAATATGGTAATTTCTGAAGGATTCACAAGCTTCTAAGCACCACTGTATATGAACCCAAGTTAGGAGTAAATGTGAAAAAAACGCGCTGTCATAAGGTGAAATCGGCAACTGTTTTCGGTCACCGATTTTTCTCGCTGCATCAAAAGCCAGGTCTTGACCTATCTTTTAATGAAAAACGCTGGAAGCTCCCATTGACTCCTATGGGAGTGGAAAAAAAGGGGAAGGGAGTTTACATGCGTCCGGTGTCAGAAAAGAAGACAGCTGCTGCTATTTAAGCTATTAGAAGTTATTCTGAGGATTTCTGGCAATCAATTCCATGCTGCAGTGTATTTTACACGCGATACGCCTGTGTGAATGGTCGAGAAAACGCTAGTTAAGCTCGGGGCTTAATCGCGGTTATTCATTGATGGGATTATCGCCCGCAATGCAGCCAGCGTGAAAACGCATCGCTCATGTGAATGAGGCCTTAGGTTGGATTTACACGTCTGTATGCCAGTTGCACGCGATAAACTTGGGCATAACTCACATAAGACAGCACACTGACACCCGTCCACGTGCTGTCTGATCTACGTATATCTGTAGGAACTCTCTCCTGGTATCTCTCTCTCCTGTCAGTCACTTACTTTTTCCTTGCTCTCTTGTGGTTTCTCTCTTTCTCAGGACACATGCAGTTCTTGCGCGACTTTTCCCTTGTCCGGGCTCATACACTCCTTGCGGCTAGTGGTTTTGGTGAGTATCTGTAAAATGGCCAAGCAGGGATAGCGGACTACCTTTCAGCCTCCTCCATGTCTCACTAACTCGACATCTCCTATCTAGCCTCTCGAACTCCAACTGGGACTGGAATCCCTCGAACTCTCTGAGCTCACACGTGACCATTTTTTTAATACTGCATACAGGACAAAACTATACATTACCAGATATTAACCCTTTCATGCCTGCAAACTCTAATACACATAAATCTGATTCATTCCACATACAAAACCAACATATATTCTGAGGTGCTGGAGGGGACCCCAAACTCTGGGCCTCTACACAAGCATGTTGAGATCCAATGTTTCCGGTAGTTAACCCCCCCCCCCCCCCACCCCTTTACCCCCTCACACACAATAGATGGTCATCCAGTCCTGTCAAAAATGTCCAGTGTGTATGGCCACCTTAACTCATGAGTATTTCAATTTGGGCGTTACTGATGGAATTTTCATTGTAGCCGATTTATTGCCTTGGAAGTTATGTGGCTGACGCTTTAATGTAAGATAACTGATTCCACTTCCATGCATCATGAAATTTCTTGCGCTTCCTTGTTGGGATTGGTGGATGGTGATTGATTTAAAGCAGATTGGACTTTATGTCCACGGTTGAGACATCAGCATTGCATCCGTGTTCATATAGATGATGTATCTGCAGTGTCAGGCTGCTACATTTACCCACAACAGACTGGCCTCGTTCTTGCTTCTGTCTATTTAGTGTAAACAAGCATATTCTATTCATTTCTTACTTAGCAAAGAACAGCACCATTTATTAGAATTTATCACCAGGTTCCTATCTGAGGGCAGTATATAATAGTGACTGAAAACCTTATTCCAGCAGTATATCTCTTAGGCCTCCTGCCTACAGGCGGATATTTACTGCAGAATCCGCTGCGGGCGTCCACACTGCAGATCTGCAACAAATAGTGCCTATAGAATGCTATGGGACATTGATTCTTTCTCCACACTTGTGGAAACCCGTTGCAGTTTCCGCAAGCTGAGGAAAAATGGCAGCATGTTCCATTTTTGTGCAGATTCCACGCACACAACTTCCATTGAAGTAGAAAAAAAAGTCTGTACTGCGCATGTGTGACGGCGAGCCTCCAGGTTCATCCGCAGTTCAGAAAAGAAGTCGACAGAGCAGGTACGCACGGATGCCGCTGCTGCCAGAGCCGGATTCCGCAGTGTGCAGGAGGCCTTTTTTTCTTGCCGTATTTTTCATAAAATCATTGTTTATCTTCTGCACAGGTACGGAGGCTGGAGTCATTGCAATGCTCAGTGCATGCTGCTAAGTCCTAGATAATCAGGCACTTCCTACCCCAACTTTGCCCTTATACACAATATATGAATACGAACAGGGGTATGCAAAGAACTTATGCGACATATAGCAATAGTCAGAATATTCCCCTTTTAAAAAAATGTTGCGCCAGCCCCATTGAAATCAATGGGAGATCGCTAGAGGAATCCCCCTCTGCAGCTGTCACAGCTGCAGCAGGGGATCGTGATGTTCTTTCATTGTTTTCAATGGGGCCGGGGGCAGCGGCTCTAGCCCCATTGAAATAAAAAAAAATACTCTTTTTCTTTTAAAGATCTGCTTATCTGTCACTGGATTCTCAGACCCATAGCATTTTTTCCATCGATGGAGCTCTATAAGGGCTTGTTTTTTGCAGGATGAACTCTACTCTTCATGTATGCAATTTTTGGGAAAATATAACATTTTGCTTGCTTTTCATTGCCTTTTTTTCTAGAGGCAAGAATAACAAAATCTGCAATTCTGGCATTTTTATATTTTTATTATATTATGGCATTAACCGTGCAGTATAAACGATATGTTACATTGATTCTGCAGGCCAGTACAGTTATGTCAATACTAAATTTATATAGTTTTTTTTAAAATAAATGTATTTTTTGTTTATCACTGCATACATAGACCCCTAACTTTTTTCTTTTTTGTCAACGGTGCTGTGCAAAGATTTTTTGTTTTGCAAGATGAGTTGTTCTTTTTAATAGCACCATTTGTTGATCTGTGTGATGGCTGATCACTTTCTATTTTGTTTTTTGTAAGGTGAAAAGTAGGCAAATGTAACTATTTTCACAATGTTTTTTACATATTTTTTTAATGACGTGTACCATGCGGGTGAAATAACATATATCACTTTTTTCCCTGGATCATTACGAACGTGGCATTACCACATAAGTGATTTTTAACATTTTTTATACTTTTTCTTTTTGTCCCCCCTATAGTAGTGTATTAGAAAGCCTGTGAAACTGAGCCTCGTAGGCCACCATAGCTGACAGACCTAGAGGCCGTATTCAAGCCTCCGGGTACCTAAGCAATCCATAGGGACCCTGCAATCACATCGTGGGGGTCTGATGGGTGACAGAGAGAGCACCCCCCCTCTGTGAGCTTTGCAATGACTGCAGCGTGCAAAGGGTTAAACACCGGGGAATCTGTGTTTTGTTTGGTCCCCAGTGTTACAGCGAATTCCCAGCTGTCATACCCCTGGCACGAGAGACTTGAGAACCTGGCTTCTAATGCAGCGCTATCAAAAGACGGCGCTGTAGAATTAAGCCCATTAACAGGAGCTGTCAAAATACATATTAAGGGGTTAACAATACTCCATAAGTAGTTTACAGGAATCAATGGTACAAGCACTTCTAGTGGCTTATGGTTTTTCACAGTACAAGCAATTCAAAAAACACTTGAGTTCCAAAGTATAGACAATTCAAGTGATTTATGAGATGCAGAACATTGTAACATAATTTTGAAGAATCTGATGATATAAACAGAACACTTGGCAGCACGGAATCATTGTAACACTGTATTGACTCGTATTTAGACTAATCCAAGATCGGTGGAAGAAACATCAACAGTCTCAGATATGTAGATGATACAACCTTGCTGGCTGAAAGTCAGGAAGATCTTGAACAACCGATACGAAAAGTTAAAGAAGGAAGTGACAAAGCAGACCTATACTTGACCAAGAAAACTAAGATCATGGCAACAATGAAGAAACCGAAGCAGTTCACGACTTCTTCTTCCTCGAATTGAATATTGACCGCAATGGAGAATCAGGACCTGAAATAAAATGACGAATCACGCTAGATCACAAATATTCAAATATGTGTGGATTATATCTGGAAAAACAGAAATAAGCATTGCAACGAAATGCCGGATAGTCAACGCAATCATCTTCCCAATCCCAATTTACGGCTACAAAAGTTGGAAGCTTTCGAACTTTTGTGCTGGAGGAAATTCCTACAAATTCCTTGGACCGCCAAGATCACGAACAAAACAGACATAGACCGCATCAAACCAAAGTTTTCATTGGAAGGCAAAATTAGGAAACAGAAGCTTTCATACTTCGGTCACATAATGCAATGAATTCATTAGAAATATTGATAATGCTTCTAGTGGTGAGCAGCAAAAGACTTGGCTGCCCAAAAAAGTGCTGGCTTGATACTATCAAAGTCGACAGCAACATGCAAATGATCTCACTGAAATAAGCAGTACAAAACAGAATTGCGTAGAGAGGGCTGATGTATAAAATGTTTAAATCGGACCGACTAAAAGGATAAAGATAGATTATTGGCTACATTTGCAGCGTTCTGTAGGGTGACCACGGACGCAGGGCATACGTTGAGGATCGGGGAAGATGCTGGCTTGTCATGGCGGCACTTACCAGGCTCCCTCCAGAAGGGACGCACGTCGCCTCAGCCAGGGCAGCGCTGGGCCTCTTCCAGACACCCCTAGGAGAGGGATGGCGAATAAACATGCGACCAGGTGTTTAAATTGTCACGGGTGACACCACAGTTCCGTTACCCACCGGAATGACCTTTGACGGTAAATAAATGAGATGCAGACTTGTGTGACGTACCTCAGGTCCCTGGGAAGGGTCAGGGCCTGGCAAAACTTTACTTGACATGAACTTAGTACAGGTGTTATTGTATCTTGTCACCACCCGGAAGCTAGGAGTTTGACAGGGCTTCCATGGAGGAACGCCCTGTCACAGCCCTAGCTCCTGATTGGTAGACATTTTTCAGGCCCTGGAGGGTCCTAGCAGCGTGGTGATCTTCACCCTGCTGCTCCACAGCTCACACTCACCCCTTTCTGCAATCACTGATGTACTCCACTGGACTGCACTCTTCCCACGGCTGTAGCGGCTGTTTACCACCACTCCTCCGTCTGGCCAACCGTCGGCATTGTACTGCGCTGCTGCCTAGCGGTGAATGAACGCCGCCGCTGGCACTCTAACTTGCTCCGCAGTTAGAGGGGATGCGGCAGCTGCCGGCTACTCTGCTCCCCTGCCTCCTCTCCCTTTAGCACGTGTCTGCGGCGACGCTGCTGAGAGGCAGCTGGGAAGCGGAGTAGCCCTCAGCGGCCGCATCTCAACGCTACAGAACGGAGTACAACAGCAGCATCAAGCTGTATGTTCCTGACTGGCCGCCCTGCCACCCAGTATTATCTGCCCTACACCATGGGGGAGCACAGCGTGGGTATTGATTGTAACGTGCCCTGGAGGGTTAGGGATTATCATTGCAGTTAGGCTTAGATTATAAACTCTAAATGCTTCTATGTTACCGGTGTTATGTGGAAGCATTTACGGCAAATAATGTAAGCCTAACTGCAAGACTATTCCCTAACCCTCCAGCCAATGCTACAATCAATACCGACGCTTGTAGGACCTTCCATATGTCTACCAATCGGGAGCTAGGGGTGTGACAGGGGCGTTCCTCCATGCAAGCTCTGTCAACCCCTAGCTTCCTGGTGGTGACAGGATACAATAATACCCTTAGTACAAGGCACAATTATACATGACGGCCGTGCAGGCAAAACAGTAGACTTAAGGTCCGGGAGGAAAGCACAGGATGACACCGGTCCTGCAGGACAAGTTATCTGACAGGCACCGCTCCTGGACGAGGAAAATCTCCAGAGGAGGATTAGGGTAGGGACGCTCCACAGACACTCTTGGGTATAGTACCTCTGCATGGTGATTCTTCACCATATGAGGGTTGAAGGTACCCCCGTGTGGCTGGCACTCTTATTCAGGAACCCAGAAGAAATGGAACTCTCTCTCTAACTCATCCAAAGCACTCAGAATTAATAAACTCTTATATACCACATGACTAGACAAATTTTGATGCATTGCAGGCATCTCCCAGTCTCATGCAAACATTAACCTCTCACTTGCTGCAGCGGTGCAATACACATAACAAAATGACTAGACAACTTTGCAGAGCGCATCTACAAAAGACATGACATTTATGGAGGGGCCAGAAATATACGAAAGGCCTCTGCTATATGTGCTATACCTATTACAGGACTCAGTGTATGATGTTCTCCCCACCCTCAGGGACCCCTGCTATATGTGCCATACCTATTACAGGGCTCAGTGTATGATGTGCCCCCCACCCTCAGGGACCCCTGCTATATGTGCTATACCTATTAAAGGACCTCGTGTATGATGTTCTCCCCACCCTCAGGGTCCTCTGCTATATATGCAATAGGCTCCAGGGCTCACTGCATAATGTGCCTCCTGCTATACATACCATACCTGCTACAGGGCTCAGTCTGTAATGTGCGCCCTCAGGGCACCTTGTTATATGTGCTATACCTGCTCCAGGGCTTAGTGCATAGTGAGCCCCCTACTCAGGTCCCTGCTATATGTGCTATACCTGCTGGGGGTTCAGTCTGTAATGTGACCCCACAGTGAGTGCCTCCGGCTATATGTGCTCTACCTGCTACAGGGCTCATTGTGTAATATGCTCCCTCAGGTCCCTGATAAATCTGCCATAGCAGCTCCAGGCCTCAGTGTGTAATGTGCCCCCTCAGGGCCCACTGCTATATGTGCCATACCTGCTTCAGGGCTCAGTGTGTAATGTTCCCCCCTCAGGGCCCCCTGCTATATGTGCCATACTTGCTCCAGGGCTCAGTGTATAATGTGCTCCCCTTGGAGGCCCCTGTTATATGTGCCATACTTGCTCCAGGGCTCAGTGTATAATGTGCTCCCCTTGGAGGCCCCTGTTATATGTGCCATACCAGCTCCAGGGCTCAGTGTGTAATGTGCCCCCCTTGGAGCCCTCTGTTACATGTACTATACCTGCTCCAGGGCTCAGTGTGTAATTTGCCCCCCTTGGAGTCCTCTGTTACATGTACTATACCTGCTCCAGGGCTCAGTGTGTAATGTGCCCCCCTCAGGGCCCACAGCTATATGTGCCATACCTGCTCCAGGGTTCAGTGTGTAATTTGCCCCACTCAGGGTCCCCTGCTATATGTGCCAAACCTGATCCAGGGCTCAGCGTATAGTGTGCCTCCAGCTATATGTGCCATATCTGCTGCGGGGCTCAGTGTGTAATCTGCACCCCTCAGGACCCCTGGCTATGTGTGCCATACCTGCTCTAGGGCTCAGTGCATGATGTGCCCCCCACCTTCAGGGCCCCTGCTATATGTGCAACACCTGCTCCAGGACTCCGTGTGAAATGCTCCCCCCTCAGGGCCCCCTGCTATATGTACCATACCTGCTCCGGGGTCAATGTGTAATGTGCCCCCCACCCTCAGGCCCCCCTGCTATATGTGCCACACCTGCTCCGGGGCTCAGTGTATGATGTGCCACCTCAGGGTCCCCTGCTATATATGCAATACCTGCTGCAGGGCTCAGTATATAATGTGCCTCCAGCTATTTGTGCCATACATGCTGCGGGGCTCAGTGTGTAATCTGAACCCCTCATGCCCCCCTGGTATATGTGCTATACCTATTACAGGGCTCAGTGTATGATGTGCCCCCCACCCTCAGGGCCCCCTGCTATATGTGCTATACCTATTACAGGGCTAAGTGTATGATGTGGCCCCCACCCTCAGGGCCCCCTGCTATATGTGCCATACCTATTACAGGGCTCAGTGTATGATGTGCCCCCACCCTCAGGGCCCCCCTGCTATATGTGCTATACCTATTACAGGGCTAAGTGTATGATGTGGCCCCCACCCTCAGGGCCCCCTGCTATATGAGCTATACAGGTAGTCCCCGACTTGCGAACAGGTTCCGTTCCGGGAGCCCGTTCGCAAGTCTGTTTTGTTCGCAAGTTGAACAAATGGTAGTATGGAGCGGGATCGCAGGTCGATCCCGCTCCATACAACGTCGGTTGCCGGCTGTTCTTACAGCGGGCACCCGGCGGCAGCAGTTCCGACGAGCCGCGCCGCTTGTCCTAACTGTTAACACTTTAAATACCGCTCTGACAGCGGTATTTAAAGTGTTAACAGTTCTGGCGAGCGGCGCGGCTCGTCGGAACTGCTGCCGCCGCGTGCCCGCTGTAAGCAACAGCCTGCACCCGATGTTCAGGGGGCCCGTACAGCGTCCCACGATGAGATCGCGGGACGCTGTGTGGTTGCTAGGCAGCCGGGGACCTCCTGAAAGGCCCCAGGGCTGCCTATGCAGAGTGCCTATCAAGGGCACAGCTTGCTAGGCGCTCTGCATAGACAGCCCTAGGGCCTTTCAGAAGGCCCCCGGCTGCCCAGCAACCGCGATGTGACCGGACAGGCTTCTATCAGGCTTGATAGAAGCTTGTCTGGTCCCTGCACAGCATGATGTAATGCCATAGCATTACATCATACTGTGCAGGACAGATAGTTCGTATCTAGCGAAATTCGTAACTCGAATGTTCGCAAGTCGGGGACTATCTGTACCTATTACGGGGCTCAGTGTGTAATGTGCCCCCCTGCTATATGTGCTATACCTATTACAGGGCTCAGTGTATGATGTGGCCCCCGGCTATATGTGCCATACCTATTACAGGGCTCAGTGTATGATGTGCCCCCCAACCTCAGGGCCCCCGGCTATATGTGCTATACCTATTACAGGGCTCAGTGTATGATGTGCCCCCCCCCCCCACCTTCAGGGCTCCCTGCTATATGAACTATACCTATTACAGGGCTCAGTGTATGATGTGTCCCCAATCTCAGGGCCCCCAGCTATATGTGCTATACCTATTACAGGGCTAAGTGTATAATGTGTGCCTTCCCTCAGCACCCCCCTAATATATGAGCTATACTTATTACAGGGCTCAGTGTATGATGTGCCCCCCACCCTCAGGGCCCCCGGGTATATGTGCTATACCTATTACAGGGCTCAGTGTGTAATGTGCCCCCCCACCCTCAGGGCCCCCTGCTATATGTGCTATACCTATTACAGGGCTCAGTGTATGATGTGTCCCCAACCTCAGGGCCCCCTGCTATATGTGCCATACCTATTACAGGGCTCAGTGTATGATGTGGCCCCCGGCTATATGTGCTATACCTATTACAGGGATTAGTGTATGATGTGGCCCCCGGCTATATGTGCTATGCCTATTACAGGGATTAGTGTATGATGTGGCCCCCGGCTATATGTGCTATACCTATTACAGGGCTCAGTGTGTAATGTGCCCCCTCAGTACCCCCCCACCCCAATATATGTGCCATACCTGCTGCGGGGCTCAGTTGAAGGGGTACAGAATAACCCTTAAATTCCCAACTGTCCTCACTGTTGTGTAGGGCACACGTCACCCCTCCAGCAGTGAGAGGGTTACAGCCTGTAATTACAGTAACCCTTTCCTGCTCTCAGGAGCCCCGCAGATAAAGCATACAGAGGTATACAGATACAGGTCCTGTGATTAGATCACCGCACCACACTGCAGTAATGATAGCGCTACATGACAAGGGTCAGGATTCCTGTCTGTAGGGTCCACATCAGCCATCAGCTGAGAGGAGGGCAGACCGGCATCAGTGTTATATGGAGAGCCCAAAGAATAAAAAGGAGCAGAATTCCCCTCACTAACATTCCCGGCAGTGATGCTGTAACTATGCCATCCGGGGGCGGACTTCCGTTACCCCACCGCCAATCCTGCCGCCTCGCCTCCCGGTACCGCCTCACTGTTCTCTCCCGAGATGTCAGTGGTGCCATCTGGAACATGTAGTTTGTGTTTCCACCTTAGTACCTTGTGTTGGCATGTTACGAACTACAGTTCCCAGCAGCCTTAGCGCATTGATTTCTTGCCGAGCCACATTCCTTTTCCTGAGTTGGGCGGCAGGTTCAAGTTGCTATAGCTGCAGCCGCAGTGACAGTTACTAGGGATGGAAGGACAGGTGAGCCTGCTGCTCTGAGGAGGCAGATGGACGGGGTCTGGGGGGTGTTTATAGAGGGGGGCACTGAGGTGACTGTGTATTGGGGTTCATGCTGAGACAGCTGAATGAGAGGGTCTGGATGTACTTATAGAGGGGGATGCACTGCAGTGATATAATGTGAGTCGGCGTTCTGCTGTGTGTGACAGGGATCTTGGACTGCCTATAACAGAGTATCTCACACACGCCGCCATGCGCAGTCTTCCTGCTTTATTTTTTTTCCTTTTAATTTCCCGCTCTGTCACTTAGCAACTTTACATATAAACCTCATTAAATTACGTTGTGTGAACCTGCCCTAAGGGGAAAATACGCTGAGGTAGCATGGCGAGTGCAAGGGGGGGACGTGCTGAGGCGATGGGGTGCATGCAAGAGGGGACGCGCTATGGCGATGGGGTGCGTGCAAGGGCGGACAATTGGAGGCGATGGGGTGCGTGCAAGAGGGGAGGCGATGGGGTGCGTGCAAGGGGGGGGACGCGCTGAGGCGATGCATGCAAGGGGGGGACACGCTGAGGCGATGGGGTGCGTGCAAGGGGGGGACGCGCTGAGGCGATGGGGTGCGTGCAAGGGGGGATGCGCTGAGGCGATGGGGTGCGTGCAAGGGGGGGCGCGCTGAGGCGATGGGGTGCGTGCAAGGGGGGGCGCGCTGAGGCGATGGGGTGCGTGCAAGGGGGGGCGCGCTGAGGCGATGGGGTGCGTGCAAGGGGGGGCGCGCTGAGGCGATGGGGTGCGTGCAAGGGGGGGGCGCGCTGAGGCGATGGGGTGTGTGCAAGGGGGGGACGCGCTGAGGTGATGGGGTGCGTGCAAGGGGGGGACGCGCTGAGGCGATGGGGTGCGTGCAAGGGGGGGACGCGCTGAGGCGCCTGCAAGGGGACACACGCTCAGAGCCGATGGGCTGCGTGCAAGGGGGGGGACGCCCGGAGGCGATGGGCTGCGTGCAAGGGGGGGACGCTCGGAGGCGATGGGCTGCGTGCAAGGGGGGGGACGCTCGGAGCCGATGGGCTGCGTGCAAGGGGGGGGACGCTCGGAGCCGATGGGCTGCGTGCAAGGGGGGGACGCTCGGAGCCGATGGGCTGCGTGCAAGGGGGGGACGCTCGGAGCCGATGGGCTGCGTGCAAGGGGCGGACGCTCGGAGCCGATGGGCTGCGTGCAAGGGGGGGACGCTCGGAGCCGATGGGCTGCGTGCAAGGGGGGGACGCTCGGAGCCGATGGGCTGCGTGCAAGGGGGGGACGCTCGGAGCCGATGGGCTGCGTGCAAGGGGGGGACGCTCGGAGCCGATGGGCTGCCTGCAAGGGGGGGACGCTCGGAGCCGATGGGCTGCGTGCAAGGGGGGGACGCTCGGAGCCGATGGGCTGCGTGCAAGGGGGGGGACGCTCGGAGCCGATGGGCTGCGTGCAAGGGGGGGACGCTCGGAGCCGATGGGCTGCGTGCAAGGGGGGGACGCTCGGAGCCGATGGGCTGCGTGCAAGGGGGGGACGCTCGGAGCCGATGGGCTGCGTGCAAGGGAGGGACGCTCGGAGGCTATGGGATGTGTGCAGGGGGACGCCGAGGTGATGTGTGCAGGGTGGGGGAGGGGGCGCGCTGAGGCGATGAGGTGTGTGCAAGGAGGGGATGTGGGTATTAGTGTATCTTGATGACAAGATACAGTCTTCTCGACAGGCCGGCCACTCCCCCCTGTCAGGTCCTGCCACTCACTAACAGCGCCTTAGCCGGCGTTGGAGTGGGCTGCGTACCCGGACAGGGAGGAATCGGCCTGCATTGTGCAGTGATAGGAGAGACAGAGTGAGCGGCGGCAGAGCGGTTTCCCTGTCGGGCTCTCTGCACTCAGCAGCAAAGCCGGACATAGGGGGACCAGCCACGGCATCAGCAGCGGCGGCCGCAGTACTGCGATGTCTCACAGTGAATAACGGAGGGAGGGGGACGCGGAGGCTGGAGGCGGGGATGCCAGAGCCGCTTCCCCGTCACCCTCCCTCCACTGTGCAGCAGCCGTGGACACACAGGGAGTAGGGACCTGCGGGGCTGACAGGAGGCTGGAAGCCAGCAGCGAGACTGAAAAGAAAGGACCATACAGGCTTGAGCCAATCAGGAGCTAGGGGTGTGAGAGGGGCGTTCCTCCTGTCAAACCCCTAGCTTCCTGGTGGCGTCAAGATACACTAATACCAGGGAGGCGATGAGGTTTGTGCAAGGAGGGGAGGCGCTGAGGCGATGGAGTGTGTGCAAGCAGGAGGGAGGAACGTGCTGAAACGCTGATCTTTTAGAGAGAATAGTAGTACATATCTAATAACCTCTCTGCTTGTCCTAAAACTGCCTCATTCTCCTCCTCCTCTCCTATTGCACTGGGCAGATATGAGGCCTATGTACCCATAGATTGTGCAAAAGAGTTCACTGCTCCAGCCGTTCTACTAGAAGCTGTTAGTCCCCCTGGAAAGCTCTGCCTATGTGTTTCAGCAGCCCTGTCTCTGGATACCTCCTCAGGGGCATCGATCATCTAACATAAGATGGATAAAGTAACACACACCCAGCCTTGATGGTAGACTGGGTATCGGATAGTAACAACTCGATACCTTGAAAGTCCAGGACCTCTGGTCTACCATAGTGACACTCCATCATCTGGCAACGGTGTATCCATTTCATGAATAATGTCGCCTACATGTGCCAGGATCATACAACAAAAATGTTGGATGCTCTTGCCCAGATACATTTTGGGACAAGGGGAGGTGGCCATATATATACGATATTCTGAGATCAGCAATGAAAAAAAGTCTGCATTTCTAAGGTCTGGCCTGTGGACATTCTACTGAAAGATCTTGGTGATACAATTGCATGTCTTACAGCTGCCGCACCTAAAAGTGCCAACTGTTTTTTGTGGATCCAAACAAGATCCTCCTCTCATAATCTGCTCCAGATGACTATGTACCACGGGTCCCTTAGGTTATAACCCCTACGATACCTGATGCATGGCCCATATTCTCTCAGTAAATTTATAGGAGAAGTAGGTGGTGACATGCGACCTGCTGTATTTATGTCCCTGAATTTTCTCTTCTTGAATTGCAGCTGATAAAGAGGAACTGGCCTTCACAGGGCTCCTGCAGCTGTCAGTGACAGGAAGGAAGGGGTGTTGTCTCTACTACGACCCTCCGGCCACATTCTTGCCTTCCTCCGACCAGGGTCCTCATCTGTGTTCTCATAGGTTTCTTCCCACACCCCAAATCAGCGGTGTGTAATCTGTGGCTCTCCAGTGGTTGTGAAGCTATTACTTCTTAGCAATCCCTGATAGCCTTATATATTCTGAATTTGCTGTGTCTTCATTTAAATGGTCACTGCACTTTCAACAAATTTGTGCTGATGTAAACTTTTATTTACCTCGATCACTCCAAAGTTTTGCGCAGTAGGGGTGTATCTCTTCATTCTAACTTGCTGTCCACTGCCTGTTGTCATCTGAAATCCATTTCTAGCAGCATAGACGCCGACACGGATTACAGGAAGTGAGGGGGGTTTCTTTATTTGCTGCTATCTCATGCTGTCCATCAAATCCTAAAAAAAAAGAGCTACGGCTATGGGTAAGTGTTTTTCGTACTAGATTCACATCTACACTGCTCAGTCATGCAGTATAATGGTTTCCATGCTGCTCTTATTTTATGCGTCTGTTATAAAAAGAGAGAGAGGAGATTCCCTATGTGTACTGTGTATAGAAATATCATATTAGCTAGTCTACACCTACCAGCTCAGAGAAAACTGAAAATTTGAGATGAAGCCTGTAATGCAGCAAACTTGTGAGAGATGCAGAATGCAAGGCCTCTAATGGACAGGAATAGTGTTCTTCCTCATGTAGCTTATTCTGAAGAGTCACCTGAAAATGTGGGTGCTCTTCAAAGGGATATTCCCATCTGAGACTTTTATGGCATTATCCATAGGATATGCTATGTAAGGGCGCCCACCCACTGGCGATTTTTTTTTCTTTGCGTTTTGCGTTTTTTCTGCAGAGCAATTAGAATTGAATGTGTTCCTGTCCACTGGCGTTTTGCGTTGCGTTGCGTTTTTTAACATAGGAACTGTCAGTTGCATATGTGTCCTTATTTTTCTCCTAATGCACCCATGAAAGTCAATGGAAATTAATGGAAAAGCCGCGAAAAACGCGGGAAAAACGCCGCGAAAACGCGGCGTTTTTCACGCACGAAAATCGCAAACGCCAGTGGGTGGGCGCCCTAAGTTTGATAGATGCAGGTCCCATTTTTGGGACCCACACAAATCCCTAGTTGTTGCCCTCGGCCTTACTGTACACTGCTCGGGACTTAGGGTGGTTCCACACTTGTGATGGGGGGGGGGGGGGAGTTCTGCTCTCCTGCTCCATTTGGGGAACAGGCAAGGGGATTTCCTGCAGCCCAACTTTTCCGGGCGGAACCGAACAGCGCCAGGTGGACCCTCACTAACGATAATGGGGTGTTCCCACTTTTCTCCCAGCTGCCTAGCTTTGGGACTGAAGAGAAAGCACTGCATGCAGCACTTTTTCTTCTGGTATTCTCAGCCAGTTCTGCGATGGAACCTCTGGATGGAGGTTCTGATGCAGATGTCTGACCACCTTTAATGAAGTAGCCGAGCGGTATTTGCTATGCTGTTTCTATAACTCCCCTAGAGGTCCGTGGGATTGTGCAAACAGTATAGCACAGCAAGTTACTCTGTTCTGTAACTCAGAAGCTGCAGAAACGGCACATCTCCCTGTATTATGATGTTCGCAAAACTCTCATTGACTTCTATGGGAGATGCGTAAACTGTATAGAGAAGCCAAGCTGGCTATTTCTTTAAGACCTGACCACTCACAGCCACTGTATTCAGCTGAGTCGGAGGACGTGGACAACATATCTAGAAACAGATGCGGGTCCTACAGTTGAGATACTTGTTTATCGGATGGGTATATCCCTTTAAGCATTGGGTAAGAGGTGGTAATGTGCTCAGACTAAATATAAAGGGACCACTTCCTTGTAGCTAGCAGTGGGGGTGGTGCTGGTGGTTGGACCAGTTTTATGTTGTGTGTGTAATGGTTCCTTTAAAAATGCTCCGTATAAAGACAGTGAGTCTTTGAGAAGCGGAGGGCGGGTGTCAGACACTGGTGACTTCTGGGTGAGTTGCATAAGTATCGCTGATTCCAAGGCTGACGTCTCCGCAGCCGGTAGCAAAGGCTTCTTCTGCATGTGGCAGGTTAGTGGAATGAGGTGTGATGGATCATGTGACGGAGTCTGTGGTTTCCTTGTGTTGATGCATCTGGATCTCTGTGTGACATTTACACTTTGTAGAAGTTTAGGGCCGGGCTTACACGGCCATATCCGGAGGCCCGCAGTGGAATCTAGCTGTGAGCCCGGCCGTGGCCCCACGTAATGTACTGCGTTTCAGTATGCAGGTCAGATTTTTTATTTTTTTTTTAACTATAATTTTTATTGAGTTTTCGATTATACATACAGAAGGTACAGCAGTATGGAAAGATTTCCAGTTCTAATACAAAGATGTAGCTGCGAGCTCTGTATCTACTGAAAAGGAATGTATAACAAATTAATAGCAATCAATTGTTATTTTAGTTTACAGCTTTCAATTCTATTTTCAGGAAGAACCTAATAACAGGTCAGCTTTTAAAATTTATTTATTATCTGTCACAGCTGCGGCAGAGGATCAAGGAGTTCTCCCATTATTGTCAATAGCGCTGGCGGCAGCAGCGCTTCCCCTATTGAAAATAGTGGGAGAACAACAGCCCCATTGAAAACAATGGGCGATATCGCCGAAAGATAGGATATGCAGTGACTTTTAAAAAAAACATTTTTTTTAATGTAAATAAACCCATTTAAAAGAATGTTTTTCATATATGTGCAAGACTTGTGCGTCTCTTTCCTATGGGTTCCTTCACATTAGCGATGTTTTGTAGGCTGCTACGTTGCGAGAGAAAAATATCACAGTATGCTCTATACAGCCGCGATTTGCGATCTTTTGTAGCCCATGTTTCCCTATGGAGCTTTCCTTTGTGTTGCATCACACAAAATCACAGTTTTCGTGCGATGCAACTTTTAGGCCTCCTTCCCACGAACGGATTTCCGCCGCGTAATTCGCGGCGAAAATCCGCTGCGTTGCCCGCTGCTATTAGGTTCTATTGAACCTAATAGCACAATGCTCACGATGCGTAATTCCACCGCGGAATTACGCACCGCGATTTCTCCCGTCCTCACCCGCAGCATGCTCTATTTTCTGCGGGTGAGGACGGGCTGTACGCACTGACGGCTTCCATTGCAGTCAATGGAAGCCGTCCGTTCACGCTATCTCCCGCTGTAACCAGCGGGAGATAGCGTGAAAAAACGCTTTCCTGCCCACCGCCGCGCGTCATCCGACGCCAAATGACGCGGCCGGCCGCGTCACGTGACGCGGCCGGCCGCGTCACGTGACACGCTCGGTGACGCGGCGGTGGTGGGCGGTGACGGGCGGTGACGCGCGGCGGTGGGCGGGGAAGCGATTTCACGCTATCTCCCGCAGGTAAGTATAGGGGCTCTGGGGGGCGCCGTGACGGGCTTCACAGCGGAATATTACGCTGCGGAGCCCGTCACGCTCGTGGGAAGGAGGCCTTACAGTAGGAAGCTCTACTGTTTGTCCGTAAAATTAGCCCTAGTCAGATTAAAAAAAAAATAAAAAACAGCAACAAGCCCAATGCATTACCTAACAGGCACTGTCTCCTCTGCTGCACTTCTCGTCCGGCAGTTCTGCGGCACTTGTTTGTAGTGTTTAGTCTTTGCTTAATGGTCAAGGGGTTCAAAAATCCCGCCTCAAGTAAGCGCTGGCTCTAATTGGTTCTCAAGCGCCATGGCTCAGCCAATCACTGCAGTGCGCGATGAACCAATCACAGCCATCACATCCTGGAAGCAGGATTTTTGAACCCTCTGACCAATGGCTGGCTGAAGACTACAAACAAGTGCCGCGTATCGTACAGCGCCTGTTAGATATTGTATTGATTTTTTTAAATGTTGCTAGGGCTTATTTTTGGAGTAGGGCTTGTTGTTATCAGTTATCTGCACATGTGCTCCTCCATATAGCAGTTATACATATGTTATACAATAGTGAGTATATGGGCATTTTTGTGTGTGTGTTTTTTTTTGTTTTTTTTTCTTTTTTATCTAATAACCAGGCGCTAATGTAAAGCATCACAGTAATCCCACAAAAGCCTCAGGTGACCACAGCACCATGGGGAAGGGGGTGTGTGGGGGGGGGGGGTTACTAGCTTTGCTGAATTGCAAAACTGTGTACAGAGGGTTGGACGAGTCTCTTACTCATTTGTCTTTTCCAGATCACAATTTTGCTCCCTGATGAACCCTTCGTTTGTTGGAAGGGTGAAATGCATTGAGCATGGTGCCGCTTGGGTATCTCGGCAGTCCTATTGAAAGTGAATGGACCACTTACAGTGCATACTCGGCTAGCTCTCAATTCATAATGATGTCACTGCTGGGGAAGAGACAGTCTCCGCAGTCACAGGAGAACGGACACAGGAGTCCCATTCTCCAGATCGGTGGGGGTCTCAGCGATGACACTGCCACCGATCATCAAGTTAATTCCCTGCCCTGTGGATAAGGCAATAACTTGTTGTTCAGGTAAAACCCCTGTAATGTTCTTTAGGTCTTTATTAATTTTTTTAATAAAAGGCGATCAAGAAGTTTTATATACCCCAAAATAGTACCAATAGAAACTACAGGTTGTCCTGTCAAAAGCAAGGCTTCATACACATGGAAAAATAAAGTTCTGGTCATCAGAAGATGGGAATATAAAAAAATAGTTTTTAGTACAGAAGAAAGATGTAGTTAACATGTCATTTTTGCCATACTGTGTATACTGTAATTAGGGCCCTTTTAGACGGGATGACTGTCGGGTAAATGATGCCCAACACTCGCCCCCCCCCCCCCCACATACTCGCTCTCGTGCTGATGCACAGCTGCTAGTATCGTTAGCTTTCAGCGGGGAGGCTGCAGGAGATTTCTCTCCTCGCACTGCTCCGCCCTTCTCCATTGACATAACATAGCGGCTGTTCACTACTGAACGGCTGCTATTTACAGTGAACTTTCAGCGATCAGCTCATCATTTATGCTGCATAAAGAATGATCGTTCAGTGTAAATAGCAGCGGTTTCGTATTGAACGGGCACTATGTAAATTAATGGAGAGGGGCGGGGGAGCGTGAGGAAAGAAATCTCCTGCAGCCTCCCCGCCCCCTGCTGCCCGCTCCGTGAGCGAGCCAGCCCTGCTAGCTCCAATGCAGGAGCACAGGAGCGAGGACGCACAGGGACGAGTGTCGGGCATCGTTTGCCCGACATACGTTCTGTGTAAATCCACCTTAATATTTCAGAAAAATGGTGCAATTGCCTTCTTTTTTTTCTCATTGCACCCCCACTTAGAAATTAAGTACATTATATGGTACACAAAAGGGTACTATTTGAGAAATACAACTCCTCCTGCAATAAACGAGCGCTTTTATGTTGATAGAAGAATTAAAAAAAAGTTTTATGATTTTTTTGAAAGAGGAAAAAAAATTTCCCTTGTCCTCAGTGCTTTGTGTCTGCTGTAAATTGCTTTGGATTTTCCATCTGGAATATGTGTCCTCTCTGCTGTATTTGAACATCCCCTTAGCGGGTTACAGTGTTTTTAACACTGCTTACCATGCCACCGGGAGGGTAAAAAAGAAGTGGTGACATCATCCGCTTACTTCGCCTGCGTTGTTACTGCACAAAATATGCATTAAATCCAAATCCGCAGGCAAACGCTCACAAAAACGCAGCGTTTTTACGAAGGCCGGAGTGAGAGAGGTCTTAGGGACTTCTCACTTGGGCACGGAATTTACCGCGGCTTGTGAGGCGCGGTGCGGTCTTTTTTTTTGTCCCGTGTGAAAGGTCCCTAACAAATAAACTTTTCTGTATTTTTCTGACTGTCCTATAATCCAGGATATTCAGTAATCAAACAGTATTGTTCTATATGTGAGTTTTTGGCATCCTTCTCGCACTACTGTCCGTGTGACGGGTCACCACGCCGCCCTCACATCGGGCTCATGAGTTGCTGCAGGTTCTTGTTGTAATGTATAGTTGTAGTACCCTGACATGATGTGTAGGGGGCAGTGTAACACTGTTGGGTGTAGCTCCAGTCAGTGGCTTTTCTATGAAGCAGTATGTTATTGGCTGTCTCTGCAGGGTTCTGCCCGCTGACTGATAGTTATGATGCCATTAATGAGAACCGTTCTTCAGCCGTTGAGCTCTGTTATTTACAGTGCTATCTGATTGCTAGCTCCTGTGGTCAGTGCGGACACGTAGTAATTGTTGTATTCCCAGTGAGCGGTCTATGGGATAGTGACAGTTGTGCGGTGCTTTACATAGATATAACCCCATTACAGGTGACAGGCATTGTAATAGAGATGTCAGCGTGCTGTCAGCAGTAGATTATAGATCATCTTATGAATCTCAGGAAGGTGGAAGCTTCTGCAGAGAAGTGTAGTCGGTCTCGCATCTCACCAGACTGCACTGCTATATCCTATGCACACCTGTAGGGGGCGACCTGTCTACATTCTTCTATCTCCTCTACCTCCGGATAGACACCAGATATGTATTAGGCCAGGCTCACACCGGCGATTCCAATTGTAAAATTCAGGCAGAGAATCTGCGGCAAAACACGGGCATTGAAAGAGCACAGCATGCTCTATTTTGCAGCGGGTTCCACACGGGCGGCCTCCATTGACTTCAGTGGAGGCCGTCCGACCCCCAGCTTATATGCAATTAACATTGCCTATGGGTCCCCGCGGCTAAGTGACAGTTGATTGCTTAGATAATTCACTGTATTGCTTAGTTTATTATTTCTGTCACATTGATCACTGGCAGTGATGACAGCGACCCTCACAGGCCACCGTACATGGCAGACTAGGTGGTCATGAGTTGAACTCTGGTTCCTATCAGCAGTCCCGTGATCAGATTGAAAAAGTACTGAGTGGCTGAAAGTTGGACCCGTTGCCTCTGTCTGCATAGACCATGGCATCTAAAGGGTTGGATCTCTGGGATCAGAGCCAAGCTCCGTTTTTACTAGGGGTTCAGCTTCTGAGCCCCCTCTTAGTCAGCGCCTTACATGTACAGTAGGATGCAGGAACAACTGACTCCCTGCGCAGTACATGTATGACACGTCAGGAGAGGGTTAAAAAAAGTTGCTTTCTGTTGTTCTCCATAACTTTATTTTTCGGGTGGTGCAGCTGTTTTTTTAGCGAGGTAACCTGTGTTTTTTTTTTTTTTTTTTGGTATAGTTTTGGTGCACTTAACATTTCTTTGCTCGGTTTTTATTTCATTTTTTCCTTGGAGACTGGGTGACCAAAAAATTCTGGCATTGTTTTTTTTTTTTAATGCAACAAATCATTAACCCTTTGCAATCCAATTTTGGATTCAGGGTTTTCTAGGGGGCTTTCTGTTTCTGCCATTATACAATGGCGCCGTCTGCTGGATAGAGCCAGTACTGTGGTATGGGACGTGCTGGTGAGGCCCCCGACAACAGAGCACCCAGTAATATACAGTAAGAATACCTTGCCGGACGTCTTCCACCATCGGAGCTGTACAAGCTTCAAGCAGAATGTCTTCAGATGTCAGACAGTGGATTGGAAAGGGTTAAAGGCATTGTCCTGTGCCGAAACGGGTTATTTTTTTTTTCAATAGCCCCCCCCGTTCGGCGCGAGACAAACCCGATGCATGTGTTGAAAAAAAAAAACGGATAGTACTTACCCGAATCCCCGCGCTCCGGTGACTTCTTACTTACCTTGCGAAGATGGCCGCCGGGATCTTCACCCTCGGTGGACCGCAGGTCTTCTGTGCGGTCCAGTGCCGATTCCAGCCTCCTGATTGGCTGGAATCGGCACACGTGACGGGGCGGAGCTACGAGGAGCAGCTCTCCAGCACGAGCAGCCCCATTCAACACGGAGAAGACCGGACTGCGCAAGCGCGTCTAATCGGGCGATTAGACGCTGAAAATTAGACGGCATGGAGACGGGGACGCTAGCAACGGAGCAGGTAAGTGAATAACTTCTGTATGGCTCATAATTAATGCACGATGTACATTACAAAGTGCATTAATATGGCCATACAGAAGTGCATACCCCAACTTTGTTTCGCGGGACAACCCCTTTAAGATAGGTTCATCGTGGAAAATCGCGATGACAAAGTGCTGCCTGGCGGTTGCTTCCGCGGCAGTATATTGCATTGCCCTTGGACAGGTGGCCTTAAAGTACCGTATATACTGCTCACTGCAAACAGCTGCTAGGCTACCAAAAGCAAATTGTTTGCGCAGCATTCTACTCGTATATATAAAAATACATCCAACTACCTTCAAACAGTGATTACAAGCAAACATTGTACAAAAACTCTGCAATGAAAGTACTTCGCCAAGAAGATCCCATTTGCAAACATTATGTACGCTTCAAAAACTGGACTGTGAGTTCCTATATACCGGTCCGACACGTCTGAGGTCACGGGGCTCCAACCAGTCTTTGCATGTAAATAACATTAGAGCTTGTATAGGTATACAGTCTTCCATTCCCCCTATACAAATAGTAACCCTGTAAATCCCTGTAATGTAAAGCATTACCCCCCCCCCCTCTATCCCCCAACAGTCACATTGAAAATACCCTCCTGAAATGTCACTTTTATTGTAGAATTTTGAGTTTGTCCCATATAAATATGACACAGAACTCGGTCGCCTTAAATCCATTTTTAACTCCTTAGTGACGTAACTCATTTACGCCTTAAGAACTAGTAAATCTGTTCCCATTTTGTGTTCCAGCTATCATAACTTTTGTCAATATAGCTTTCTTTTGCGGGACAAGTTCTCGTTTTTATAGCAACCAATTTCGGATACATGTACGGAATAACTTTTATGTACTTTTTTTTGCTGGGGTCACAATGAAAAAGGCAGTCTAATTGTTTTTGGGGATTTATTTTTATGGTGTTCACCATGTGGTATAACTATTATGTTAACTCTCTTCTACAGGGTATTACAATTATGACAACATCAAATTGATAGTGTTTTTTTATATTTTAATACTTGTGCACAACATAACCCTTTTTTAATATAACAGATCTGTATGAGGGCTTATATTTTGCAGGATGACTTTTATTGATACCTATTTGAGGCGTATGGCTTTTTGATTACTTTCTATTCCTGCTTTGGGGAAACTAGGGCACAGAAAATAGCAGAAATGACAGTTGTAAATTCAGTATTCACAAAACAAAAGTCCATGTTACCCCTGGGGTCATCTGCAGTCATGCTGTACAGGTACAGAAGGGAGGATCTATGCCTCTTCTCTCCCGGCACCCTTTCAGCAGTCCACTGCTGCCCCCTTTTCTACTGTGGCAGAAATGATAGCCACCTGAAGCTGGGCACTTCAACTCGCTCTGTCTTGGGCTGTATCATGGCTAGAGTCGTGATCTTGAGCTTGTTTTAAAGCCAAAATTCTTGGCTTAAAGGACTCCTTCACACGGGTATATTTTTTTATCAGTATTTTGTGAGCCAGAAGTGGGACGTACAGAGAGAAAATATAAAGGAAAGATTCGCATTCTTGCCGTATTTTGGACCCACTCCTGGTTTTGTCTCAGAAAATACTGATGAAAAATACATCCGTGTGAAGGAGCCCTAAAACAAGACCAAGTCAGGTGGGGATAGACAGCCATTAGTAGCAAGGACATACCTCATACATACCTGGCTACTGGAGTGGCCATGAAGTATATCCTTGGTGGAGAAATGGGTGATCCTGATGTGAACAGAGCCGATCTCTTACACTGGGCGCTGATGCAGACAATATCTAACTTCTCCAGACAACACATCTGTGTTGAAACCTCCAGCCAGAGTTTCCAACGTGGTTCCGGCTCAAAATACTGGTCACCTGAGAGGAAACCAAACAGCCCCATTATAGTCAGCGAGGTCCGTTCTGCGCTGTTCGGTTCCATCCTGGGACTAAACCATTCGACCACGGGGATTCCCCTTTCCTGTTTCCTGAACAGGGCAGGAAAGCAGAACCCCGAGCGAATGTTTGAAACCACACTTTTCTAAGTTGTTGGTGTTCACAAGCTTGTGCTTTCCAATTACAGCCAGCAGAATAGGGAGTGCAGCTCTGAAGTATAATACAGGATGTAACTGGGGATCAGTACAGGATAAATGTCTACAGTGACTCTACCAGCAGGTATTGAGTGCAGTTCTGGGGTATGATGCATACTTCTCCGGTTCTGCAGTGGGTGATCTGAACTCCATGTCATGTCACTGTACATATTCTGTGTTCATGATCTATTTATACCCAGGACTGCAACGGTAACGAGGGCATCCGTTACGTTTAGAGGAAAGCAGGTTTCATCACCAACACAGAAAAGGGTTCTTTACTGTAAGAGTAGTTAGACTGTGGAACTCTCTGCCTGAGGATGTGATGATGGCAAAATCCATAGAGGAGTTTAAAAGGGGACTTGATGTCTTTCTGGAGAGGAAGGATATTATAGGTTATAAATCTTAGGTTACTTGTTAATCCGGGTATACAGGCAGGTAGGAACTATTAGAGGTTGATCCAGGAATTAGTCTGATTGCCATTAGGGAGTCGGGAAGGAATTTTCCCCCCAAAAGGGCTAATTGGCTCCTGCTCTTGGTTTTTTTTTTGCCTTCCTCTGGATCAACAACACAGGAGGATAAACAGGCTGAACTAGATGGACATTGTCTGTTGCCATCCACTGGGTTTGGTGCCCTGCATGGTGAGAGTTACTATGGGTGTCTGCCATGATATATGTTAGATATCACATAACTGAGAAGGGCTGCTCTGAGGTAGGAGCATTTTTGACCTAAACAACCAGATTACTACAGAGCTCCGCTTCTGGTAACTACCTCGGAGTAATGCACTTCCAACTGTTTGTTTCAGTGACAGATGTAGCAGATTTCCAGTCCGTTATGACGCAGTCATAATTAGTAACTCCACGAACGGATTCTAATTCTGGAAAGCGCAATCGCCATCCGCATGGAGGATCTGCAGCAACACGCAAGCATTGACAGGCATGACCTTTCGTTTTTTGTTTTTTTTTTCTTCACAGTTGTGGATACGAATTGTGTATTCCGTGAGTGGAAGAAAAATCCTAATATGCTTTACTTTACTGTGGACTTTGCGTGGACAGCCTCCATTGAAGTCAGTGGTTGCGGTCCACCCCGCAGCTTGTATGCGATTCACATTGTATGGGTACCCACTCCGTTGAGACCCAGCAATGGTTAACTTAAAGGGGTTGTCCCGCGGCAGCAAGTGGGTCTATACACTTCTGTATGGCCATATTAATGCACTTTGTAATGTACATTGTGCATTAATTATGAGCCATACAGAAGTTATCAAAAGTTTTATACTTACCTGCTCCGTTGCTAGCGTCCTCGTCTCCATGGTGCCGACTAATTTTCGGCCTCTAATGGCCAAATTAGCCGCGCTTGCGCAGTCCGGGTCTTCTGCTGTCTTCAATGGGGCCGCTCGTGCAGAATGCCGCCTCCGTGTAGCTCCGCCCCGTCACGTGCCGATTCCAGCCAATCAGGAGGCTGGAATCGGCAATGGACCGCACAGAAGCCCTGCGGTCCACAGAGAGAGAGGATCCCGGCGGCCATCTTCAGCAGGTGAGTAGGAAGACGCCGGACCGCCGGGATTCGGGTAAGTACTACCCGGTTTGTTTTTTTAACCCCTGCATCGGGGTTGTCTTGCGCCGAACAGGGGGGGGGGGGGGGGTGTTAAAAAAACAACAAAAAAACCCCGTTTCGGCGCGGGACAACCCCTTTAAATATATTGTCTATTAGGAGTCTAAAATTCTGATATCTACCTTTTGCCTTAAGCTACCTTCACACGGGCGAGTGCGATATCGGGCTGAAAAACCCGACCCGATATCGCGCTTGTCAACGTGCATTTTTTCATGGCAGGTGTTTTTCTCGCTTCTTTCATGTGCTTCTGAGGGTTGGCACGTGCTTCCCATTGATTTCATGGCATGCAATGTGTTTGACTGTCTCTTGAAAACAACGGGAGATTCGTTCTGGGGGGGGCGTGAAAAAATAGGACATATAATGATTTCTATTATTTATTTATTTTTACCTTATAGCATCGCTGTGAGAGAAAAGAATCGCCCCTGTGTATGACTCCATTCAAAAGAGTGGCATTGATATTCTTGCGAGTTTTGTGCGCTTGTGAGATCCACGCCGGTGTCCATGTAGCCTTACACGGCAGACTTGTAGCCTTACACGGCAGTCGGTGCATAGAGGGCTAATATCCTAGAACTACTACCTAAGGAGGCAGGAATGTATCTTGGAGAGCCCCTCACTGCTTATGGTGTGTAATAAGTAGCAGTCATTATATCCGCCATGCCTTCTCTCACTTCCGAACTTGGCAGCTGCAGCCACCGATGGATGGAGATGGGCAACAATTTCATAGAATATATACCTTTCTCTGCAAATCCTTTAAAGTTTTATTGCTGCAGAGAAGCAAATAAGTGCAAATCTCCCGCATAGACTCCATTAGATCATTGCCCCAGGTGGACACATTATACTTTGTGCCGCTATTATCTTTCCTTAATCATTTCTAATTTCTATAGGAATCTGCAACCTTTGCCTGAATCGGAGCATAACCGTCTCAGAGAGGCGGGAGTGAGGATTACAGCATCAGCCCTTTATATTGTTAGGGCCATTTAGGAAGCGCTGCCAAGCCATTCATCTCTCCTTCCGAGACGCCAGGGATTTAGTTGTTGAATATGGTGGGTTTAACATGTAATCGGGTGAAGACTCCCACCACATCCCGCCCCGGTGTCTGGACACGCAGCTTTATATGCATCCTGATAAGCACCAATTATTGCCATGATGGCTGAATCCTCCAGCAGCTGAAATGCTGGCAGTGGGAGTGCGTGCTGTAAAACAAAGGGCCAAGTGGGGTGTTTTTGGGGTGAGTGATCACGAGGCCATTTTATTGCTGTTTCTGCTAAACAGTAATTATCCGACACTCGGCAGCTTTACACTGACATTGCTGCAATTAGTCCCACAATTAGAGTCTTCACGTGGGCCGCCGCTCTGCAGTAAGAGCACGGGGCCGAGTTCTCCCACTGCCAGCAAAGAGGTGCTCATTCAAAATCCAATCAGCCGGAAATTTCACTGCTTGTTGGCCGCCCAGAGCGATGGGATAAACCTGTGAAAATGCCCAAATAACGGTTATTCCATCCCAATAAATGAGCACTCGTTAAATCTTCCTCGCCCTCACTTCGCTGGAGACTACGAAGAGGGACAGATCTGAAATATTTCTTAATTGGGTTGAAAGCTCTGCGTTCTCCGACAAGGGATTCACAGGGACATCGGCTGTTCTTGTAGAGTCCTTAACCTGCATCATAAAGCAGAGAGCTGCCATACATGTGTGCCATAGTGCAATCATTTATGGATGTCACTCGCTACTCCGTATACTGCTGATTTACAGTAAAGGCGATCAGGACCAGGCACAGATTGTTGTATACACACCGATAGTAAACGCTCTTCTCCAGGCTGTTAAATGTAAAGTGTTACATGATTAAAGGCCATTATATAACTCACAGTTGAGTTTGCTATAATGTACTGCATCAGTGTAGACCATTCAGGCCGGTCTCACACAGGCAGACTGTTATTGTACATCGTTCGATGCCAATAGCCCATTGATTTGTATTGGGCCACTCACAGCTACAGGTTTTTTACATGTGAGTATTCGGGCTCACACCCACTTGTGTTTTTTTTAACGCTGCGATATCGCTGCATTTTTTTACGCGATCGTCAATGGGACTTTCTAATGTTAAAAACGCATCGCAAAGTGGTGCTTTGCAATTTTTGTGCGATGCGTTTTTAACATTAGAAAGTGCCATTGACAATCGCGTGGAAAAAACGCAGCGATATCGCATGGAAAAAACGTGCAAGAAAAACGCAAGTGTGCAGGAGCCCTTACTCATGCAAAAAAAAAGAAAAATTGCGGCATGCACTTTCTTGGCGCGTGTACATGCCAAGATAATGTATGGGGATTGGCAGCACACTGTAAGTACACATGTCTCTTGCGCGGGCTACGCCGGCGCACACGTTCGTGTTGGCCCAGGCTTACTATGAGTAAATCACAGTAGCAGCACAAATTGCTCCCCTCTCTTGATAGCTTGTTACATACTATCTGCGGTGATACATTGCATCAGTCTGGAATCTTTACTATTTAACTCAGAGATTTTCTTGGACTGGGCACAAATTCAGGTGTTTTCAGCTTCTGGAAGTAAAAATACAATCATTCACTAAGAGCAAGTAGAAATCTTGAACACGGTGATGAGTTACAAAGTATATCCCTATCAATGACCCCATCTCCCCATCTGCCTCTCAGCTTCTATCGCTCACCCCCTTCCTTGGTCTCTCCCAACTCACAGCTTCTCCCACTCACAGAGATGGCAATACTCTTGATCTGGTCTTCTTCCGTCTCTGCTCTGCTTCCAACTTCACTAACTCCCGTCTTCCTCTCTTTCTCTGTCAAGCTTCCTAGTATCTTCCCCTCCCCATTCAAACATGCTATCATAACTCTACTGCTAAAGAAACTGACTTTCGACGCTACTGATGCTGCCAACTATCGACCCTTCTCCAACCTCCCCTTCATCTCCAAAATACTAGAACGCCTGGTTTACTCCCGTCTTATCAGTTATCTATCAGAACACTCTCTTCTTGACCCCCTTGTAGTCTGGCTTCCGCCCCAACACTCGACAGAAACCGCACTGACTAAAGTGTCAAACAATCTCCTGATGGCCAAATCGAGGGGCGACCGCTCCCTGCTGATCCTCCTCGATCTCTGCAGCATTTGACACTATTGACTACAAACTCCTCCTCAGTATGCTTCGCTCCATTGGCCTAAAGGACACTGCTCTCTCCTGGTTCTCTTCCTACCTATCCGACCGCTCCTTCAGTGTCTGCTTTGCTGCCTCTACCTCCCCTCCTCTTTGCTGTTGGGGTGCCTCATGCTTGGTTCTCGGCCCCATATATCTAATCTCTCGCTTGAACATGTCAGCTGCATCTCAAGAACATCGCAAGAATCCGTCCCTTTCTTACTGTGGACACGCTCACTGTTGCCCTCATCCACTCGATTATTGCAACTCGTTGCTGATCGGCCTCCCCTGCACCAGACTCATCCCCTCTGCAATCCATCCTGAATGCGGCAGCCAGGCTCATCTTCCTGTCCAGCCGCTACTCGGACACCTCTGCCCTGTGCCGGTCACTGCACTGGCTGCCCGTTAAATACAGAATTCAATTTAAACTCACTACCCTCATCCACAAAGCTCTCCATAGCACCATGCCGCCCTACATGCTTCCCTCATTTTAATTCACCACCCAGCCCGTGCCCTCCGTAATCTTACTGAGTGCCCCTTCAATTCGAACCTCTCATTCCCGCCTCCAAGACTTCTCCAGAGCAGCACCGGTCCTCTGGAATGCACTACCAAAAGGTATCCGGTCAATCACTGACACACTAAACTTCAGGCGTGCCCTAAAAACGCACCTCTTCAGGGAGGCACACCATATTCCCTAAACCAAACCCCTCTGTACTCCGCCTGATAACATGCAGTTCCTGCTAGCTGTAATCAACCGGAACTTGCAGTCATACAGATTCCGCGACTATACGGCCTGACCATTGTCTATGTGTATAGCATCCCTAACTCACCACTCCGCCATACCGCGCACATCTCTAGCCCTTTACCCTCTGTATCACCCCATTATTTGTAGTATGTAAGCTCGTTGGAGCAGGACCCTCACCCCTATTGTTTCCATCAATTGATTACTTCATGTAACCGTGATCTTGTGTTATTTCCCCTGTCTTGTAAGCGCTGTGGAATATGTTGGCGCTATATACCGTATATACCGGCGTATAAGGCGACGGGGCGTATAAGACGACCCCCCAACTGTCACCTTATACGCCGGTATTCAGTGGTGAAAAAAAAAAAATTCATTACTCACCTCCCACGGCGTCCTGTCGCGCTCCGGCAGGATGTCGCTCGCTCCGGGAGGCTGTCGCTGGCTCCTCGTCCCCGGCGCAGCATAGCTTTCTGAATGCGGGGCTTGAAATCCCCGCTTCCAGAAAGCTAATACACACGCCGGCAGCCATGACATCATTGAATGGCTGTGATTGGCTAAAGCGCACGTGGCTTCAGCCAATCACACTATTCAATGATGTCATTGAATGGGTGTGATTGCTAACACGTGCGCCTTCAGCCAATCACAGCCATTCAATGCTGTCATGGCTGCCGGCGTGTGTACTAGCTTTCTGGAAGCGGGGATTTCAAGCCCCGCATTCAGAAAGCTATGCTGCGGTGGCGACGAGGAGCGAGCGACAGCCTCCCGGAGCGAGCGACATCCTGCCGGAGCGCGACAGGACGCCGTGGGAGGTGAGTAATGAATTTTTTTTTTTTTTACACTTTTTTTTTTTTTGTATTACCGGCGCATAAGACGACCCCCGACTGCAGAGCAGATTTTTCGGGGTTCAAAAGTCGTCTTATACGCCGGTATATACGGTAAATAAAGATTATTATTATTATATGACAAAGTGGCAAAACTTTTTATTTTAAAAGGATTAAGCTTTATATAGATAAAATCAGGAGACTCCTTTAAAGGAAATCTGTCAATCTTTTGGCAGTCTTCTCTGAGAACAGCATAAGATGCAGACAGGGTCGCTGATTGCAGTGATATGTCTGCTGTATGCATCTGTGCAGTAGTTTGGGAGAAACTTGCATTTTATTAGTATCAGACAGAGGACTACAGGAAGTTGTGCGAGATATGCATGAACTGCAGCTAGCTGTGCCTAACCCAACCCTATAGCTCATGCCAGTCTATTACTGGGTGCTAGCTGTTAACCATTGGCTGGAGGGCAAGGAGGGTGTGCCTAGCCTGCAGCTCATGAATATGGTGGATTAGTCCTCTGTGTGGCTGCTAGTAATAAAATACAAATTTCTTCCAAACTACTGCACAGATGCATAAAGCAGACGTATCACAATAATCAGTGTGACTTCCACTGTTATGCTGTCCTCGTTAGGGATTGCAAAAAGATGGTGACAGATTCTAAAGGCGTCTCATGGGAAATATTGTTTAAAGGGAACTTGTCGGCAGATTTTTGTAATGCAATCCGAGTGCAGCGCTGTAATATATATTGTGTGTATGTGTGTATATATTCATTGTGCTGTTCTACACAGAACTTTTGTTTGGCCTGGTTATAAAAGTATACCTGAGTAAGCCTTGTGCAACGTTCTCCCCTGTGGTATGTAAATGGTGTAGAGCGGTGCGGTGGGCGGGCCAGATCGTCTTTGCGATCAGTCTTTTCATCTGCGCATGCATCGGGTGACAAATACACGGCACTCGTGCCACTTCGCTGTGTTATGTGGATGATATCTACAGTGGCATCCACAACTCGGAAGCAGAAAGGAGTTAATTGGGTGACGAATAGGCTGCTAGCAAAGACTGTCCGGCCCACCCACAGGACCACTCTGCAGTGGAACAGAGACTGAGCAGGCAGAGTTATTGAGGAGAATTTAGAATAGAAACAGTAGGTGGCGCTATTCTAACATTAGTCTTGGAATATCTGGGATAGAAACCTTTTTAATAAGTGTAAATGCAAAAATAATGCTTATATTATGGGCTGAATTTAACTATAAACAATATTTAGGTTGCAAATAACAATGGGGGTCTTGAGACCCACTTGTGAATGGTGTGATGGTCACGCATGCCCTTCACTGCTCCATTCACTGTCTATAGGACTGATGTAGATGGCAGAGTACAGTGCTCAGCTATCTTATACAGTCTAGTATACAACTAATGGAGTGGTAGTGAGCATGAGTGACCCACTGCCCCATTAAAATTGGGCTCTTGTGACCCTGTTCTTATGGTCATTAGCGTCATAGTGGTTGGGCCTACATTGATCTGGTGCATAGAGTCATAAATGTTGTTTGTGGGGAAAAGCTTTTGATGCAAGTCATGTTGACTCCATGTTTAAAATTGCGCCTGATGATCAATGAATGTTTTTTTTTTTTCTTTTTTCCTCCTTTGCAGTAGTTGGTCTGACTCATGGCGGATTCCTCCAGCGACTCTGACTCCCATATCCGGTCCCGGGTGAACAGGAGGGGTCCCTTGCGGGCATCACACATGCACACCAGGCCACAGAGAGTGGGGGATGTCTCTGAAAAGATCCATAAGCTGGCGAACACATTACAGGTGCTCTGCACTGGTCCCTTCATCCTGTGACCCTAGTAAATTCTTAATATGCCCATTAGACAGCCCTAGATTCTCTAATGGAAGGCTACAAAATGTATTACATGCAGTACAATAACACTATCCTTTCTCCTTAAGGAGAGCACCTAGAAGGTGAGTGAGTGAGGGGACTTATAAGGCCATGCATGTTCCTCTGGGTAATATGCAAATAAAGGAGATGGAACAATATCTCTGCAGCACCACCTATTAGAAGGTAGCATTCGTGTAAGTCAATGTTAGACTCTTTATACAAGCCTTGTAACAATGACTGGGAATTAAAAACTTAGTTCCCTCTCCCTTATTTGCATACAGTACAATAGTGACAAGTTCATTATAGGTTTTTTTCTGCTTGACATTAATCCTCTCTCCACTGGTTAGGGAATAAATGTTGGATCACTGTAGGTCTGACCTCTGGGATCCCGAGATCTATGCGTCCTGGAATAACACTCCATTTACTTCTATGGGACAGAAAGATTGCCATGTGCAGTGATCTCCCTCCATCCCGTTGAAGTAAATGGAGCAGTAGACAGACACGAACACTTCTGCCCCATTCTCCAGTAACACATCTACTGTAAAGGGAGTCTGTCAGCAGTTTTCATCATGCAAAATTGCCGACCGCACTAGCTAAGGGGCTGCGGAGAAGAGTGTAGATATTCCCTTGGCCATGCTTTTACTATAATCACCAGTCAGAAAACTAAGTGTTATGTGCCTGTGCACAACTGCTGCAAGTGTCCTGAATGCGAACCTTCTTCCTAAAGTGTTCTCTACTTCCACTCTCTACATTGACCTTCTCATCCCCTCCCTTTTGCTCTGATTGGCATCTGTAGCGGTCTACTGGTTAGGTGCTACAGCTGACAACCAGAACTATGGAGCAGCCCGCCTCCAGGACACTTGGGGCAGCGGCTTCTGTGGGAATAAAACTTCATTTTCTGACTGCTAGTTATAATGAAAGCATGGCCTAAGGTACATTTACACCCCTCTGCACGGCCCTTACCTGGCATTGCCAGAACTACTGATAGATTTTAAAGGGTAGGTTCTCCCTAGTGAGCTCTCTCTATTAGGAAATTGTAAAAGTTGCATAATATTTTCTAATTAGTAGAAATGCCTTCCATTAGGTATCTTTGCAGGGCCGTGTGGCAGTTAACCTTCAGATCCATTCGGAGAATGCAGATACTGTTTATGGCAGTCCGTATTCTGCTTGCAGTACAGCAGATGACAAAAAAATCTCCTGTTCCTTTTGCCCAGCTAGTTGGGAATCGGATTTCTAGATCCGCTCTGTTATCAGCCCTATATGAAATTCCTTAAAACATACCTGAGTTTTCAACAAGTTTTCTAAAATATACCAGGTTCTCCTTACCTGCTAACTTGCTGCTGTTTGCACCCCGTTTCATGTCTGTAGGTTCTGATTTTCAGGTGGTCTTACCCATTTTTCTCTTGCCCTGCTATTTGCAATCTACTATCATGCAGGGGGCATGTAGCAAGCCTAACATTTAAGCAGGAGTTCACTGTCCTGTCGTGGACTTCTCATGCTGCATTGCACAGTCTGTGGTCCAATCAGTAGGGTGGCAGGCTCTGTCCAAATGGTGAGTAAACCCAATAAAGTGTGTGTGTTGTGTAGATATAACACACATACACAAACTATATTGGATTTACTCACCATTGTGGAGATCATTATCAGTGTCTGAAGATCTGTCAGCCTGCAGCCCCTGAGTGCACGGAAGCATCCCTGGTGAAGATTGCTCCTTTACTGTTTACTAAAGAAATGTTTTTGCGTCCTTGTTACTACAGAAGCTCTGTACCTAATGACGGAGAGTGGATTGCGGAGGGGTTGCAAGGGAGACCCCTAGTGGCAGCCACTTCAAATGTGATTTGCAGCGGTAAACAATATTTTTCATGCAGGTATATTAAAGAAATAATGAGATTACCACAAGCCAGTACACAAGTTGCTTGAAAAGTTAGTGCCCCTTTAATATATCCAGGCAGGGTCTTTAACCTCTTTCCGCTCCAGGATGTATATTTACGTCGGGGTATGTATGAAGAGAGGTCGCCCCGCGACCTCTGTTCATAGAGCGCGGGCGTCAGCTGTTTATTACAGCTGCCCCCCCTCGGGCAATAGCTGCAATTGGCCGTGCAGCCGATCGTGGTTATTAACCTTTTAAATGCTGCTGTCAATTCTGACAGCGGCATTTAAATCTCTGAACTACGTTCGGGGCTCCCGTATGGCCCTCCCCCCGCGGTGAGATCGGGGGACCCATGAGTAGTATAGTAAAAAAAAAACTGTACAAGTTTGGTATCATTGTAATTGTACTGACCCATAGAATAAAGATATCATGTCATTTTTGTTGCAATTTGTGCGGCGTAGAAACAAGACTCATTGAAAAAAAAATGACATTCCGCCATCTTTCATTTTTCTTCACCTAAAAATTTTTAAAAGTTTTTCAGTACATTATATGGTACATTAAAAAGTACCATTCAAAAATACAACTCGTCCGGCAAAAAAAACAGCCTTCATACAGCGACGTCGATGGATAAATAATGGAGTTACGATTTTTTGGGGGGAGGAAGACGAAAATTTAGGAAAGAAAAGCCGCCACGTCATTAATGGGTTAAAGGTAGAGCCACGCTTTATAGTTATTAGTTTTCATGCTTTACTCCCTCACTGACCCACTTCCCACAGTTACTACTACTTACAGTTTCCTTGCGGTTTACGTTTTTATGTTATCTTCTCTTTTAGGACACCAGCCGGAATTTAAAGCAAGTTGATGAGATGCTTGGACAATACAGAGACTACAACTCTGACCAGACTGAAGCCATCACCACTGTACGTTGTCAGTCGCTGAGGTTCATTGTTATTTACAGGTTACATTAGGCATGTGTTATTCCATAGGAGGGATATAATGTATGTAAGGAGAAGGAAGTCCTGGATTTACTAGTTTAGTTACTATTGTTTAGTCTATTTTCTGTTTACTTTTTATTATAAAGTCAGCTGATCCGATGAACTCTCTCCTGCCCTATCCGATTCTGCACCTCTAAGCCTAAGTGGGACAAATGGGGAAGTATGACCTAAAGCCGCCCCTAGGATTGTATAGCTTACCTACGTGTTTGTTCTCTATAGTTGGGGAATTGATAATGGTGCATGTCATGGCTCCTCTTCTTCTGGTGTCACCTCCTTTATGCACTCTCTGGCCTGTCTTGTCAGTTTTGGATACTGCATGTAGGTTTGACCTCCTAAGAGCAATTAAAGGGACCAGATAAGTGATGAAAAAAAGCTCCCAATCTATTTACTCTGTCCTTAATTAACTGTGATAATAGGCTGTGAAGGAAGTGGCTGTCAGATGAGGAGGCAGGTGGTTGTTTTAAGCAGCAGTGTGGGCGCAGGGGGGGAATAGTTTCATGAGATATTCCTTTATGCAAACCATGTAATGCAACTGAAATCATCATGGTGGCGACCATTTTAATTTGATTTGTTTTTTTAATTACTTTTTTCTATTTTTGTTAAGTGTGATCAGCAAATGGCTATGCTGTTCTGGCATATTGTGTATGGGTTCTTCCTCCTTATTTAAAACAAAAAAAATCACTGAGAGCGGCCATATACTTACCAATGTACTGATAGAAGAGGGCAGGTAGAAGCGCCACATCCCTCAACATGAGACAGCCAAGGTGCTAAATGGAGGAGCATTGCACAGGTGAAGATACTGATTAACCACCATTCACACCTTCCTTAGGCCTCTGTCCCACGAGCGTATATCAGCCAACTGTTAAAACTATTTTTACGGTTGGCCGATATACGCTGTGATCTGATGCATTGGATTCCTCCCACGACGTAAAAGCGCCCAGCCGGCCAATACAGCGCCGGGCGTTTTTACGTCGGGCCTAAAAGATAGTCCTGGAACTATCTTTTGGGCCAGCATACGTCGGCCACCTCAGCATGGGCTCCCATGGGAGCCAATGACAGCGGCCGGAGAAGGGAGGTGGGAGGGAGTTTAGCAGCATGACTGCTAAACTCCTTCCCTACTCTCTCCTCCCCTCCCTCTCATTTTAGTGGGAGGGGATTGGGCGGAGCTAAGCTCCCACCACCTCCTCACCCCTTGTCCACAGCCAGCAATGGGAGGAGGCGGGATGGGGCTGTTCTTAGCTCCACCCCCTCCATTGCAATCAGCCGATGGGGAGGAGAGAGGAGGTGAGCCTGGGAAGGCTCAACGGCATGGCAGCCTCAGCTATATGCGTTGGGGCCCATGCCGTCTGACCGGGCGCACAAACATTAGATTTGTGCGCCTGCTCACAAGTCTTTACAGCTCACATCGTAGCATATATCGGCTGGCCGTGAAAATGGCGGCCAATATACGCTCGTGGGAATAAAGCCTTATACTGAGGGGGCTGCTTAGTATTTTCCATGCAACCGATATAGCATACAAAGGGTGTCAGGCCACATAGTACTTGTAGTGCACCATGCAGGCTTACAACCTATTAATACCATATATCAGTCCACTGAGCTGCCCTGCACCTCATAGGTGAACCACACATGAATTTATCATTCATGTGTTTGCCATCACCAGATTATTGTGATAATTAGAACAAATTTCATACCCAGCTCAAAGAATCCCTGGAGCAGTCTATTGAGCAGCTGAGGAGCCAGCGTCTGTCCCGTCTGTCTGGGGTCAGGAGCGCATCTATGTCCAGCTTGTGTGCCAGTGACCTGGACGCTACAACAGGTACAGCAGTAAGGTGTCTACTTCCCACATATAATCATTGTGTCTTTAGGCGGCTGTCTTTTATGAAATGTCTGCCATTGTTTCTAGTTAAAGGTACTGGAAATCGGCGCTTTCAACCGACTTCTCCCCTGAAAGACTACAGTGATCCGGGAGTGAACAGACGGCGTCGCTCTCGCTCGGCTAGTGTGCGCTTTGTCGATGAGACTGGAGATCCTCTACAGGTGAGGCCAAGAGATGAGCAGGTATTGGGACTATTGTGGTGTCTTCTGCCACCTCGTAAGTCACTATATGATGGGACAGATTTTTCTTCCTCTGTTTTGCAGGTCCATTCCTTGCATCAGTCCATGCGGGATCTGAGCAGTGACCAATTAAGACTGAGTGATGACTTGAGCAGAGAACTCGCCCACAGAAACAGGTGCCCATCTGTTGACTTATGAGTTTGGGTTCTAGTGCTCCTAATGCACTTTTTGTTGGGGTTCTGACAATGACAGGGTATGTCTGTTTTGCTGAAGATTTTGTTGTGGGTTTTGCTGCAGATCTGCAGCAGATTTCGCCCTTCCAATTGAATTCAAATTGAAAAGGTGAAATGTGCTGTAGATCTGCACCAAAATCTGTAACGTGCAAATGTACCCGAATAGTCTCTAGTCCTACACCTATTGTCAATGATGCACGTATATTGAAATGTTCTGCCGCATTCGAATATAATTTGTGTCCCAATTTCTCACTGCTTTCAAGATCTGTGCTTGTTGGCAATGAATGGAAACTTTGTTGTTTGCAAAGACTACAAACTGTTCGTGGTCATGTCCGGGTGATACAGTAGAGACTGCTGACACTTTGCAGCAAGTTGTTCACTTACAGTGCCTTGAGAAAGTATTCACCCATCTTATTTTGTTGCATTACAGCCTGGAATTAAAATGGATTTTTGGAGTGTTTGTGACCAGAGGATTTTTTACTCACCGTAAAATCTCTTTCTCGTCTCGTCATTGGGGGACACAGCAAAGACCATGGGATATAGCTACTGCCACTAGGAGGCGACACTAAGCACAAAAGTGTTAGCTCCGCCCGCTGGCTATATCCCTCCCTGCCGACACCCGGCTAATCAGTTTATATGGCAGCAGTAGGAGCAGCCATGCGGAAACGGAAATAACAACTATAGTTGGCAATATGGCACAAAAGTTCTAACTGTAATGAAAACACAGCACCATGTGCAACTTACAGAACCGGGGTCCTGGCCAGGACAAAACACTGTGTCATATAGAAAGGAAAAAAGGGTGGGTGCTGTGTCTCCCAATGACGAGACAAGAAAGGGATTTTATGGTGCAAAGACCATGGGACGTTCAAAAGCAGTCCCTGAGGGAGTGAAAAAGGAAAATCCACAACGCACGCGATCAGTTTACAGCCGTCTGTAACCTTCTGCCTAGCGAAGCGTCGGCTGATGCAAAAAGTGGGAGTTCTGTAGAATTTAGAGAGAATGTGTAAAGAATCCTGGTGGAACCCTGTAAAGGGTGGCTTTGCCGTGACCTCAAAAACCCTTCGAAGGGAAGTAACTGTCACCAGGAAGGCTACCTTCCATGATAATAACCTCCATGGTACCCTTGCTAATGGTTCTAACGGATGATCCTGTAGGGCGTCCAAGACTAGATTCAAATCCCAAGGTAGTACCGGGAAGTGAAACGAGGTTGCGATGTGAGCGACTCCCAGTAGGAAAGTGCGCACAACCGACCTGGATGCCAAGGGGCACTGAAAAAGGACAGACAAGGCGGAAATCTGTCCCTTGAGGGAACTGAGGCTGAACCCCATCTCAAGCCTATCCTGGAACCAAAGGACGAGCCTATCCTGGAACCAAAGGACACGCGATGATACACCCTCGATAAGGATGGCTTCCAAGCTCTAAACATAGTTTGGATGACTGGGTCCGAAAAAACTAGATCTTGTAAGGAACTTACCAAAAATCTTTTTCTTGCCCATATCATTGGGGGGAGCACGGCTTCGACCTTAAGACGTTCAAGAGCAGTACTCAAGGCGTAGGAATATATAAGTAACCGCATGTAAAGAAGCGAAATCCGCTCTTTAACTGCAAATGGGCGTCTAGGTATCCCGCATACTCAGAGAGAGCAAAAAGGGGGTCCGAGAACCAGCCCACAACCGAGGAAAAAAAGGGGAGCTTCCACGCGGCACCTGTTCTAGAAATATGTGCCGTAACACAGCTTGAACATATGGTGTCCCTGGGACAGTGACCCTGCACTGCCATGAAGCGGCGCCAGTGCAAGGAAACCACCACAGAAAGACCAAGACTCCACCAGTGTTGTCAGAATGAGGCACCTGTCTAAAAATATTGGCTCCACCAGCATTGTCAGGAGCAACAGCGGAGAGTCAGAGTGACCGAAGAACCTCCGCCCAATAGCGCATCCCGCTTAGTAGAGTCACGAGGACACCAGGCGAACTGAACGTGACATCAGTACTATCAGAAAGAGGGGATGAAACCAAAGAGCTGAGGCCCCTTGACAGGCGACCTAGTTGCCGGATGTGAGCCCCGCTGGTACTTTCGCAAAATCCTCTGAAGTTGGGAAGGCAAGCGCTAAGAATTGAAAACAGTGTTAGCGTATACCATCTCATAGTCTCCTGCTAGCAATCCTGTAGGAGGAAATAGCGAAGGAGGATCGCAGCGCGCTACTAACTCCATCTGATTAAATGCTTGGTCTCCTCAACGGTGCTCTTACCTGCGTAGCAAGGCTACGTGGAAAAACTCTGTAGGAGTGAAGTCGCAGACCACTCTGACTACAGAGTACTCCTAACAGCAGCAGCCCTGACATGCATAATAGGGGAGAATGCGAGGCCCGTTCGACCTGAGTGACCCACGTCCGCATTGACACGGCTGACTGACCTCCTAGAAAGCCACAGATGCTGGTTTGGTTCCGAAGCTGCCCAGAGAAGGACTGGACCCATATTGGATCAGCATGTCAGAGCTGACTGGAGGGGAGCTAGTAGATGGATCTACCGCCCCCAGGCACCCTGTTGGAGGAGGCACTCCCCAGCCTACCACTATCCTGACTGGATGTCCATCCCACACAGTGGTGGAGTGCACATAGTATAGCTCCGGGCAGCCCCAGCCCGCGTCTACTCCTGAAAGTGAGGAAAGTGCTAAAGCTGCCTGTAAGGACTGTGCAGAAGGGCCACCATAGGGAAGCTAGCTGTCAGGTACAGCTCCCTTATTCTGGAGTGTGGAAAGAAAAAGCAATATGTCCGTGGACTTCTTGTGCTCAGTACTCCTTCCCTAAGGAAGGAACTACCGTTGGCAGCAGGCCCGGCGTACTGCTGATAACCAGTCTGAATATGGCTGGATGTAATCTTGTACTGCATCGAGAGCGCACATGGCACGTGCTTATTGCCTGCAGTCATGGACACGGACATTGTGTCAAGGCTGCCTGCGGAAAACCACAAAAGGGCACAAAAGATCTCAGCAAGGTCGGAGCCATGCTGGCAATCGGTTCGAACACTGTTGTCCGTAAAACGAGATATTCTACAGCTGGATGTAATCTCGTACTGTAGCAAGAGCGCACTTAGTACGGCCCCTGACTGCATGTCATCCTGGATACAGACACTGCGCTAAGAATCTCTGCAGGGAATTGCAGGAGGACAACAGGCGAGGCTCAACCCGTATTCTCTGTTGGATGCAAATCTTGTTGTGTGGCGAGAGCGTACTTGGCATGTGGCTCTGGCCGGCCCCTGTCCGCGTGTCATCCTGGACTCAGACACTGCAGTACGGCTGGCTGCAGGGAACTGCAGGAGGGGCAATAGGGGAGCTACCGATAGGGTAAGCTCAACCCAGTCCGGAGCGGGCATAGAACACAGGTCAACTTAACTCAAACACAGTTGTTCGTCACACGAGATAATCTGTAGCTCTGTGTAAATCTCATACCGTGTGCAGGTACTCTTCCCCATGTGGGAGGAACCACAGGTCTCAGTAGGATCAGAATCACAGCAAGGTTGACCGCGTTCGCCCTCCTGAGTAGGGGTAGATTGGAGAGTAATAGTATTCCATCAACCTACAGAAGGAGGTGGAGCCGTGGCGCCTAGGAATGGGTCACATAGCATTGGTGAGGGAGGGGGCAGGGAACATGAATTGTTCAAACACCATAGAACGTGTGGCAGCCAATACCTACCTGCCCATGGCGGTCCAACCAAGCCATGACCGCATGTAGAACACGCCTGGCTACACAGAAACCGCCGCGCAGCGCTACCCCAACCAGAACAGACATACAGAAGTACACAGTTCACACAGAACAGAGCCTAAGGAGAAAAGCAGCAGAGTGACCCTGCTTATAGCAGGACATACTAGCACAGACATTATGACACAGTTCACACAGAACAAGCCAGAGTTCCCCTGCCTGCTTTGGGAATTAGCTGAGTGAAGCACCACACCCTGCCAACACAATCAAGCACATCTGTGAAGCTGAGCTGCCAAGGTGTGAGAGGGGTGTTAACAACAGATCCCAGCAGCCAACTGCAGCAAGGCCCCCAAGTGGCCAGTGTAGGCTTATCGCGTCCTTGTACCTGAACGCACAGGCGCCGGAGAGGATGGACCAGGAGGACCCCTGTGAGCTGGAGGCTTACCTAGCTTCTGAGGACGGGCGTGCAGCAGGCCCCCCCTGACCAATCATGCCTACCGGAAGCGTCCTGGGAGACTAATGATCCAGTCCACCCAGAATTGCGCTAACGCCTGGGTGAGGTCACAGATGTTACTCTGGCTGGTCCCAGTCTGGACTCCTGAGCTCTGGGGTCGGACATGGTGCCGGGAACTCACAGCAAAAAAAAATCTTATATGCGCTCAATGCCAACTATTTGCACTCCACATGCGGGAGGGATACAGCAGCGGGGAAGCTGATCCCCAGGCAGAGCTTACCCTTAGGTCCAAATGTGGTCTGGGGAGCCGCAGGGTCAGAGGCCGGAATAGTGTTCACTGTTGAACCTTAGTACAGCTGCCAGGATGGAGCAGGAAGCGTCCAGCAGGGGGAGAGGGAGGGGGCTACGCAGCCAGTGAACTAATCACCAGGCTGTGGCTCCGAAGTTTCAACCTGCATTAACAGGTGAGTGCCGTTACACCAAACATAAGCATTGAGCTTTGTGTGGACTACTCACGGTTTGTAGTTTCCCCTGCTACCTCCATGCTGGCCATAGCTTTAGGAGACTCTGAGCTGTAATCCCGCAGGAGAAGCGCATAAGGAATTCAAACCTGCCACCTTCCCTCATAGCCCTTAGGAGAGGCTCACTGGGGTACGGGAGAGGGAGGAGGAGATGTACTCACCTCTCGGACTCCTGAAGGATGGCGGCTCCCCAGCTCCAGCAGAGCATCCCCCTAACATGGCCTACCCCACACGGGATGGGGATGCAGACCACCGGGAAGAATACGGGGGGGGCTCTATGGCTGGCGGGCCACATGCAGGAACCCTGTCCTTTTCTTCTGAGGGGGCCAGGCAGACAACAGCCGGACAACTCCTGAACTGTTCGCCCTCATCGGTTGGGTTAATGGGAAGAGACCTGCCTCCCTGTTAAGCCCTGGCCCATCAAACATTCAGCCCTTACAGGCGAGACCGTCCTCCTCCTAGGACACTAAACTAAAAACGGATTAGCCAGGTGTCGGCAGGGAAGGAGATAGCCAGCGGGCGGAGCTAACACGTTTGTGCTTAGTGTCGCCTCCTAGTGGCAGTAGCTATATCCCATGGTCTTTGCTGTGTCCCCCAATGACACGAGCGAGATACTTGATTTGCACAACATGCCAAGACTTTTTTTTCTCTTCTTATTGTGGCTAAAACCACAGAAACCTTTATGGTGGTAACTATTTACCCCTGCAAGTCAATACTTTGTGGAGCCACCATTTTTTTGGAGTTACAGATGCAAGTCCCTCAGGGTACGCCTCTATTAGCAAATCTAGTCCCTGGGATTTTTGGCTGTTCTTCCAAGTAAAACTGCTCCAGCTCCTTCATGTTAGACGGGTTGTGTTTGTGTACAACAGTCTGCAAGTCATGTCACAGATTCTCAGTTGTATTGAGATCTAGGCTTTTTCACTCGGTCACTCCAAGACGTTTCCATGTTTCCACTTGTACCCCACCAGTGTAGCTTTAGCAGTATATTTAGGGTCACTGTCCTGCTGGAAGGTGAACCTCTGACCCAGTCTCAGATCTCTGGCAGACTTTAACGGGCTTTCCTCGATAATTGCCCTGTACTTCATGCCATCCATCTTACCTTCAATCTTGTTTTCCAGTCCTCGCAGATGAAATGGGTCCCTGCAGCACAGGGTTGCCGGCAGTCCATAAATTCCTGGACAGTCAATAAAAATATGGCACTTTTATTCCACTCTCCGTGTAAAATATTAGATACATCCATGAATTTTTTTGAGGATGGAGGTACTTGAACAGGCTATTACGACTGTAATTATCATCCAGTACAGTTCAGTGTAAAGCTGGTAATGAGTTTATATCAGACTCTGACCTATAAACATGTATCACTTATATGCGTTGTTATTCATTATGGTTTTCCGATGTGTCCATAAAAAATGTTGATTGTCTGTGCTTTTAGGATAAGCTGTCCAGAAAAAAAAAAATCGGATTGGCAACCCTGCCGTTGCATGATGCTGCCACCATTGTGCTTCACTGTGGGAATGCTGTTCTTGGGGTAATGGAAAGTGTTTGGTTTTAACTCTTTCCAATCCAATTTGTATCCTGGTTTTCCTAGGGGGCTTACTCTTTTTCTGCCATTATCCAACGGCACTGGATGCTGGCTAAAGCCAGTACTGCATGAGGTGACACGTTGGATAGACTTCGATAGCAGAGAGGCTGGCAATATACAGTAAGAGAACCCTGACGGACATCTTTCAACATCGGAGCTGTACAGCCTTAAATCATAATGTCTTCAGAGGTCAGACAGTGGATTGGAAAGGGTTAACCATCCATAGTGTTTTCAGTTTAACATCTTCAGACCAGCGAACCTTCTTCCATGTATTTGGGGAGTCTGCCACATGCTGTTTGGTGAACATGTTTTCTTAAGGCTTTCTTTAAGCAATTACCTTTTCAGGCCATTCCCCCATAAAGCCCCTCTGTGGAGTGTGTATGCCTTACAGTGGTCCTATGGACAGGCTCTTCCATCTCCACTGTGGTTCTTTGGCTCTTCTCCAAAGTTATCTCTGGTGTTTTTGTTGAGTCTTTGATTAATGCCCTCCTTGTCCAGTCTGTGCCTTTTGGTGGATGGACTTCTCTCGATACGTTTTGTCGTTTCACGACATTGTTCCTATTTTGTTATAATGGATTTAATCTTGCTCCATGAGATGTTTTTTTTTCTTTTCTTTGAATAACAGAGTTTTGGTCCATTCATCGATACTTCTCCACAACTTTGTTTCTGACCTATTTGGAGAGAAACTTTGTTTTTGTGTTGCAGACTCGGCGGTCGTTCAGAACAGCTGCGTTAATACTGAAATCATGTGACACTTTGGACAGAAGGGGACTGTATTCAGCTAATTATGTGACTTCTGATATTAATTGGTTGGACCAGCTGTTATTTATGAGTTTCATAGTAAACATGGTGGATACATATGCACTCACAACTTTTCTGTTTTTCTTTCTTTTATTTAATTTCTAAACAAAGTAGGGGGGGGGGACACTTTTGCAAGGCACTATATGACATCTGGACATGATCAGGACAGGTGTTTAGTACATAGATGTATACAAATTTCATTTCACAGACAGTAAGCAGAGATCTTGAAAATGGTGAGAAATTGTTAGGAAGTTGTTGAACCTCTCGTCATACAATGATCAGCTTTTCATAAACCCCCTTTGAATCACTGATTGTACGCTACACTTTGTGCTTCTCACAGAATTGAAGGGGAAACCAAGAAGGTCTTGCAGGGATTAACAGCCCGTCTTGATCAAACCCAGCAGCAGGAAACGGTGAGTGTCAGCTCATTGGGGTCTTTTATCCTCTATAACAGGAGTTTGGTGATGTCGACCAATATTTATCCACTGTCTCCATCACCCCATGTGTGCGTGCTGCCTGTCGCCTCCATGACCGATTGAGATGTTAATTGTAAGCATTCATTTCTTCTTATGAATCCCATTCTGTTGAATGGAGTCCTATATAAAAGTGATGGGAAACACCTGCGGATCCTCTAACGCGGCTGGAAGCTGCGCTGGAGGATCGCTACCTCACGGAAGTGATGGAAGGCATTTTTGCCGGAAAAATGCCTCACGTCGGCGTGAAAATGTACAATATTGCACTCGCCGCCTGCGTGTAGGGTACAAGAATATTATCTCCGCTCCTGGTTAAAATATATAAAGCAGTTCTATTGCTGACTTTATTCTCAGGTCTCTGACCGAGTGGAACGACGGCTGCAGCATCTGGAGCAGGAGATGAGGGCAGAGCGTCAACAAGCAGGGAGACGCCAGGATCACTTGGATTATGTGTCCGCTCAGCTGCAGGAGGTGAGATGTAGGCATCATTCAAATCTGGTACTCCAAATTCTTTTTACATATGTTGTTCTATTAAAGGGGTTCTGTCATTTAAAAAAAAGCCGTCCGGATCCTCTTCTTCCTGTGACGAAGCATACATTGCTGGCATTCTCCTTCCTGCAGGCCAGTGTACCCGGCCACTAGTGATGTAGCATTCACTGCCTAGCAGGGAATACCGAATGCTCGGCAGCCTGCTTTAGTGCGCAGGCGCTGTGTCTCTCCGCTACACATACTATATGAACACTAGTAGCAAGACCCAGTGCTGCCGAGCATTCAGCATTCCCTGCTAGGCAGTAAACGGTATGTCACTAGTGACATAGCATACATTTCCCTGCAAGAAAGGAGAATGCCAGCAATGCACACTTCGCCAAAGGAAGAAGAGGAGCTTGCCAGCTTGAGGTGAGGTGACCTGAGGGCCTGGAGGAGCCAGGAGAAGATCTGTGAGGTGAACATCTGGTAAGAAGACTGCATGAGAAGGAATAGGCAAGTACACATTTTTTTGACAGAACCCCTTTAAGGCTTTCTCATGTCCAAATTCTGTAACCTTCAATATTTACAGTGATCCATTTATAGGTACTTTTACACGGAGCGATTATTGTCTGAATAATCGCTGGAAACAGTGAATTCGGATGATGGTTGACTTGTGTACGCATTTTCCTTTCACTTGTTGGGTGTTGGTTGTTTTTTAGCTCACCTGAAAACCAAGTGCCTATTGGCCCATCTATGTATGGAAACGTGCGGCTGGAAGAGCTCTCCGGCCATTCTCCAAATGACTACTGCTCCTGTGTGGAAGTACAGGAGGAATAGTTGTCCCATGTAAAAGTACCTTCAGGGCTCCTGTGATTCATGGCCCGATATCGCACTCGCAATCCTTCCGAAAACCCCTGGATGCGAGCCATTTTCACATGGAAACAGCCTCACATCACTGCGGCGCTGAAGGAATCCCCTGCTGCAGCTGTCACAGCCGTGGCAGGAGATCGCGATCTTCCCCTATTCATTTCAATGGGGCCCAGCGCTGCTGCCACCGGCCCCATTAAAAACAATGGGCGATATCGCAAAAAAGATTTTTTTTCTTCCATGGCATCGCAGGAGTGAAAACCTCACAAATGAGAATGAAACCATTGAAAATCTTTGGTTTTATAATCACGTTTTTTTACTCACTATCGCATCACAAGAAAATCGCACAATTTTCTCGCCAGTGTGAAGGAGCCCTAAGGCCTGTGCTTCCCATACAAGCCAGTGGAGCCTGCACAAGAAAAAAAAACAGATCTGTAATATGGGCTTGTAGTGAACACCTGTACTATGACTCGCTGTTTGCATCTGCAATATGGCAGAAAATAGTATATGCAAATCACTGAAATAACACAGAACTGAATGCGGGTACAGCCCTCCGTGTAGACTTCCATACTATGTAGATAACTTCAGACCCCATTGTTTTTAAAGGTAGTCATAACCTTATATAGAGGTAGGTTGAGGGTATGTACTAGAAATGGGGTGGATTTTCGCAGTGAAAAATCTACGCCAAACTCGGAATTGAAATCCACACCATTGCTGTAGATTCTAGTGCCCATCTGGCAGCTCACCGCACCCTTTCAGTCTGTTGCAGATCCACGTCAAAATCCATGTAAATGTTATGGAAATGTTGCAGATTTTGGTGCGGATTTTCTGCTGTGGAAAATCAACATTGTTTCTGTTACGTGTAAACCCTGATGAGTGAGTAATTGTCTGGTGAACCGAAGCAGCCATACACCTTTTAGTCCATATTGGTCATCACAGCTGTTCAAGCTGGCCAGACATGTTCAATGACACCGGGCGACGGATCAAAGATCTATTTGGGAACATTCTTTCAAGGAAAGATCTTTGGCGGACCCACACAAAATCTATTTTCCACCAACTATTGGCCGAAAGGTTCAAATGTGGACTACACTGTTCCCTACGATAATTTTTTGTCATTGGTTGGCTAAAGCAATCGATCGTTTTTGAATTTCACCTGACAAATGACTGTTTTTGTCGATATTGCCAATTTTTATCAACTTGATTCTGTTTATGGGCACCTTTTTAGATGTTCTCCAACTTGTAACATTTATTTCTTTAGTGTCTTATTAATGGGTAATGTTAGCTCCTTAGTAGAGATGAGCAAGTATACTCGCTAAGGCACTACTTGCTCGAGTAATGTGCCTCCGAGTATCTCCCTGCTAGTCCCTAAAGATTCGGGGACCGGCAGGGGGCGGGGAGCGTCGGGGGAGAGTGGGGAGAACTCCCTCTCACCCCCCCCCCCCGCTCTCCCCTGCCCCCCTGCCACAACTCACCTGTCAGCTGTGGCGCCCCCGAATCTTTCGGGACGAGCGGGGAGATACTCGTCTAAGGCACATTACTCGAGCGAGTAGTGCCTTAGCGAGTATACTCGCTCATCTCTAGTCCTTAGGATTACTGTGTGACGCCCATCTTTCTCCACTTGCCCGTACACCTAATGAGAGTCGGTAATAACTGCTGATGTAAATGCCGTTAATGGGATTGGTTCTAACGATGAATACTTGTTCCTTTGGTTATTACGGATCAGGGACTTACTAATAAACGTTATCTGCATTGTTACTGAAGCATCTAATTCATTATCTTATATGAAGTACCTGAGCAGCGAGGGATGTAAATGAAATCTGCAGAAATCAAAGGAATTTCTCTTGAGGATAAATCTTCTTGAGATGCTGGCAGATTTCTTCATTGTGTGGTCTGTTTAAAAAAAACAAAAAAACAGCCTTGGCATGTGTTTGAGCAGATTAATGCACAGACACCAGATTGTAGTTATGTTATGAAAAATATATGGTGCCGCCTGATACAGAACATTCCTGCTGATTGTCCCTGTCTAGGCGCCCCCCTCCCACAGTATTGGGGTCACTAACGTGTCGCCTCTCACAATTCTTCTTCTTGTTCTGATCATTCAGCACAATACAGGAACAAGAGACGTGTGGCTGCAGGAGGAGAACGCTCTCATCCAGCAATCTGATTTTATTCCATCAACTCTTCCCCCATTTCATTTGTCACAATCTGTGGTGCTCTTGTCTCGCTCAGCCTGAGCGTGTTAATATTCACATCCACATCCAGGCTTTTCTAATGGAAATATGCACACTTAAAAAAGAAGAGAAAGGGAGAGATTGTTGTTTTTAAGGCTTTAAAGATGCCCCGGGGATGCTCCATTACCGCGCACACTGTTCTCCTGATTTAAAACCGTTTAGGGCAATCAGAATCCTGGAGTCGCTAAGAGAAGAGCGCGGCGGCATTTAGGGGGATCTATGCCCAACATGAAAGAGCAGATTAGGGATGGGAGGGCAAGTGATGGGCTGCAGAATGGTGCCCCTGTGCTGCGGGAAGGGGGGGATTCAGTATTTAGATGTTACGTGGCAGATGTGAAGCAAGTTTCCTAAACTGATAGACATGTTGCTCTATTTGCTGGGATTTGTTCTTTTCTTGTTCTCGTTTTTGAAACTTGAGGTACTTTTCCCACAGGCACGTTGGGCAAGTCAATCAGGGCTTGTTAAAGGGGTTGTCCCAAGAAAGCAAGTGGGGGTAAGCACTTCTGTATGGCCATATTAATGCACTTTGTAATATACATCGTGCATTAAATATGAGCCATACAGAAGTTATTCACTTACCTGCTCCGTTGCTGGCGTCCCCGTCTCCATGGTGCCGTCTAATTTCAGCGTCTAATCTCCCGATTAGACGCGCTTGCGCAGAAGGGTCTTCTCCCTTCTCTTGGGTCTCGGCACGAGCGGTGTTCTGGCTCCGCCCCTTCTACGCGTCATCGCGTAGCTCCGCCCCGTCACATGTGCCGATTCCAGCCAATCAGGAGGCTGGAATTGGCAATGGACCGCACAAAGCCCACGGTGCACCATGGGAGAAGACCCGTGGTGCATTGTGGGTGAAGATCCCGGCGGCCATCTTGGTAAGGTAAGTAAGAAGTCGCCGCAGAGCGGGGATTCGGGTAAGTACTAAACTTTTTTTTTAACCCATCCCTTGTGTTTGTCTCACGCCGAATGGGGGGCCTATTGAAAAAAAAAAAAAAGCCGTTTCGGCGCGGGACAACCCCTTTAAGCTCCATTTGCATGCAGCGATTAGCATTGCAGTATGGATTGTACTGCAGCTGATCCAGTGAACCAATGTTTGTTCCTGATCTGCCTAATGTAAAAGACTCTTTAACCCTTACAATGAAACGGCCTAATTTGATACTTTTTAAAGGGGTATTCTCATCTCGGCACTTCCAGACTGAGATGAGAAACCTGCAGCTGTTTACCGACAGGCTTTAGGGTGTTTCCGTAACACAAGGAGAGGTGGTTGGGGAAACAGCTGCGAGTTTCTCATCTCAGCCAGGAAGTACTGAGATGAGAAAACTTTAAGGATGCAGCAAACTTTTAAAAACCATAGATGTGTTTTAAAAAGAAAAAAAAAAAGTCATAACTTTTATTTTTCAGTCAACATAGCTGTTTTTTGCAGCATCCGTTGTTGTTTAAATGGCAACATTTGCCCCCCCCCCCCTTTTAAACTATTTAGCTGCTGCAGTCAAGATTGACCATGACATCCAAGGCGTTAAACATCCAAGATCAGATTATTCTCTGATGCTGGCTACTGGTGTGGCCGCAAATGATGACTTCTACACAGTTCTGTGTCATCACTGTACTAGTATAGCTACTTGCGGTTAGTACATCACGGCCGCAACGTATTATTCCAGCGCCGGTTAGTAGGGGGTTAAAAAAAATAGCTTTATATTAGCAGATATACCATCACTTTGAGAAAACGCCTTTTAAAGGGCATCTGTCAGTGTCTTTCTGGCTACTGAAGCAGTATCATGGCAGGGACGCTGACATGGGCAATAATCTGTACTTGCCTCCCTCACTGCTCAGCCTGGAACCTTTAGGGCTCCATCACACATGTGTATGTATCCCATGTATGAGGAACTGCTAAAAGCTCATTGATTTCTATTGGATTACTCACTTCAGCATTTTTTTTACGCACATACTACATGTGTGAAAAAAAACACGTCCTATTTTGGTGCATAATACACATCAATATAGGTTTAATCCCTATAGCCTATGCGGAGAATACGCATGCTCATGCGAGTGAACCTTTGATATTGCCGCTGTGACATAATGCAAAAATAATAATCCAACTGATCTCCCCTTTCCCTGCTTGTCTCATATTTTAGTGGGACGAGATGTAGTTTTCAATGGTACTATTCAAAGCCTTTTATAATGTGTGGCAAGGTATTAAAATATGTAACTAAGTGGGAAAAAAACACAATTGAAGCATTTGGGAGGTGGTGGGGGGTATTTTTACGGCGTTCATGGTATAGTAAAAGTTACATATCTTTATTATGCGGGTCAGTACAAGTACAGTGATACCAAATATGTAGAGTTTTTATATAGTAATGCATAAAAAATAAAACACAGTGATCTTATCGCAAGGTGGGGGTGTTCAGGACATCTAAGGCCCCCCTAACACAGGCGTCAGCGTTTTGGCTGTGTTCTTAGCACAGTTATAAACGCGGCCAAGCAAGCTGATAATGCCAGAACTGGAAAAACGCAGCTGAAGCGCTGGAAACGTACTCCATTCATTTCAATGGGCGACGTACAGCGTTTAAAAATGCTGAAACGCCCCCAAATAGAACAGACAGCGCTTCAAAATTGCAGCCTTAAAAACGCAGCATTTTAACGCTTGTGCGAACAGCCCCATTAAAATGAATGTCAGCGCTGTACAGTGTTTAGCGCTACGCTGAAAAAAACGCCTGTGTGAGGGAGGCCTAAGCTGTTATAACTGACAGCGGGATTTAAAGGAGCAACAGCCACCATCAGAGTTCTGTCTGATCTCATCTGTTGCTAGCGGGTGTCGGCTGTCAGAGACGACTAACACCCACCGTGCTATGGAGCCGGTTTACTACACGAGCCAACTCCATACACAGTTTGTGCTGTGGATTGCTATATATGTGCTAACTGCATGGATTATTAGAATGTACATGTATGTCACGAAGGGGTTAAATAATGTTTTATACTACAGTCCCATCCAGAGCCGCCATTACAATGATGATGTTGATACGCAGAGTTGCACTCATTTCTGCAGGCTGTCACTATCCATCAGCATTGTGGAAGTTCATCTTTGAGCTTAAAAAACTTACATAAGCTAAGCCAAGTCAAATAAGGGCTCCTGCACACGGGCGGATTTGATTTGCGGAATACAGGGCCAGCGGCTGCCCCCGGATTCAGCGAATGCCACCCATAGCCTCCTATGGAGACCTACTGCTTCCTCCACACAAAAAGAAATTTCTGCTTATGGCAATAAAATCGCAGGATGCTCTATTCTGTGCGGACTTCCGTACCGCCAGCTTCCATTGAAGTCAATGGAAGCCGTCCGCCACGCAGCTCTTCCGCAGTGAGCACTGCAGAAGGGTCGCGGGATCCGCATCACCTAGTGACTGTGCAGCTTTATCAGTGCTGCACATGCACGCCAGTGCTCCTGCAGTACAGAAAAAGAAGACTCAGGACAGGTGAGCAGGGTCACCGGCCAGGCACAGGGTCAGATTCGGCTGGGGGTTACCACATGCAGGATCTGACCCTGTTGTGTGCAGGAGGCCTCACGCCAGAATAAAATAACAGTCTTTGAGACAATATAGTAAATTAGTTATAGCAATTGTTTACTATCCAGGACCAGGATAGCAATATACTACTATGGACCTTATATAGTGTTATTGTCCAACTACCAACAGTACGATGACCTCCTAACAGCATGTAACTGTGCAACATACCAAAGCCTCATAGTGTCAGAAGAGTTGGCTTCAAATATGGCTTCCTGAAGAGCTTTTAGCTGATTGCCCAAAAAGCATTGCTCTTTGGTGCATAGCACTGGGGGTGATGTTTGTTGACCTGCATTACCTTATTGTAATCTGGAATTTGAGTAGATGCCACGGTCAGCACCTTCTCCGTGCATACAGAAGGCTCAATGTTTATTAAACCACGTTTATACAGGGTGAGTGACTTCGTCCAGTATATAACTCACATATATTCTTTTAACGTGTTGGAGTTTCCTCTATGTGAGTATGGAGTTGCTGGTCAGGAGGGGTGTTGTCTCTCCTTAAGGAGAGCACCCAAAAAGTGTGTGCAGACACCTAGGAGGTGAGTGGATCAGGGGATAGCATAGTCTCACCCCAAGGAGAGCACCCAGAAGGGGTGTGGGGACATCTAGAAGGTGAGTGAGGAGACCTATAAGGCCATGCAAGCTCCTCTGGGTAATTTATGCAAATAAGGAAGATTTGTAAAATACCTCTGCAGCGCCACCTATTGGATGGCAGCATTCCTTCAAATCAATGTGACTTTTTACTGTTTTCGATAATGACTGTGCCTGCTTACTGCTGCTTTTATCTCACTACAGGAACTGAAAAAACGTGAATCTAAGTCTGATGAGTTGGAGACATCACTGAAGGACAAGCTGGGGAGGCTGGCTAGTGATAAGAGCCAGGTCTGGAGCTAAATATTTCCTTCCTCTAATATATATAGAAATAAAAATTAAGAGTACACCAACGAAAAGTTAGACAGATGTGTGCAGGGGCTGAGCTCACCTGGTCACTGCACTAGAGCTGCCTATCCACATAGACTCCCTGCAGACGTGAGGTGGGAAGGTAGCGGGCCCAGTAGTTGTTGCCTTGCTGCAAGTGCTGGAGTCATCAGAGTACACAATACTACCAGCAAGTTCATGTATACTCCAGTAGTGTGAGGAACTGCTTCTATTATGTGCCCTATAAGAACTTAAGATCACAGCGGCTGTGCATTTGATTTCTTTTACATTCCTAGTGTATCTGATAATTCTGCAGTATGTGGGGGGGAGGCTGGGAACTGTCGGGGTTCATCTCTCACTTATTCTGCTATTGATATGTTTGTATACATGGATCCCTTCTCTGCTCTTTTACAAGTTGATGGAGGAGTTGGAGAGATACCGGAGGAGACTGGATCAGACAGAGGGAAGCCGGGAAGTTCTGCTCTGCCAGGTATATGAGTAAAAATGTTAAATGATTATTGATATTTAGTATTACAACGTGAACAATCTACATCTCTGGGTAAAGCCACCTAACGTGCCGTCTGCAGGTATCTATGGGGGAAACAGCTGCTTTGTTAGTCTGTAGACTGGAAAATGCTGAACATCTGATGTGCGCAGGAAAGAAAACTTCCTTCTCTGGCACTGATTGCTTAATGGGGATAAATGGAGGAAGTACTAGTAATGCTATCCCATGATATGTGGCACCGATGGCTGTTTAGTTGTCTCATAATTAAATACAAATTTTTTCCCTGTTAGAGGAGGCAAAACATGTTTTCACTTGGAATAATTAAAAAAACTAAACGGATCCCATGTCTATATATTGCGGTCACGTACTTGTTATGGCGCCCCCTGCTGTTTTCTTGATTTTATCTTTGAAAGTCTGTGTCCAGGGATGGCGAGAAGTATTTTTTTTTTCCTTTTTTTGCACAATAGCAAGAAGCACTCTGCAGCCCATGTACAAGAAAATCGGGCTGGGGTTTTCTACTGGACATGTAGGACCAATTTGTACTGGACATCTATGGGCATTCAGAGAAAAATATCAAAAGAACACCAGGGGCGCAATAACAAAAATGTAGCAGCAATATCTGGACACAGATTTTTTTTTTGTTTTTAAATGATTCAAACTAAGGCCTTTTTTTATGCTTTTGTGTCAAATTAAAACCCATGGAACAAACCTCTTTTAAACCATGATGTATCTGCAGACAACATAATGAGCAAACTGGTTAGACTACTTGACTTTGCGTTGACGCGTTCAAACAATATATCGTTTGGTGTAAACGAACTAGGTCCGAGTTCGCTCGGGCATCATGTTTATACAAGCAGATACATCATTGGTTTCTTCAAACGAGAACTCTATCAATCCTTCACCTTCACTGTATAAGTGAATGAGAACAACTGCTATTTAAACTGAACAATAAGTGAACGCGCCAACCATGATGTTTAGTCCCGCATAAAAGGAACGACGAATGAAAAGTGAGCGATTTAACATTTAACGTTCGACCGTTGGCTGCATTTAGACTGAGCGATGATTGTTAACGAGCGAGCACCGAAATGCTCGGGTGCTCGTTGCTCGAGTCGAACTTTCCGCGATGCTCGAGGGTTCGTTTCGCGTAACGAACCTCATTGAAGTCAATGGGCGACTCGAGCATTTTTGTATATCAGCCATGCTCCGCTAAGGTTTTCATTGGTGAAAATCTGCAAGAGGGATGGAAACGACACAGAAACTGATAGGGCAGGCGAGGGGCAACATGCTTGGCTGCATTTCAGGTTCCCAGGTCCCACTATTCAGCCACAATAGCAGCAAGAGTGCCCCCCCCCTAACAATTTTTACTTCGGACAAACCCTCATTAGTAAGCCACACCTTAGCTAAGCACCACACTACCTCCGTCAGGAGCTGCAAACGTGGGCATAGCAATGGGGAATCCATGTGCCACACAGTATTCATTCTGTCAAGGTGTCGCATAGCTCAATCCACACTGCAAGGGGAAAGCCGTCAGCGCTCTGCCCCCTACCCAAGTCAGTCAGTGCCTTTGTGCCAGACAGGTCAAACACCGCGATGGGAACTAAGTTTGCACCAACAGCATAGGGGGGTCCTAGGAAGCCCAAGACATGAACAAAAAATTGATCTGAGCGGCCAAACATGGCAGACTTGCACCGCACCCACGACATAGGCCTCGGCCCACAGCTTCAGCAATCCTAGGCAGGAAGCGGACTTTCACTGCACCCAGGACATAGGCCTCTGCACAAACCCTCAGCAATCGCGGGCCTACAGCAGACTCCAATGCTAGCGTAGCTGTGCACGTCTCATTAGCGCTGTATTGCTCCTGTAGTTTGTCCCAATGCAGTGCCCCGGATAGTAGAGCTAACGTCAGATTAAATACAGGTGGGCTTCGGCCCACACTGCATGCCCCAGTCAGACTGGGGTTTTTTATAAGTAGACACATGCAAGTACAACTCCCTATTGTGGAGTCCGTGTGGACCGACAGCATGGGAGGGTCCCAGGAAGCCACCGGCGTACATAAATAAATCCCATTGCATTGCCCTGGACAGCAGAGCTAACGTCAGATTAAATGCAGGTGGTCTTCAGCCCACACTGCATGCCCCAACCTGACCAGGGTTTTTAATTCATAGACACAGGCAGGTACAACTCCCTATTGTGAAGTCCCTGTGGACCCACAGCATGGGTGGCTCCCTGGAACCCACCGGCGGTACATAAATATATCCCATTGCATTGCCCATCACAGCTGAGGTAATGTCATGTTTAATGCAGGTGGGCTTCGGCCCACACTGCATGCCCCAGTCAGACTGGGGTTCTTTATAAGTAGACACATGCAGTTACAACTCCGTGTGGACCGACAGCATGGGTGGGTGCCAGGAACCCACCGGCGGTACATAAATATATCCCATTGCAGTGCCCTGGACAGTAGAGCTGACGTCAGATTACATGCAGGTGGGCTTCGGCCAAGAATGTTTTCATAGTTGGAGGAGGAGGACGGGAAAGTTTTTGAGGCAGTATGTGTCCTGTCCCCGTGTCCATGGTTATATGCACCTTCCCAGTGACTGCGTCGCTGAAAAGTTGTCGCGCCTGTGGAACCTAGTAGCGTGGCCTCGCCACCATCATGTCTTTGGGAAGCCTCCGTTTCCACTACCCTGTAACATTGCAGTAGCAGCAGTATAGGCAGAGCCGAGAATTAGTAACATTTCAGCGGTAAGAGTATGCACAAACCCCTGTAACATTTCATTGGCAGCAGTGAGGACAGACCCCACTAACATTTCATTTGCAGCAGTATACACAGACCCCAGTAACATTAAAGTAGTATCAGTATAGACAGACCCCAGTAACATTAAAGTAGTATCAGTATAGACAGACCCCAGTAACATTAAAGTAGTATCAGTATAGACAGACCCCAGTAACAGTAACGTAGAAGCAGTATGGGCAAAGCAGCAGATTCACATTTCCCTGGCAGCAGTGTAGGGAGAGCATAGTATTGGTACGATTTCAGTAGTAGGAGTATAGTCAGGCCCCAGCAACAGTAACGTAGAAGCAGTAGGGACAAAGCAGCAGATTCACATTTCCCTGGCAGCAGTGTAGGGAGAGCATAGTATTGATAAGATTTCAGTAGTAGGAGTATAGACAGGCCCCAGCAACAGTAACGTAGAAGCAGTATGGGCAAAGCCCACTATTAGTTACATTTCTGTTATAGCAGTATAGACCTGCCCCAGTAACATTTCCGTTGAAGCATTATGGGCAGAGCCCAGTATTAGTAAAATTACAGTAGTAACAGTATACACCAACCAAGGTAACATTTCAAAAGCAGAAGTATTGGCAGACCGAAGTAACATTTCTGTTGCTGAAGTATAGTCAGACCCCTGTAGCATTACTGTGGCAAAAGTATAGGTAGGCAGAACAGAGTTACATTTCTGTAGCAAAAGTGTAGGCCAACCCCAGACACAGTGGTGTACCATGAGTGCAGACGAAGCCCATAAAAATTACTTTGATTACATTGTAGGCGAGGGCCCGAAAAATTGGTGTACCGACAGTACAAATGTACCCCAGAAAAATTGCCCATGCCCAACCCAGAGGGCAGGTGAAACCCATTAATCGCTTAGCGTACTGTGGCTTAATTTTTAAAGGCCTGGAGGCAGCTCAGTCTAAAAAACAATTGGTTCAGGTGGAAGTTTCAATGCTTTAATGAGAATTGAAACAGATAAATATTATTTTGAAAAGTTATATGAGCCTTTTGGCCCACAGAAAAATTGCCCATTCGCGGTGATTTACGAGAGATTTCAGGAGCCGGAGGAGGACGACGAATACCATACACAGATTGACAAAGTTCTTTAGGTATCGCTGCTGTCCGCTGGTGGAGAAGAGAAGTCTGGGGAAATCCAGGCTTTGTTCATCTTTATGAGTGTAAGCCTGTCGGCACTGTCAGTTGACAGGCGGGTACGCTTGTCCGTGATGATTCCCCCAGCTGCACTAAACACCCTCTCTGACAAGACGCTAGCCGCAGGGCACGCCAACACCTCTAGGGCATACAGCGCGAGTTCGGGCCACGTGTCCAGCTTTGACACCCAGTAGTTGTACGGAGCAGAGGCGTCAGGGAGGACGGTGGTACGATCGGCTGCGTAATCCCTCACCATCTTCTTACAGTGCTCCCTCCGACTCAGCCTGGACTGGGGAGGTGAGAGACAGTCTTGCTGGGGAGCCATAAAGCTGGCAAAGGCCTTGGAGAGTGTTCCCCTGCCTGCACTGAACATGCTACCTGATCTCTGCGCCTCCCCTTCTACGTGGCCCTCGGAACTGCGCCTTCTGCCACTAACGCTGTCAGATGGGACGTTTACCATCAGTTTGTCCACCAGGGCCCTGTGGTATTGCATCACTCTCAAACATCTTTCCTCTTCGGGAATGAGAGTGGAAAGGTTCTCCTTATACCGTGGGTCAAGCAGTGTGTACACCCAGTAATCCGTAGTGGCCAGAATGCGTGTAACGCGAGGGTCACGAGAAAGGCATGCTAACATAAAGTCAGCCATGTGTGCCAGGGTACCTGTACGCAACATATGGCTGTCCTCACTAGTAAGATCACTTTGAGTATCCTCCTCCTCCTCAGGCCATACACGCTGAATGGATGAGAGGCAAGCAGCATGGGTACCCTCTGCAGTGGGCCCAGCTGTCTCTTCCTCCTCAGGCTCCTCCCCCTCCTCCTCAGGCTCCTCCCCCTCCTCCTCCTCCTCCTCCTCCACGCGCTGAGATAGACATGAGGGTGCTCAGACTATCCAGCGACATACTGTCTTCCCCCGCCTCCGTTTCCGCCCACAAAGCATCAGCCTTTATGCTTTGCAGGGAACTTCTCAACAGGCATAGCAGGGGAATGGTGACGCTAATGATTGCAGCATCGCCGCTCACCATCAGGATGGACTCCTCAAAGTTTCCAAGGACCTGGCAGATATCTGCCATCCAGGCCCACTCCTCTGTAAAGAATTGAGGAGGCTGACTCCCACTTCGCCGCCCATGTTGGAGTTGGTATTCCACTATAGCTCTACGCTGCTCATACAGCCGGGACAACATGTGAAGTGTAGAGTTCCACCGTGTGGGCACGTCGCAAAGCAGTCAGTGCACTGGCAGATTAAACCGATGTTGCAGGGTGCGCAGGGTGGCAGCGTCCGTGTTGGATTTGCGGAAATGTGCGCTGACCCGGCGCACCTTGCCGAGGAGGTCTGACAAGTGTGGGTAGCCTTTCAGAAACCGCTGAACCACCAAATTAAAGACGTGGGCCAGGCATGGCACGTGCGTGGAGCTGCAGAGCCGCCACCAGGTTACGGCCGTTGTCACACACGACCATGCCCGGTTGGAGGCTCCGTGGCGAAAGCCAGCGGTTGGTCTGCTCTGTCAGGCCGTGCAACAGTTCGTGGGCCGTGTGCCTCTTCTCTCCTAAGCTGAGTAGTTTCAGCACGGCCTGCTGATGTTTGCCCACCGCTATGCTGCCGCGTCGCGTGACACCGACTGCTGGCAACGTGCTGCTGCTGACAAGTCTTGATTGCGAGGTAGAGGTTGCGTTGGAGGAGGAGGAAGGTTTAGTGGAGGTGGCATACACCGCCACAGATACCAGCACCGATCTGGGGCCCGCAATTCTGGGGGTGGGTAGTACATGAGCGGTCCTAGGCTCTGACTCGGTCCCAGCCTCCACTAAATTCACCCAATTTGGCTATATAGTGGCCCTGCCCGCCTGTGCTTGTCCATGTGTCCGTTGTTAAGTGGACCTTGGCAGTAACCGAGTTGGTGAGGGCGCGTACGATGTTGCGTGAGACGTGGTCGTGCA